>NC_137818.1:36223651-36819219 GCF_963921795.1 Nannobrachium achirus | reverse complement strand
TTAGAGGCCTTCAGGTTTTCAAACCCGATAATGACCATGGGTGTGCTGTACCGTGGCTCTGTTGTTTTGGTTGTTTCAGGGCCAGTTGAACCACTGACCCCCCCCTCCCCCTCCACTAACAAATGCCCACCCACGGCACGCACATATAGACCCACTTGAACCCTGTGGGGAGTCTCCCTTGCCACACTTGAAGAAAATCGCTCTCACTATATTGGATAATAATAATGTGTGTAAAAGTCAGTGAACAAACCTATTTCTAAACTCTGCCAAAGCAAATAAATATAATAATGAAGAATACAGTATGCATGCCCATGTGTGAATGTCCATGAAAGGTCTTGGAAAACACTGGTGATGAACATCCGTTTGGATGGAAGTTAGCGGTTCCACATTGAATTCCTTAGTGTGCACGGCCTGGGTGCTTATACATGAACATGAGAAATGTGTAAATGGTCATATGGTTGAGGTAGAATGTTTATTTAACTTTCTCTGCTCCACTACTCTCTCCCTGCCCCTCTGTAAAAACCCACTGGAGGAACTCTATAATTAGTCATAACGGAGACCAGTGCTGACACGAGACACTGGTGCCTCACTGGTATCAAACCACACCACAGACCCACAGAGGGAATGGAAGAGCTGCTCTGCAAATGGATGTACCGGTATCTTAAAGCACAATCACTTTTGACATCCAAAATGCAATACAAAGTTTGAATTCAAACTTAGTAAAAGAAAAAAAGATAAAGATAGAGGACACTTAGGCATGCCTTACCCCTTATCCCTAAACTCTTTACTATTTTGATTTCTTTATTATTTTTTTATATTTCAAATAGCAGATCTACAAGCTCACAACGTTTTGATGTAGAGTGGCATGGACAAAAATATAGCTCTTAGTTTAAAGCCTCTGCTATTTGAAGTGCTATGAACCTGTTTTCCAAGGTTAAAATAAGGGGAACTAAGGAGAGTTCCGTAACTCCTAAGGCAATGAGTGTGGCTTTTGGGCTGTGTGGCAGTACTTGAATTGTTGTATGCGTATTATGCTGATTTCTGTTTAAGAGAACATACAATCTCAGCATCTTTACTTTCCTAAAACCTCAACTCAACAAAATCTGTGGCCAAATATCTTCTGTTTACTTCAGTGCCAGCACCTCTGCTTGACTACATTTCTCACACATCACACTGTACACAATAAAGCTTGCACTGACCTGCGAGTATCCCCACAAATAGTCGATCTACAAGCTCGTAGATCAGCTATTTCCTACATTATTAACCATAACAGCAACACCAGGGAGTGATATGGCTTCGAATACGCTTTAAGATGTATTCATTTCACACATCTGGAAAAGGAATTACATTTCCCATTTACCGTGTCACAGCTTCCCCTCCGTGCTACCTGGGTGATGTGTGACCGCGTGTCTGGCCCCCTACGACCTTTGCCCTTCACGGTTCATGTGGCTTATATCGACTCCCGGGGATGACTGCCTCCGCTAACTGCTCATCAGTGTGTACCCTCACACAAAAGGCAGAAGAAGAGCCTGTTATCAGAAGTCAGATCTCGCTCCGACTACAATCCATTTCCTCCCTCGCCCATACCGCGGACTCCGTCGCCACCACATGACAGCAGCTTTTCCGCCTCATTTCATCGGAGATGGCCCGGCTGCGTCACCCAGAAGACAGGGAGAGACAGCTCCATGGTGACCCTGATTCAATCACAGAGGCTTTATTTAATTGATTCCTGCTGTTTTGTAAATTAGGACCCAGCAGCACATGGCATGGTATCCTGGTAAATATATGCTGAGGAGACACTACAGTACAGTATACTCTTAAGGCAGTGAGGTCTAAAGGGCGCACCAAGGAGAACTGGACCGCCTGGCGCAGCTTTAAAAGCCCAACCCCGGGTCCAAATCCCCTGAAAGGCTCATTTAACCCTGATCCTCCTCCTGGAATGGAAATGTGATTTGCTCGCTGGTTAATGTACTAGAGGACCCTTAATGAAATTTGAAAGCAGGCGGGGGGAGGGAGGGAGACATCGACGTAAATTGTTATTTCAAGCAAAACTCCACAAGAGAATGGAGTGCTTTTGAATGCACCTTCCCCAGGACGGTCACATAGGGGAGGATGGAGGGCATCGGGGGCTGATCGGGGGCAGTCCGATGGGACGAACAAAAGGCAGCAGTCTCCGGCTTTATCTCAGCGGGCAGGAGGACTTTGTTAGGCCCTCTATAATAAAGTGAATGCAGGCAGGCACCGGGCTCTAATTGAATTTCCCGGAGCTGGCGACTCAGCTGCTCACCTGCTCACTGTGCCATTGTTATACTGGACCTCAGTCGGCCTGGCTGCCATCTCCCCACACGAAGCAAGTGCTTTTCTATCACTGTGGAGGGGAAGAGGCAGATAACAATGAGACCTTCTAGTAGAGAGACGGAAGGACAGAGGGTGAGAAAAAGGGTGCTTGTGCGTAGTGCAATTCACAGTTAACAAACGCAACCCTCATGGGTCCATTTGGTTACATTTCTACACTCTCTGAGGTACAATTGAACACTGAGGATTTTACTCAGAGTGTGTGTGTGTGTGTGTGTGTGTGTGTGTGTGTGTGTGTGTGTGTGTGTGCGTGCGTGCGTGCGTGCGTGCGTGCGTGCGTGCGTGCGTGCGTGCGTGCGTGCGTTCGTGCGTGTGTGTGTGTGTGAGTGAGAGAGAGAGAGAGAGAGAGAGGGTGGGGGACTGGAAGAGATGAGTTGCCAAATTTCGTCTAAGCTTTTTGAGGTCATGTTCCATGTTTTCCTGGCAACTGCTTATGTTTAATCAGGTAAACTCTACTGCAGTGACTCTTAATCTTGTCACATGGATTTGAAATCAAACCCTATCCCTAAACCTGAGGTTAATTTGACTTTCATTTCAGACTACATTTATTTAGCCTCTGTAGAATAATTCAGAGAGATGAGGGATGACGAGAGAGACCTGTGTGGATATGGAAAGAGTGAGAAAGACAGATGATAAGAATGATACACAGAAGATAGAAGTGTGTCTATCTGTATACACATGTGCTTCACATGGCTATAACACTGAAAACATTTCAAATGTGATCTTGTTCATTTTGTGCTAATATTGAATACACTTTCATGTTTTTCAAGTATTCAAGGTTACTGCTTTATTGGAAAAGACCAACTACTGTGGGAGCAATTTAGATCAGGCTTGTATCCCTGCAGGTACGTGTCACAGTCAATGAGCACCTGAAAATAATTGTACACACTCTGACAATTTAGTTTTAAATTATATTCAGATGTATGAGGTCGGTTGCTCTGTTGTGGTGTTACAATTGTGCAATCATTAATTACAATGCTACCTACGTTTTGCATTTACCCTTTCTGTTGACAAGATGTGAGGCTTTGCTGAAAGCTTGCACAGCTAACACCCTGAATGAACTCTGAAAGTATACAAAAGGAGGACACTAGTATTAAATTAACATAATTAATAATTAATCTCTGCTCTGCTCTGTCGTTATGGGTTCCCCACTTGTGATTAATGAATGAATAAATCTATTGTTTAAATTTTGTAATACCAGCCATGTAGAACCTATACACTTGTATCCACTAGATACTGGAGTGCTTAGATTTTAGATTTCTATTTTAGGATAAACAAATTAGAAACAACTTGCTATACTGCCACTGTTATCAGGAGAGCAAAAAGGAGAGCAAATCCCTAGCCTGCTTCAAAATTGGTATGAAAAGTCACCTTCAGGCGGCTGCTACCCGTGACTTGTAAATAGACTAAGCCCCCATGCTCTCACCCCCCTTTATTCTGCCTTTGTATTTGATGTTATGCTTTTTCTGCTTTTGAAATTGATGTTATCCTAGATAAAGTACTATGTTCTATCCGTCTGTCTTTCAATGTTATATGAGATACTTAAAGTGTGGTTCCTGTGGAAATAAGCCGCAGAGCTTTCTTGGATCTCCTTTTAGTTGACCTTGTACCAGTGATTTGTCATGAAACTGTACTTTTTTCTATTGCAAACTTCTAATAAATTCTTCAATCAATCAATCAATCAATCAATCAATCAATCAATCAATCAATCATTCAGTTATTAGCAGTATTCAAGTCATTATGGAACAATAATGTGCAAATTGAACTAAGACAAGATACATGGTAGTTTATCATCATCAACTCCCACCCTGTTCCAACGCTACTTATGCTAAATACGAGTGGGAAGGTGGATGCGCTGTGGTGGTGAGGAGCGTGTGACCTTCAGGGAGCCAAGGTTACAGTCCTATGCACAGCTGGGAAGAGAAGCTGACAAGTTACTCTCTGAATTAATGATGCAAGTCAAGGTCAAGTACCAGCTGATTATGCACCCCTTATGCAGTCTAGGGAGGGGGTAAAAAAAACACACACTGCAAATACCTTTACACCTGGAGAAGTGATTATGCACCACTGTCTATAGCTAAGCTGTAGCTGCCTTTCCTCCATTGCAGGCTAAGGAAAAAGTACTTTTGGAGGAAGGCACTATAAACCTGAATTTGAAATAGGGAAGCAATGCATTTTCACAGCTCTTCTCTTCTGCAACCGCAACATTCCACCGACAGCCTGCAGCATAGTGAAGTGTGAGATCAGTCACAGAGGCAGGAGCAACATCCTGAGAACATGTAATCAGTATCTGGGCTGCTGTTAATTGAAGATGTTAGCGCAGCGGAGTGGGTAATGACATGGTGACTGTTTCCCTGCTAGCCACAGATGGACGGTCTGTTGTACTGCCAACCCCTAGAGACCCCTTTTTTGAGCCACACTTGACATCGTCATTTTACGTACAGGAGGGGCATAATGAAAGAGAGAAGAGTTACAATATTTCCTCAGGATTCGGGTTTAACAGAATTTATCATTCAAAGTTTGAGTTATGCATATCCCCAAAGCTTCTCATCTAGCATCCCAACTGAAGTGTTGAAAATGAATGTCTGGTGCAGGTATAGTCTTAGAACACATATTTCATGTAGGAGTTCTGTCAAATTAGATTACCATACTGCCCCCTAGAGGACATAATTAATATGAAAGGGAGCTGTTGCTCCCTTTCATATTAGCACCAGAACAAAAGTTCTTATGCACTCAGCTCTCCTAAAAAATATATATATTAATTCGAATGAGTAGTTCCACCAAACTGAGCTCTGTTTCAAATGAGCATAATTGGTAATTCATGTCCATGTTAGTACATTTTGACAGACTTTTCCTTGATGATGTTATGTCATTACTTATGAACAAGACAAATCTGTCAGCATTCATGCGTAAGGTTCAAGGCACCGTTAATGACGCACCAATATTCTGTTCGCGACAGCAAGCCTGCAGATGCAGAGACCTTTCATAGCCTTGTTTGAGTTCTTCACCTCAACTCAGCAGTTGCCAAAGTTCATCCTCATTACCAAGGTTCCCCAAGGCAGAATACATACATATACAAGCTAGTAAGACCCATCCTCAAAAAACTATTTATAAATTCCACGTCTGCGCTCAACCAATCGATTTCACATTTGGCATGTGTATTGTTGATGTCCCAGATAAGTGCAAATAAATAAATAAATAAATGACCTGATGCGAAATTACGCTAATAACAGGCATGCGGGTATGGGCCTGTACTGACATCATAGTACAGTACCCCACTGACAACTGCTGCACTAGTAGTATAAAAACATGAATAGTGTTTTTGTGACGCGTTGTGATTTTGTCGATTTGATATTTTTGGGTGAAGAGATTTGTGCAGATTTAAAAAGAGCGCACCAAGTATAGTGCAACTCAGGTCCATTTAAATAAGCATAGAGTGTCTAAAGTGGTTAAAGTGAAGCGATATTGATAAATTCCAAATATTCACAAAGTATGCTGCAGCGCCCCTGGACTTGCGTGGCAGCACCCTAGGGTGCCCTGCCATGGCACCAACTTTGAGAAACCCTGCTCTACAGCACCTCAGCGAAGAACAAGCTCGCTGTGAGCATGGCAGTTGTGGTGTTCATGGCAGGGATACGGTGCTGTGGATTCCAGCAAACAAACCGGGATGATCCCTATCTGAATAGAGGCTCATTATCGCAACATGCAGCCCCAGTGTGTTGTCTACACAAGGCCAAGGAAACTCAGACACTCAAAGCTTTTGCATCCCTTTCCAACTCCCTCTGTCTCTCTGTCTCCCTCTCTCTCTCTCTCTAAGACAGGGGTCTTCAACAGGGGGTCCTCAGAGTTACTACAGGGGGTCCTCCAAATCTTCCAATCCTTTTTATATTAACAAGTTGAAGCCTAGTGTCCATATTCTGAGAACTGTAGCCAAAAATAGCAGATCTACAAGCTCACAACGGCCCACGCTGTGAGGCGTTATGAGCTTGTAGATTGGCTATTTCCGGCAAAGAGGTTTGGTGTAGAGGGGAAAAAGAGCAGACTAAGTACAGAGTAAAAGGTCAAGTTAATATCTGAAAACACAAACTGACATGAATCTAAAATACACTGATGATTGTGCTGTGAAACAAAACTATATGGAATCTATGAAAAGGTTGAGATGAAGCAGGTCCCTGCTTCATCTCTCTCTCAACTAAGGGGTCCTTGGTCTGAAAACGGTGAAGACCCCTCCCTGCTCTAAGACACACTTAACGGATCTCTAATAGGCAGGTGACCTTTTTTGTCTCTGCTAATAACAGCTCTGAGAGGGAGGGATTTCATCCCTCTGAACATGAGACGGAGCGACCTCACACCCTCTGCATATAGACAGGCAGCCCTGCCACGTGGTGCTGGGTGCCCCTGTCACAGGGGGGGCATGGAGGGCTTTGGATGTTGCCAGTTGGAGGAGGAATGCTAAAGCACAGCGGTCAGTGGTGACAACAGTGATCTTTAGGCTGTAATGAAGCGAGGAGAATAATGAACTCGGCGCACAGGCAAACATGCAATCAAGAGGCAGTGAAGCATAATGAAAACGTTGCTGTACGACGTGTCGCTCAGTGAAAATAGATACAAGCTCACAATGCCTTGCATGTGCTTGTGGATCAGCTTTTTTTTTAAATGCAACATCATCGTATGACAGAGCATTAGCTGCCTGGGCATGACAGAGAGAGACAGAGACAGAGAGAAGAAAGAGCAAATAATAGGCAATAAGGCTGATGTCTGAGACCCCCAGAGCGCAGTGGCGGGGGGGAACCACTGCGCTAATGTTCTCCACAACAATTGTGTCTTCCCAAAGCCATTCTTCTCTGTGTCTCCTCTGAGACATGGGAGTCACATCTGACTCCAGCATTTGCGGAATAAATAGCCTTCTACCCAGCTATCCCATTTTGAATAACAATGCAGATGCTTAAGTGTCCCACTTGCATTAACAGACAGCAGTGGTACTTGTTTCGGCTTCCTGTGCGGGGGCACATCAGCTCCGTAGGCGTATGAGGGTGTTCGGCAGCCATTTAACACTAACGCATGTAGACAGGCGAATGTGGTGGTGGTGGTATGGCGTGAGAGAAATTATGCTATCACAAGACTTTTTCTGCCCCTCCGGCGGACTTTCCTTTTTAATCAAAAAGCTCATTACGGTACATGCAGGTTGACTTGTCCTTTATGTCTTGCAGAAATGTGATACGGCTAACCTCCGGAAGTCAATGCAATTATTGACAAGAGGGGAGAAAAAGTCCCCAGCTCCTGCACCTTAAACATTTACGCCGGCTTTTGTTTTTGTAGAGTTCCAAGCAATTCGATTTGATTTCTCATTACTCCCAGAGTAACAAAATGAGAGCCACAGGCGATAATGAAGCCTCTTTGTTCTTGCCTGCAGCTCTCACGGCCATTTCCTGCCATTCCCAAAGAAAGTAATTTGAAATCAGGTTTCATTCAGGAAAATGGCCCATCACAGTGATCCAATACATAACCTCCATGGCCTGATTCTCTCTTCCTCTCAGTCACCTATAATACAGTATCTGGCTTAAAGTCCTGTTCGCAATTTGGTGTTAGGGGAGTTTCTCACCTGAACTGAGTCAGTGGGTCCCTAGACATGAAAAATCACAGAGGTGCTCGTCCGCCATAGTGCCAGGAATGGCGCAATGGCCAAATCAAATATGGCTGCCATCGGCTATGATGAAAATCCAACTTTTCTGTTTCTGGGTGTATATGCACATGTAATACCTCTATTTGGACTAGTTGTGGTGTGGGGAATTCATTTCTGATATTGTTTTGACCATTTTGGGCGATTTGGACCTCAAAAGGTCATGGTCAAGGTCATTTTGCTATTCCGAAGACCGTGGGCCATAACTTGGCCATTGTTAGGAGTAAAAACAGGTGCAGTAGGTCTAAATCAACTAATGCTGACATGTATAATTCATTTCTGACATTGTTTTGACCATTAAGGATCATCTTGTCTTTGAAATATCAATGTCAATGCCATTTTCTAAAAACGATTTTGTTCATTACTTGCACTTTTATAGTATTTTTTGTAAGTTTGTTACTATTTTATAGTAAGTTTGTTTTGTTTATAACAAAAGACATACTAGTGGGAAATACAACAAGTAAACATCCACATTTAACTTTAAAGGGGGGTTTTAAATGGGTGTTTAAATGAGCAAATAAGACTATTTACGAATAAAAGTGACAAATAAAATCACACAACAAAAGCACACACAAAATTAAATAACAATTTCCAAAGTGCACCATATTGGGATTGTGTGCATCCAAGTTAGTATGATGTGTTTTTACAGGATGTATTCAGCAAGGCAGCCATATCCTCGAGAGTCGAAGTGTTCCTTGCATCCGTCCATGTTCCATTGGTTCTAGTCTTTCCTCAGGTTCCTTGGCTGTTGCAAGCAGGTGGCAAGACATGCACTAGAAAGGTGCCTTGTTGGTCTCAGGCAGCAGTTGTACTTCTCTGCTACCAATGCTGTCTTGTTCTGTCATGGTCTTTGCCTCTCCAAAGTTTGTTAGATATTGTATTCGGTCAGAAGCCATAGCTGCATGCTTAGTCCCCACCTGGCCCATGCAGTCATCTCCAGTTTCCAAGGCATATGTCCCCTGATCACTGTCTTGGCTAGTGGTGCTCCAAGATGAGAGACTGCTTGATGCTGTAGAAGCATGTGCCGCTGCACACCTAGTGCCATACTGCTACCAGATCTACTTACCCCCAGTGCTTGGAAGTATCACTACGACAACTCTCTGGGGTCCACTCATAATCCTGGCGACCCATTATTCCCTCCATTAGGTTAGGGTTATGGGTAGGTTTAGTTATAATAGGGCCAGTTGACTCCACATGTACCAGCAGCTTGGTGACAGCCTCCTCAATCTAGTTCAATCTTTGGGATCTCTTCACCTCCAGCCCCTTTTGCAGGGAGCCACTCATCATCATCAGAGATAACAGAGTCGATAGACGCACCCATCCCTCATCAACTTTACACATTCTGGGTGTCTGAGGTGAACAAACAGCTCTCCAGCTGTGTGTTCGGAATATGGTGGCCATTCAAGCTTGTGGCGATGTAGGTAGAACGGCTGCCTTGGAATCTGAAGGTTCCAGGGTCGATTTATGTCTCCTCCTGCTTATTTGTCGAAGTGTGCTTAAGCAAGACACTGAACCCCTAACTGCTCCCGATGAGCACCTTGCATGGTTTCTTGGTGTGAATGTATGTGTGAATGTGTGTGTTAATGGGTGAATGTGAAATACATTGTACAGCGCTTTGGAGAAGAGCGCTATATACTGTAAATGCAGTCCATTTACCATTATCAGCTCTGTTGTACTGTTGATGATGTCGCTAGTGGAGAAGAGATCCCAGACATCTTGAATAGGATTAAGGAGGCTGACACCTGGTGCATGTACAGCCTCCATTATAACTAAGCCTATCCCTAACCTTCACTAACCTAATGGTCAGAATAATGGGATGTCGGAACTATGAGCGGACCCCAGAGAGTTGTTGTCTCCTTCACATTACTGCTATACTACACCCCATATTTCCAAGCACTGGGGATGAAGGAGATCTGGCAGCAGTATGGCACTGGTGAGACTCACTTGCACTGCATCAAGCAGTCTCATCTTGGAGCACCACTAGCCAAGACAGTGATCAAGGCACATATGCCTTGGAGACAGGAGATGACTGCATGGGCCAGGTGAGGATTAAACATGTAGTTATGGCTTCTGACCAAGTACAATGTCTAACAAACTTTGGAGAGGCAAAGACCTTGACAGAACAAGACACAGTATTGGTAGCAGAGAAGTACAACTGCTGAGACCAACAAGGCACCTTTCTAGCGCATTTCTTGCCACCTGCTTGAACAGCCAAGGAACCTGAGGAAAGACTAGAACCAATGGAACATGGAACAGGGCATGACATAAAGGCTTGTCCTGTTGTCCGGGACAAGTGCCCATACTATGGAGTGGAGGGAGCAAGGGGGGTCATTAGCCGTCCTTTTGTTATTATTTCAATGTATGACATTTTTATCCGGACAAGTGACTTTTGTCTCCGGACAAGTGAATGGGAAATATACTTGTCCAAAGGACAACTGCCTCAAAAAGTCAATGTCAAGCTCTGATGGATGGAAGGAGCACTTTGACTTTAGTACACTCCTGCCATGTCTGAAGCAAGACACTCGACACTGATGGAGTTCTGTGCATCATATTTTGCCATGGAACAATGCCAAATCAATCCTGTAAAAACACCTCATACTAACTTGCATGCACACAATCCCAATATGGTGCACTTTGAGGGAAATTGTTATTTAATTGTGTGTGATTTTGTTGTGTAATTTTATTTGTCACTTGTATTCGTAAATAGTCTTATTTGCTCATTTAAACACCCATTTTAAACCCCAATTTAAAGTTAAATGTGGATGCTTACTTGTTGTATTTCTCACTAGTATGTCTTTTGTTATAAACAAAACAAACTTACTATAAAATAGTAACAAACTTACACAAAATACTATAAAAGTGCAAGTAATGAACAAAATCGTTTTTGAAAAATGGCATTGACATTGATATTTCAAAGACAAGATGATCCTTAATGGTCAAAACAATGTCAGAAATGAATTATACATGTCAGCATTAGTTGATTTAGACTTACTGCACCTGTTTTTACTCCTAACAATGGCCAAGTTATGGCCCACGGTCTTCGGAATAGCAAAATGACCTTGACCATGACCTTTTGAGGTCCAAATCGCCCAAAATGGTCAAAACAATATCAGAAATGAATTCCCCACACCACAATTAGTCCAAATAGAGGTATTACATGTGCATATACACCCAGAAACAGAAAAGTTGGATTTTCATCATAGCCGATGGCAGCCATATTTGATTTGGCCATTGCGCCATTCCTGGCACTATGGCGGACGAGCACCTCTGTGATTTTTAATGTCTAGGGACCCACTGACTCAGTTCAGGTGAGAAACTCCCCTAACACCAAATTGCGAACAGGACTTTAAGCCAGATACTGGATTACTACAGTAGAACCCTGGATGGTATGTTTTGTGATGAAACAACCCCTGCAGGCAGTGATAATATGCCTAATGTACAGCACTGCGGCAGCAAAAAAAAAAAAGTCAGAAAGCTGAACAATGGTGTTTTCTTTTTGTTTTTTTGAAAATTACTTTCTAATTGAGGCATATGCTGTGAACATGACAGATAAATTAGCTATTGTCAACGCATTCAGCTGAGGAGCATCATTTGTGGCTCATGTTTTCCTTTTCTTTCTTTTTTTGAACCAGCCAGCTCAATGCGATGTTGGTGTTTGTGTCTGACTTCATGCCGTTGTTCAGATCGTGCTCGCTCTCCAAACTAAACAAGTGTGACTCTTTCAAACCACACCATTCTGTGCATTTCAAGGGTGTGTGTCCTTGCAAATCCAACATTATTTCTACTGTAGGCCTATAAGTATTTCTGTCCTGACATTAACTTCCACCAAAAACAATCAATGCTGAGTATATTTTTTAGGGTGTGCACTACTCATTAAGGAAAGAGAGAGAGATAGTGGAAACGTTTGTCTTTTATGTCCCTTTCCCTAAACAGATGGCCGTGCAGCTCACTGGGCCGTGAGTTTACCAACTAACTTCTGAACAATTCGGCTTGATTCGCACAGTGACAGTAGACTGCTGTGAAGGAACTTGTAGAAAAAAACGAAACTAGGCACAACAATCTTGTTAAACTGAGCCAATTCGTTTATTTTTAATAGATGCAGCTGTTCGGGTGGGCACATGCACTTTGCACTGTAAACTTGCCAGAGCCTCTACCCCTGTTCCTATTAGCATTTTATCACTCTATATTTTGCAACATCCTTAAACAAGCCATTAAATGCTGACCACATTGCAGTGTACCCTCTCCTTTATTAATAGTATAGTATTAATAGTATTAATAGTTGTCATCAGGATGTGGACTGCAGGGATCTTCTTTAGATCTTGACCAGTGGTTTTGGACTTTAAGACTTAACGTTTGGTGGGTGTGTTAGACAGAATGTTCCCTTGATGTTCTTTGTGGCTATAGGTCAAGAAGCTTGTTGTCCTGTCAAATAAGGTTACTGGTGAAGGTGGTCCCCATGCAGGACCCTCAACGATTCTTCTGTATACACCAATGTACCATTGATCTCCAGAGGGCAAAGACATGGCGGATTCTCGCTAAGCCAACTCTTATTCCCACAGTCAATAGTTAGTTATAAAAGATACACCCCGACTGGGACATGGAGCTGGCTTGTAGCTCCACTGCTGAACGAATATTGATAAAACCTAACATCAACAGTCCTCACTTGGGGGTCCATTCACCGCGTCCCCCAGTCCCCAATCGCTCAGTGGGTGCTGTCTAAACCGGTCACGACTGCTGGGCACGTGTCTCTAAATGGAAGTAAGTGTAATTACACGACGACAGAGGCAGCTAGCAGCCAGCCAGGCAATCACGTTCCCCTGATTGAGACTGAACGCTAAGGTCTGAAAGGCCACCAGAGTGTGAGGAGGCGGCGGCGGCAGGTGCAATCTGACGCCTGAATAAGCCCGGCTGAAATTAGAGCCTTCCTGCTCTGTTCTACATGGCTCCTGGATGTTGGAATGGCTCTCTCACAGCCAGCTGATGGGCGGAGCACAGCAGGCTACACCGCTGTAATCATATTCCTCCTTTAATGTCAATAAGGCTTCTCTCATGTCTCCGTTTGCACTCCCCTCTGCAGACTCACAGTAATCACTTTGAAATGGGCACAGCTATAGATCTCTGAGCACCGAGTGATGTGATGCAGGATGTAATTGAATTTATTTATTCATCCAAACAGCAGAATGTTTCCCCAGCTTACAGTGAATGACGGAGCTACGGACGTACACAGGGTTAGTATGTCTATATTTGCGAGTACAACACTAATATTCATTCAAACGCCAGATTGAGCGCACATATACAAATTACCCTGATTTTTCCAAGTCACTGCAATGTAACATGTAATTAATTGATAATCATGTCTTGTCATCTCGTCAGAAGACTAGGCACACCTTAGGCATTACTGTAAATTGTATCTGCTGGAGATTGACATTGATCACACTAATCCCTTTGTTCATATGCATTCAGCATCTAATCCAAGCACAGGCAATTACATACTCCACTGACACAGTGCAGTAGCCTACATTAAGGGCTGTTGATCTTTTCTTCTTTTACAGAGAAACATTGCAGGGTTAGCGTTGCCTGTTTTCAAACGGGACATACAGAGTCTAACAACCTGCTTCCCTGTGCAGTCGGGGCCATCACTATCTTCCCCTACTGTAGTGGGACTATTACTGTAGTTAGGGCTGTCACGATTATGACATTTTACATGACGATTAATTTTCTCTCAAATAATTGCGATTAACGATTTAATTGTGTTTTTGTCGTTGACAATTACATTTTAGTTTGGCTTTTAGGCTTTGAAGTTGCACATGGCAGATATGACACATAACCTAAATATACAAAGAAATTACTGACATATTTGACAACTTTATACTTAAAAAACAACATTGATAGTGGAAATAGACGATCTACAAGCTCACAACACGTCGCGATGCGACGCGTTGTGAGCTTGTAGATCTGCTATTTCCACTATTTTTGACTTTTTTGAGCGGTGGTCACAACGCTCCTATACGTGGCCGTGTGTGTGGGTCTCCGTCCGTCCGTCCGTGTCTGTATGTAGCCTAAACTTCGGCGCGTAACTAGTGCCGCACCATTTACGCCACTCGCGCAATATATACATCAAAATGTGCGGCTCGGCCGGGAATGGTGTGCTATTACCTTTCGTTCCGATCCGCCTTACCATGCCGACGTAATTGGCAAAAAACGACGCTTAATTGTCCCCATTGACTTATAATGGGACAATGCAAGAAATCACTTTCAAGTATTTTTCTCTCGTAAACCATAAGAGCTACAGTTTCAAACCTCGGAGAGGAGATTCATAATGATTTTAAGAATGAATCCAAAAATAATTACATCACTCGGCCTCATGGTGGCGCTATAACGGCCCACTTTGCGTTTTGCCCCGTAACTCTTGAACCGTAGATCGGAAAATTAAAATTCTTTTTTCCCTGGATTCCTTGGGTCAAGACGCATCCCCATATAGGCCACGCCCATTTGCGCCAGGATAGATTTTCCGCCATCTTGAATTTTCTCCAAAACACACTTTTTGCTCCTTTTCCTACATATTTTCTTCAAATGTCACAAAAATCGGTACACATGATCTATGAGGTAGGTGGGTAAACCACCGCTCAGTTCACACGGTGTGATTTTAAAAAAATATATGAACATTTTTCAACATGGAAACGATCATGACGATTATGAAAAATAATCACGATTATTTAAAAAAATCGAACCTCTGTTCGAAGTGGAGCTGTGTGTGTGTGTGTGTGTGTGTGTGTGTGTGTGTGTGTGTGTGTGTGTGTGTGTGTGTGTGTGTGTGTATTGCAGTTGATGCTCAGGGCAGGCTAGACTCAACAGCACCTCTCTGGTCACCCAGGATCATGTGTACCGATGTTTGTGACATTTGAAGAAAATATGTAGGAAAAGGAGCTAAAAGTGTGTTTTGGAGAAAATTCAAGATGGCGGAAAATCTATCCTGGCGCAAATGGGCGTGGCCTATATGGGGAGATGCGTCTTGACCCAAGGAATCCAGGGAAAAAAGAATTTTATTTATTTTTTATTTTATTTTCCGATCTACGGTTCAAGAGTTACGGGGCAAAACGTAAAGTGGGCCGTTATAGCGCCACCATGAGGCTGAGTGATGTAATTATTTTTCGATTCATTCTTAAAATCATTATGAATCTCCTCTCCGAGGTTTGAAACTGTAGCTCCTATGGTTTACGAGAGAAAAATACTTGAAAGTGATTTCTTGCATTGTCCCATTATAAGTCAATGGGGACAATTAAGCGTCGTTTTTTGCCGATTACAAAAAAAAAGTTAAAAAAAAAAAAGAATTGGGGGGGGGGGGGAACTATTGTGGCGGAACTATTGTGCCGCAGCATGTTTCCGGTCGGACATATTACTGTACTGTACTGTACTGTACTGTACCGTACTGTACTGTACTGTACTGTACCGTACCATACTGTACTGTAGTGTACTGTACTGTACCGTACTGTACCATACTGTACTGTACTGTACTGTACCATACTGTACTGTACTGTACTGTACTGTACTGTACTGTACTGTACCATACTGTTCTGTACTGTACCATACTGTTCTGTACTGTACTGTACTGTACTGTACTGTACTGTACTGTACCATACTGTACTGTACTGTACTGTACCATACTGTACTGTACTGTACTGTACCATACTGTACCATACTGTACTGTACTGTACTGTACTGTACTGTACTGTACTGTACCGTAGTGTACTGTACTGTACTGTACCATACTGTACTGTACTGTACTGTACTGTACTGTACTGTAGTTTATGGTACTACTGTACTGTGCCGTACTGTACTGTAGTGTAAAAGTACTATATAAAATCCAGATATGAAAGTTTGTATTATTATTATTACTAGAAGCTGGGCCGCCCTTCGGGCGGCCCAGCGTCTAGTCGGCGACCTGGCCAACTCGGGAACGATGTAAATAGAGAATGAATGCCCCGCCCTTTAATGCAAACCCCATTATACCTGTTGTCATAGGACCTGTTTTGACCATCTGTTTGCCTGTGTCCATTTATGCCCATATATGGAGATATCTGTATCTGTCTGTCTGTCGGCGTCCATTTTATGTCCATATATGGAGATCACTGCAGATATAGTTCTGGGTCCATTTTATGCCCATATGCCCATATATGGAGATATCTGTCTATTTGCGTCCATTTTATGCCTGCCCCACCCTTTAATGCAAACCCCAATATACCTGTTGTCATAGGACCCGTTTTGACCATCTGTTAGCCTTTGTCCCCACCCTTTAATGCAAACCCTAATATACCTGTTGTCATAGGACCCGTTTTGACCATCTGTTTGCCTTCTGTTAGCCTTTGTCCCCACCCTTTAATGCAAACCCCAATATACCTGTTGTCATGTTGTCATAGGACCCGTTTTGACCATCTGTTTGCCTTCTGTTAGCCTTTGTCCCCACCCTTTAATGCAAACCCCAATATATGGAGATCTCTGCACACACAGTACCGGTTGCGGAAAACTCTGATGTCAGACATCAGCTCCGCATTCGGGGATTCATTTTATGCCCATATCTGGAGAACGCGCGTGCCGGTGGGAAGAACGGTTCTCGAGATTCACATACATACATACACATTCACAGAGATTTTTTGTTGACTCCTGGCGTACGTGATGTCAGAGCCTTTTATGAAGTGATGTCACAATGAGTCAGCGATTGTGCCGATTTCCTCAGGAACAGCCTGATGTTAACAATCAGCTCCGCGTAAGGAGATTCCGAACGTTAGATCTCTGCACACACAGTACCGGTTGCGGAAAACTCTGATGTCAGACATCAGCTCCGCATTCGGGGATTCATTTTATGCCCATATCTGGAGAACGCGCGTGCCGGTGGGAAGAACGGTTCTCGAGATTCACATACATACATACACATTCACAGAGATTTTTTGTTGACTCCTGGCGTACGTGATGTCAGAGCCTTTTATGAAGTGATGTCACAATGAGTCAGCGATTGTGCCGATTTCCTCAGGAACAGCCTGATGTTAACAATCAGCTCCGCGTAAGGAGATTCCGAACGTTTCGCGCCGCTTCGGGAAAACCGCATGCCGAGTCGGGCCGAGGCCCGGCACGCGCGTTGTTGCCCCACCCTTTAATGCAAACCCCAATATACCTGTTGTCATAGGACCCGTTTTGACCATCTGTTAGCCTTTGTCCCCACCCTTTAATGCAAACCCTAATATACCTGTTGTCATAGGACCCGTTTTGACCATCTGTTTGCCTTCTGTTAGCCTTTGTCCCCACCCTTTAATGCAAACCCCAATATACCTGTTGTCATGTTGTCATAGGACCCGTTTTGACCATCTGTTTGCCTTCTGTTAGCCTTTGTCCCCACCCTTTAATGCAAACCCCAATATATGGAGATCTCTGCACACACAGTACCGGTTGCGGAAAACTCTGATGTCAGACATCAGCTCCGCATTCGGGGATTCATTTTATGCCCATATCTGGAGAACGCGCGTGCCGGTGGGAAGAACGGTTCTCGAGATTCACATACATACATACACATTCACAGAGATTTTTTGTTGACTCCTGGCGTACGTGATGTCAGAGCCTTTTATGAAGTGATGTCACAATGAGTCAGCGATTGTGCCGATTTCCTCAGGAACAGCCTGATGTTAACAATCAGCTCCGCGTAAGGAGATTCCGAACGTTAGATCTCTGCACACACAGTACCGGTTGCGGAAAACTCTGATGTCAGACATCAGCTCCGCATTCGGGGATTCATTTTATGCCCATATCTGGAGAACGCGCGTGCCGGTGGGAAGAACGGTTCTCGAGATTCACATACATACATACACATTCACAGAGATTTTTTGTTGACTCCTGGCGTACGTGATGTCAGAGCCTTTTATGAAGTGATGTCACAATGAGTCAGCGATTGTGCCGATTTCCTCAGGAACAGCCTGATGTTAACAATCAGCTCCGCGTAAGGAGATTCCGAACGTTTCGCGCCGCTTCGGGAAAACCGCATGCCGAGTCGGGCCGAGGCCCGGCACTGCACTCCGCGCCGCAGCGGGGAACGCGCGTGCCGAATCTGAAGCCGGTGGGACGAACGGTTCTCGAGATACGCGGATTACAAACAAACAAACAGACAGACAGACAGACAGACAGACAGACAGAGATTTGTCGCATTTATAGATAGATTACCCTTATTATTATTATTGTATTATAATATCTATCTATCTATCTATCTATCTATCTATTGATAGATGTGTGTATCTAATCTATCTTTCTGTGGCTCTCAGTATAGATAGATGTGCTATATTAATTCCATATATTATTATTGTTAATAATATGTGTTTTAATTATTATGATTGTTTTTCTTATAATTGATTCTCTATAGTACTATCTATCTATCTATCTATCTATCTATCTATCTATCTATCTGCAGATAGATAGATACATCTATGATCGATGTATCCATCTATCTGATGCCTCTCTATGGGGGGAACTATTGTGGCACAGCACGTTTCCGGTCGGACATATTTTACCGGCGGACGCACTCCCTGTTAGAAACTGCGCATAAATAAAATGCCTAACGTTATGTGGCTGTAATGGGATGTATATACCGGTACATGAAGATTATGGTAATGTGATCGGGACTCGTGCCTAAGTGATGGACTGTACTGGAATGTGGACAGTAGTGCTATTGACTCTGCAAACGTGAGTACATCATTTGTTTAGCTAACTGTTAGCCTTGTGTTGACTTTACGTCAGCAGCACGTTACGTCAGCAGCACGTATGGCGCTGGTGTGACGTGGGACGTCGGCACGTGTGCCACGTGATCAGTCCTAGCCAATTGGAGTGCTGCATTTGGTCGTGTCGCTGAGCTCCGCTCTGTCTCTCTACTCTCTCTACTCTCCACCCCCCCATCCTCCCCCCATCTCTGTTGCTTGCAGCTTGCAGGCAGTTACTTAGTTGGAGTGCGTTGTGTTTACGCCCATTTGTGACGCAAATCGCGTCGCCGGTCAACATTGGATCATTCCGTCAGGAGTGGCTGCTCTGCGTGAGGCAAATTTGGTTAAATTGAAATAAATGCGGTTCAAAGAGTGGCATGTTTAAAATGGCATTTTAAAATTTTCACGTTTGTTCGACGTGGTGGCTATGTTTGTGAGAGGTGTTTGTGGGAATATGTAGCTAAACATTCTGGTTTAGGATTGCCTCCAAGTGCTCCAATATAGATGCTTGATTGTGACAGCCCTAACTGTAGTGGGACTATATTTCCTTCTTGACATTGGGCAACAGTTAGAGTTCTCAATGTTAGTACCCAATGCTGTTACACTGTATGTGATGTGTACATTGTCAGTGGTGTAAAGTAATTAAGTACATTTACTCAAGTATTGTAATTAAACTTTGATAATTATCACAAACATACAGTAACCACTTCAGCCCATTATACATTTTGGCCATTTGAAAATAGCCGATCTACAAGCTGGGCTTGTAGAACTGTGATTTTCAAAATAGTTGTATACATTTGAAAACTTGAAATAGGACATTCTTCATAATGACTAGGCTACTTTTACTTTCGGTACTTTAAGTATATTTTGATGCCAATACTTTTGTACTCTTTACTTAAGTGAGAAATGTGAGTACTTTGTCCACCACGGTATGTTGTAGAAGGCTGGACTGGCCCCTTCAGCACCACGCCATTGCTGTAGTGGCAGTGATGTATGTGGTGTGCATGAAACCTTGAAAGTATAGAGGGAATGCACATGCATAAAGTGAATGGCAAATCGAGTGGCAAAGTGAGTTTAACGTTGTTTAACATCGTTTAATGCTATCAGATAGGTAGGTCTCCTCTGTTTGGATGTATGAGCTGTCAAGGCCAGAAAGTATTTTTTGCCACTCAGTAGGCGTTCCCGCATAACTTCCGGGTATGATGATGATGTCACGCACATACCCTCTAGCTAACTGATATACAGGATTGTGAGCAAAAACAAAGTAATGTATGACAATGTTCGTAGTAGAATTTTAGAACCCCCCCATTAATACAAATTGAATAAAAAAAGCCAAATAAAAATGTCTTTGGAGGCTCTTTACAAAACAAATACACTGGCAGCAGTTCAAAACTGAAAAGCACTTTGCATTTGGACAAATAATTAGTCCAGCTAATAACTTCTACAAGTCATCAGGTGTAAAACACAACAAAAGCTTTTTTACTTTAGAGCTGGAAATTGAATTTCTCATACAAATACGTCTGCTGCGTAAGTGGATTAGAGCTGATTAGTACCAAGAGGTCATGGATGTGGGCAGGGGCGTCACTAGCAATTCTGGGCCCCTAGGCCAGAAATCTGTATGGGCCCCCCCATGCAACCGGCCAACCGGGAACACTTTGTTACTGTTTGAATGACATGTCTCACAATGATACGGTAGCCGTGATCGCCTCAGCAATCATGTTCACCTTATTTGTCAAATTGTAACACCATTTACCATTTTTGTCTACTTTTAGTTTTACTCTTGTAGCCTAAGCAGGATATAAACAAACATGTAGTGTCTGGTGTAACAATTTGACAATGCTAGCTCTTGAAACAAAGTCCAGGAATTTTAACTTGATCTAACCATGATCACTACACATAATCATCCATTACATGCACACTCAGATACAGCTACTGTATTATTAATACAGTATAATCCACAACAGTCCCATGAAATAAAAAGTGCAGACCACCATCATCACCAGCAAGTGAATGAGACACCAGAACTCTGACTTGAGCCCAGCCTCCCATGCAAGCCAATATAAAACAGTATAACAATAAA
The DNA here is from genome assembly GCF_963921795.1 of Nannobrachium achirus. Classification (NCBI taxonomy): domain Eukaryota; kingdom Metazoa; phylum Chordata; class Actinopteri; order Myctophiformes; family Myctophidae; genus Nannobrachium; species Nannobrachium achirus. Next base: position 36,798,368 of record NC_137818.1, on the reverse strand, counting down.
ACACTACATTGTATTTTTAGTAGCAGCTTAAATATGTGCAGGTGTTGTGCAGAATATACAATCACTAATCAATAGCAGCAGTGCTCAAGCAAATGCACATGAGGAGTGAAGCATATAGGCTATACATAGGAAGTAGAATAGGAGAAAAAATAAGCAGTATAGGACTATTCAGATTGGGTGAAGTATGAACATGATTAGCCTACATGCAAAAATGAGTCTGCATGCAATCAGAACTTTGGCTAGTTAGCTAAACTATGGAAAACAAGGGTTGGATATAATGATCTGAGAATACATCTACTGTATAACAGGCTAGATCATATAAGGCTATATGAGAATGGCATAACAGGACATTCTTGTGTGTACTGTGTCTGTGTGTATGCACATACATTGTTTTAACAGCAAAGTCAGTCAGTGTGTTTAATCTACAGCAAGATCCTGTGAACATTTTGGGAGTTCACAAAACAATAATAGCCTACTGTGACTGACAAAACCGTAAGTTTTGTCAGTCAACAAAAATATTGTGATGCCTAGATTGTTATTTTTGTATGACATAATCATAGATAGATGATGGGATATTATACAATTATTGTTATTACTAGGGACATCCAGCAGTTTGTCTTGTTTCTCCAGCAGAGTTTCTAGTGTCTCCATCTATCTCTCTGGAAGAGGTTGCACATGAACTCTGCAGCGGCCGCACTGAGGCGCTCAAACACAAACACTCTGACATTAATCCTCACACTACTTGACACTATTACCATACTTTAGATAACTAGTCATTGTTGCAACAAACCAAACCATTTTTCACTTTGATTTGGGAACCTACATACATTCATAACATGATGCGATTGTGATCAACTGATCATGACACTAGTTTGGGAGTGCTTCCTTCCAGAACTTAGCAAACAGGTGTTTCGTTCGAAACACTTGCGTTTGTGCTTAAAACGTTATCCATGCTTATTGCTTAATGGTGTTGGATAAAGAAGGAAGAAGGAAGAGGGGAGAAGATGTTCTGTTGCATGCTTACCCACAGACATCAGCTGCTTCCTTGAGTGTAAACAGTCAAGCTCTCCTCTCAGTTTACAGTAATGAAACATGCTGCTCTATGTCACATTACGTCTTTTTTTCTCTCTCTCCCTGTCTCTGTTCAATGCGTGTTGTGTGTGGAAGAAGCCGGGGGAGGGTGGAGCGAACAGAACCTGAAAGTTGATCTTATGTTTGCAGTCTTTTTTTTTCTTTTCTCTCCCTCTCCCTGTCTCTGTTCAATGCATGCTGTTGTGTGCTGAAGAAGCTGCTTTACAGTCAGGACCGGGGGAGGGTGGGGCGAACAGAACGTGAGAGTTGATCTTATGTTTGCAGGGCCAATGAAAAGACTTTTCCATTTACTTCAGATGATCATAATTATCCTGTAGAGCACACCCAAGTTTCACAACCATAACATGATGCAAGCGGACGCACAAACCACAAAGCTACTATAGGTCTCAAAACAACGTGAAAGCAGGAGAAACCATTTTAGCTTTGTAAGGGGTGAGTATATAATATAGGGACCCTCAATTATTTAAATTGTATCGCTCATTGGTTTTATTCCAGCAGTAATTTTAAGTTTTTAGACACAAATGATAAACATCATAATAATAATTATTATTATTGGGGGAAAAAGAGTTTTAATCCAGACTTTTCGAGGGCCTCTGGCACCTTGGGCCCCCTTACCTCAGTCTAACTTTCCTACCCCTAGCTACGCCACTGGATGTGGGTGACATAGCAGGATGGGTATGTGGGGGTGTGGAACCATGGCATTGTGCTTCAACCCCCTGGGATGCATAGTCAGTTCTGCATTAGCGCCTTGCTGTGAAAAGCATGGGTGATACTGAGCATTCAATCAATGAAGGACAAGAAATGAAGACAAAAGAGAGGGCTGGAAAATAAATAAATAATAAATAAAAGAAAAGACAGAGAGGAGTTTTGAGGCATGCAGAATTAAAGATAATTGTTGTAAAATGTAAGAAAAGAAAAGAAAAGAAAAGAAAAAGGTTCCATGTTTTGCCTTGCTAGAAACTTAAACTTAATTTGAATTAGATTAAGGTTAAATGGTCTGCGTTCTCACTAGCATGAAGTAACTTTGTGTGTTAATTTGCAGTTGGAGCAAATTTCTCTGTCTAAAGTGGAGGAAAAATATTAATATATTAATTAAGGGGGGGGGGGTCTGGTCCTAAGCACCATCAACTTGGCGTATGGGGAGAATATTCAACATATCTTCTGCTAGGGGGCAGATTGATATTGGGACACGACCCCCACCAATGAATGCATATTTACAAGAGTTGGGTTGATTTCCGGTAAGCATAACCACGTCCACTTGAATCCTAGCGTCCCTCTTCTGGGGAGAATAAGCTCACAACGTGTTGCATTGCGAAGCATGTGAGCTTGTACTGATGGGCTATTTTCGGTGGAGATATTAATGAAGAGTGAAAACAGGAGAGGCCTAGAATACAGTAGGGTTTAAGTGGTTAAACTGATTTGATTATGTGGACCAACAAAGCTGAGATACGGTATGTATGATTTTGAGACGTGCTGTAAAGTTAAACTTAGCATACAATAGTAACTGATGCAGATGGTGCCACGCCACATAATCTATCTCATCTTGTAATGTATTATTGTTAAGCAATATGACAACCTGATTAACATAATATTATGTTTGTTTATAAACAAAGCTGTGCACCAAGCTTGGGAATCAACGTCACTGTAGCACTGAACTGTGGAGGGCTCTGTGAGCGACTGTCATTGTTGCAGTACTAGTGCTTGTTGTGTTTGTAGTACAACACACACATGTTACAGCTTATTCACCCGAGATACATGAAATGATAGATGAACAGGCTTGTCTCTGTCAACAGAGTGATCTGCCGGAAAGCTATGGCAAAGCTACTGCCAGTGTCACACCATAAATGTGGCCTATCGAAACCTAAAATAATACGGTGTGTTGTTTAACATTTGACCCGAGCCACTGCTGTTTTAAACGCCAGGGTTCACCGCCAAGAGAGCCAACACCTGAGACACTGCGCTGGGAAGAACAGCATGCCTAGAAAGTCCTCACTACAAAAATGCTTGGCGAAAAGGTTCTGGAAATTTCAATAAATGCTTTTGCAAATGAGTCAAGAAGAAAGACTAAACCGTAAAAAATATAAATGTGATATTTCTTTGCTGTTGTGTTGTCTCACCCAGTATAATAGTTTGTGTTGAGTCAAAACCTTTTAAAATTTAGAGCAACATTAATGTTTGTGCATCACCTGCGTCTTAAATTGGTGTGTTCTGCTAAAGATCATTTCTCAGAAAAATGTCTGATCATCACTGTCACTCTGGCAGTCAACGTTGTTGACACAGACATCGGTTCGCAGGATACCAGCCATGTGCTGGTCCAGTGGTGAGAACGCTGCAGTATGAAATGCCAGACTATTGATTCACGTGATTTATCCCCCACCCCCCTTTTCCCCCCATAAAACCCCCTGCAAAAATGAAGTATTACAGTGCTATAGCCAAAATAAAGGTATCACCCCTTCACTTAACACCTTCTAAGCCTGGCCGTACTCCCTCGGACTTCCTACTGGGTCCCATCAGCCACGCCGTCTATTCCCGGACTTTTGATATAAATTATAATAAAAAAAAAAAAAACATCGGAAATTCTTCTCTGTGTCTTTTTGGAGCGATCTGAAAGGGTTAATATGCTCTGACAGTCATTTTCTGGTGCTGGGTGTGATACTCCTAATATCCAGCAGGCCACGCCGTTGACTCACATTCTGGATGGATGGCTGGCCAGGAGGAGCCTCATCCTCTCCCCAGTGTTGAAACTCAGCAAGAAGCTCAAACAAGATGGCTGGTCTTTGTCTCTGTTCGTGGATCGCGGTTTCAATCACGTTCGGGCGCCGCTTCTCTATCGCTCCTTTCCCTGCTTCGCCGCACGTAAACGAATGGAATTGATCTCCCCTCCGCCTCGCCAAAGTAAGATCGCCGACCTCTGCAGGATGAATATGTACGCTGTGTCGAGCACTCCAGTACGTGTTGTTATCATGTGGGCTTTGTTTTTTTAAAACATGTTTGTAAATAAATGGCTTATTTCTTCGGCGCTACCTCTGTTCAGAGGGTTCTGCCGCGGCTTGCAACGTGTTAACAATGGGGGGAAAAAAGGCAATATCAACTCGTATATAGATAAACAATGTATGTCTGACGTCTTTAAGCACCACAGTGCCTATAGCTCCACGACTACTGTGGAATATTCAAAATACCACTCTGACCTATTAGAAGAAGAGTGGAAGATTTAACAATTCAATTTAACAGCAATGATGTACATGAGGAGTATGTGGCAGAGGTTAAAGACAATAATGGGCTACATCAGCATACCGGTAAGTCCCCCTCCTTCCCCAGTGAGATGAATCACTTTTTTTCTTGCTAGCCCACATAACCTCTCAGAGGCTGACGTGTACAGAGTATTTAAGTTGTCTAACATAATGATGCAGGCCCTGATATGAAATCCAGGACCCCATCCTCAGAGCTTGCACCCATCAGCTGGTGGGAGTGTTTTCAAAGCTACCTGTTGTTTATGCTGGCTTCCAAATGTCCACCATTACCCCTGTCCCCAAGCACCCCAAGGTAACATGCCTGATCAATGACTGGATACCTGTAGCCTTCAACCTCAATTGTCAGTAAATGCTTTGAGAGGCCGGGGAGGGGATTGAATATGCCCCATGCTGCCTGCCACTCTAGACCCATGGTAATTTGCATATCGCCAAAACTGTTCTACTGACGATGCAATTGCCATTGCCAATTGCAATTGTGTGTACGTGAAAGCTGTTTGTGTGCTTGTGACATTCAACACCAAAGTTTCTGCAAAGCTCAACAGCAAGCTCAGGGACCTGGGCATGCCACTGACCCTCAACACGGGAGCTCCTCAGGGATGCATGCTGAGCTCACTATTAGTCCCTGTAGTAAACACACAATGCATGGCCACTCACCGCTCCAACGTCATCATCAGGTATGCAGATGATGATGCGATGGTGATGGGTCTGGTAATCACGGCTAATGTGCCTGCAGGGACAAGTTCATATCACTGGTCCATCGTGTCATCTTGAGAACAACCTCATGACGCAACCTTTGGACGACCCAGCATGCCGTTGGAGATGAGCTTCTTTACCTCCGGGACATATATGCCTTACGGTGCGTATCCGAGGCCAAGCGACAGCGTATTATCCTAAGGACACTAACCACCTGAGCCACCACGCTGATAATACTGTCATGCAGGCAATACCACAGTATAAAATAGCATGCAAACAGACTAAGGGACAGTTACTGTAGCACAGGCTATATAACTGTGTCTATATGTGAATATTTATGTACAGTATATTCACAGTATAACATCCATACTAGGGGGCACGGCACGGTGGTGCAGTGGTTAGCACTTCGCCTCACAGCTAGAAGGTCCTGGGTTCGATTCCCGCCGGGGAAGCTGTGGGTGCTGGGGGCGTGTTCCTCCACCCGCGTCATCAGCACCCACACCCTAGGTGGGGTTGGCGATAGGGCCTTTCTGTGGTGAGTTTGCATGTTCTCCCCGGCTAGCACCCGGGTGCTCCCCAATGTCCCCTGGCGCGGCAGGGGGAGAGCAGAAACCAGGACTACAGGTTAGGTAGTCACCGGGTGAGAAAAATGGGTTACAAAAACCGTGGGATAAAAACTATTAATAAAAAAAAAAATCCATACTGTACGTACCTTGGCGGTAATGTCTTCTCTTCTAACATGCACTATTTTGCACACAGGAACATTGACCTGTCACATATGACACTATATGTGTATATGACTGTAGAGACATCCTCACAAATACTATTATTGGATATCTGTTTTTGATATTTTGCATGATAAACTGTGTAACTGTATATTTGATCACATAAATATAACAGTATCGTCCTTGTGCTTTGGATAGCTTCATATTTTTTACTCTTATTTTGTTATTAACAATGTAACTCAAGTTCATAGGAAGCTTGGAGAAAATAATTGCACCCACTCCTTTATACCGGTCTAGACTTTATTACATGTCCGTTATCTTCCCTGACACATGTATCAGAACTCAACCTAGAAAAGCCCAAAACTACCTAGCTAAGTTATTGGGGTCAAAAAAGTGCAATATAAAGAGTTAATTCCCAGCTCTGCCAGTGTCTGCCTGTCAGCAGAAAGCAGCATATTCCTCTATTACAGAAATACCCTCTAAGGAATATCAGGCAGAGGAATGGTGTGTAGCTGCTCCATAACTAATGGGCCTTTCACCAGTAGGATGCAGGGATTACTCATTAGCCTTTATATGATATAAAAAGCACAGAATGGGATAATCATATAAGTAGTATAAATGCTGAAATCACATTGGACCATGACTCACAGCGTACGCTGCAAAATTCTGTGTATCCATTGTACAAGTTTGTGCACTTTGTGAGTAACGCCTAACGGGTCCATTTGCACCTACAGTACATATTTATGTCCACCACCACCAGCTTCTAGACTCCGGGGGCACATCATCGTGTGTTGCTTTAATGGAGTCCAATCGACAAAACTTGTAACCTTTTATCTCAATAAATTGTAACGTTTCCAAAGTGATCTCTCCTTGTTGAAATAACATTTGGGAGCCTCTGCACATATATGGTACATAATGGATGAGGACTTTTTGGAAACATAGGCCATCTAACATATAATTTTCGGAATGTCTGTCTGTCTGAGTGTCTGTCTGTCTGTCTGAAACCGCGTTTCTCATCAGTGGCTGGAGCAATTGATCTGAAATCGCATCACCATAAGCATATGAACACACCTGACATAACTGTGAAGCCCGTTTGTCACTTTCGCAAAATCGTATGCTGTATATCACACACAAACCCACACACACACACACACACACACACACACACACGGGGGGAGTGTGTGTGTGTGTGTGTGTGTGTGTGTGTGCAGGCAGGCGGGCGGGTGTGTGTGCAGGCGGGTGGGCGGGCGGGCTGGGGGGGGGGGGGGGGGGGGAACAGTATCTCTGTAGCCATTAAAGGAAACGGGTTTCTTACATTGATGCTCCTACATCATGCAAGCACCAGTTAAAGTTACTTTCCATCCCTCATATACTGTGTGCACAGTGCACATCCCATAACCCACACACTGCACATCATTTTGGAGCTCATATCTTTGAACGGGTAAGGGCTAGTAATATTAAACAGGCAGATGTTTTGGGATTTATTTCTGGGTTTGATAACTATCACACCCAAACACAGAAAGGCCCCTTCAGGACGATAATTGCTGCATGTATAGTCTAGGAAGCAAAGTCCTAACTGGGTGCACAAGACCACCACTACCATGAAAATCAATCCAGCTGAAGATGAGAGAGGAAATTGGAGTCGAGCACTCCAGTGCCTTGATTGCTATCTGGAGATGTCCATGTTCTTTCCTTCTGCTAATCGATACTTCTACTACTATCTAAAAAAAAGAAGACTGGGCTTTAAGAACGATATGCACCTTTTATCAAATTTCCTATTTCTTTTTTAGAGTTTCCAGCTATTTTTACCCCTATGTTTCTCCAAATTAATTTGTTGTGCCAATTACACCTCCCTGCACATTTATTGTTTGCCAATGCAATTCACCCTTTGTTAGCCTTCTGGTTGGTCCCTGACTGACCAACCAGCAGGCTCTATCTGCCTTGTCCCGCTCTGGTTCCGCCTTTTTGAGCGGTGGTCACACCGTCTCCATAGCGTGGCCGTGTGTGTATCCGTGTGTGTGTGTATGTATGTATATATGTGGGTGGGTGCGTCCGTAGCCTGAGGTATTTAGCCTGCAATACCTTTTCTGACCACACATGTTAAAGGAGGGGCGCTGTTGTTCAGGCCAGGCACACTCACATTCACACACACATGCACGCATGCACGCACGCACGCGCGCGCACACACACACACACACACACACACGCAGCCTCCACCGCTCAGTTCACACGAGTGTGATTTTTTATGTTAAATTTGCTAAAACTTCTTTTTTGGAGAAATAAAAACATTTAAAACATGCTGAGTCACTATACTGCCACTGAGCAGCTCCATTTTACTGAAACCGAGTTTGAAATTAGAATTGAACGCACAGAATAACACTACGAAGCAACTGAATTAAAATGGTTGTGGATGGAGTGTCCCACCGAGTGTCCCACCAAGACACAGCAACCAATGGGTGTAAAGAGGGGCGGGAAAACGGGCGGGACTTGACAAAGGGTGCATTGTACCCTTTTGGCTCACCTGCCAGTGAGAAGCACCCACCCTCCAGGCCTCCACTTAACGGTGCCTCCTCAGCCTGTAGGAGTCTGGAGCGCAGCGACAAAGATCCCCTCCCTGCCAGGCTTCCCTCCCCTGAACACGGCAAATTGTGTATTCAGGCAAGCTGAATACACAACGGTGCATTCAAACCCCTAGACTCTGCAGTGGTACCCTGCATCACCCGAATGCACCTTTTATGAATTTTCGATATGCACTTCATTTGGATTCTAAAACTCACAACGCCTTCATGTTCCACTTTATTGATATGTCTCCGTTCTAGATAAAGCGACAACATGCCCTGACCTGCAGTTTGTGTCCAATTTTCCGGGCAAATGGCTTCTTCTTTTTTTCTAAATGATTACTGGTCTGGAGCTACCTTGGGTGTTGGCGTGACACATAGACGCTGTCGCTGCAGTCACCCTCAAACCCGCAGGAGTAATGCTGCTGCTGAGGGATGGAGTCCCAAAGGACAGTAGCCGCAGAAACGGAAAACCTGGCAATGTGATATGTTCAATATTTGCTTCCTTATGTAAATAAATGGCACAAGGTCAGAAGGACGGTAAAACACCATTATTCACAGCTTAAGTTGCGGGGCATGCTATCAAAGAGCAATGACTTGAGCGCATTCATGTGAAAAGTACGCGGCACGAGGGCATTTCATCTACATCTCCCCCTTCTCCAGTATTCACGAGGAATTCATGTCCTCGTGAATAACCTTGTGAGCAACTGAACATATCTATACAAATGTGAAAAGACAGATGCGCCACGCACAGCCACCGGGGTTATATAAAAACAGAGTGGGGGCAATGCAGATCCAATTTGTCACCAACGTACCAGATTTCCTGTCAAATCACTTTTGAAGTCGGGATAATGAAGCACCCCCTCCCAAACACACACACGCACGCACGTCGCACGCACACACACACCTTGGTACAGTACGTCTTCCCTCCTCGAGCTGTCATGAAGCTAGACAGCCATGAAGGCAGTGGCATCTATTCACAATCCATTGGAATAGCTCTCTGCCCACTTTGATTGAATTCCACTTCAGCAGTAGGGACAATTAAGATGATGAGTGTTTTTTTTTGGTGGGTGGACAGCTACAGAAAACCCTCTCTCTCAGCCTTGGGTATAAAGTAGGTACATAAGAGTAAGATTATTCTGTTCTGGTTTCTCAGACATTGTGGCAGCAATAATAATAATACTATAATAAACATATAAACAATATATATATATTTTTTAAAAGGGCATAATTAAAGAATAGCAGCAGTATTGACAGTTTGTACGATGGTCCTATAGCGCCAGAGGTGCTTAGTGTGTGCGCACGTACGCATGCAGTGCACACACACAGCAAATACAGTGCATGTGATTGTGCATGTCTGTATTCTGTGTATTTGTATGGGTATGTTAATGCTTGCTACCGCATGTGCATGTATGTCATGGTTTATTGTTTTGCTTTTGTTCATTTAGCTTTAGTCTGTGGGTGATCAGGTGTGGTGGGAGCGGACAGTTTCGGGAGAGCTTTTGTTTTAGTTTTTTTTTGTCAAGTTGTCTCTGTTAATGTATTTATGGAAGTATTTGTTGTATTGTTCTCTGTATTTCTTCCGTGATAAGGACCCTCTCGAAAGCAAGTCAGCAGTCTGGAGATTTCCTCCATACACATGCACACTGTAGTAGATTAGATACAATCATGATTGATTATGTGTGACGTTCTAGAGTAGATCATGTGTTCATTGATTATATTAATATCTAGCTCTTATGATACTCATCATTGATACTGGATAGCTTGTAATAGTCTAGATGTCTCACCAAGACTGAGTAGCTATTGTTTTGGTAAAGCCTATCTTGTTATGGTACAGCTCGTCCCAGAGGCCTTGAAGCCACACAGTATAACTTTAGTGTCTGACCATTTTTCTTGGCAGAACTACTTTATCACTGTCCAAAGTGTTAACTGTACTTCTGTCCATGATATGTTACATAAAGCATTAACCACCATTACTTAATACATTGTCTTGTCTCCTCATTTTCTCATTGATTATTGATTGATCTGAATTCCACCACAATGCACAGTATACTATACATAGACAGGTCTTCTTTAAATATGTGAGACCTTACCCAACCACTCAATGAGGGTCTAACTATTCTTTGACTGTTTTAACCATTCAGAAATATAAATATTAAGTGAGGACGGTCCCACTATACCGTTTGATGACGGTCTGAATCCTGAAATATAAATATGAAGTGTGTCAGCTGAAAAGTGAAGGGGTAAGCAATTTACCCTCCCCCTAGGACCAGAAAATACCCCCCCCCCCCCCCCCCACCAGCTGTGGAAATGCAGTAGGACTTGGACAAGTCTGACTGTATCATGAAGATGTGCGAGGAAAAAACAGACTAAAGGCCCATTCCCACTTGGCCAGATAACCGATAAAACAAAATCTCTTTCTCCAGATATTTTTCCATTCAAAGTGGATACAGATAAAAGAAATATCTGCCACAGATAAAAGAAATATCTGTGGCAGATCTTTTTTTTATCTGTATTTACCATCCACTTTGAATGGAAAAAATATCTGGAGAAAGAGATTTTTTTATCTGTTATCTGGCCCAGTGGGAATGTGCCTTTATGCTAATAAATTTATATCACATGGTGTTTCAATGAGCTTTACAACAAGAACAGTTCCAATATCCTCAATGAACACAGACTAATTCGGTACCAGTTGTTGGTCTCATTTGCATGATGCAGTACTCTGTGGAACAAAGACTATGCATCAAAACATCATCAACAATAGCCTGAATAATGGATAACTTGAAAATTGGAGAGAGAGAACACTGGCAACATAAAAATGGACAAAGTCAATAAACAGGCAAATTGAAAAGTGGGAGTCAATGTCGCTACACAAAAAGAAAAACGACATGAGAGTTAAATTACTCTGCCTTAGTTACAACAGTGATGTCCTCAAGGCTTTACTTTACATGAACCATTCACTGCCACTAAATAATTATTGGGCCATGTAGCTACACAAAGTTGTAGGGTCAACTATTGAAAGAACTGTGTCATTTAAATAAGGAAAATGCCTTGCAATGAGCAAATGGACCCTCGTGGGTCCATACATTCTCAGAGTTGAATTAGCTTTCAGGATTTTGCAGCGTAGCCTCGGTTCAATGGCGCGACCCTGAATAGACAGAGAAATGGGCAGCGGTAAGAGGTAGTTAAGTGTCTTCTCTCTCTCTCTGAGCCACAGGGCAGTGGAACAGAGACAGAAGAGTAAAAACAGAGAGAGAGAGAGAGAGAGAGAGAGAGAGAGAGAGAGAGAGAGAGAGAGAGAGAGAGAGAGAGAGAGAGAGAGCGAGAGAGGGACCCTTGTCCTGAAACATGGATGTCCAAAGGACAACTCTTGGCCTCAAGGCCTTGATTTTACTCCATTAGGTGAAGTGACCTGGAGAGGATGTGGCCAGCTGTGCTGAAAGGACACAGGGAGTGTGGCAAAAAAGAGCATCTTTTCACTTTGTGCAAAACACTTCTTTGAAAAGGTCTCTTTGTGATGACGAACCATCTGAGGGACCCAGCCTGAAGGAAGAGGCTTTCAGAGTGAAATACAAGACAAGTGTGCGTGCACGTTCATGCTTCAAATAACCAAAGAGCAAGGTTGGACATACTGTGTGTATGGCGGGCTGAGATGGCACACAGTAAAATCCGGATTAGCCCTTACGGGTCAATTGTTACACTCTGATACTTGCAGGGGAACAGGTTCCTCATTCATCATAGGTCATGTCTCCGCTGTGCTATACAGTAATACGTTTCAGTAGCATGTACCATTAATGTGATATTAATGTGTTTGTTTACTGCATGAATGAGCATTTGGGTCTACAGAATGCGTGCATGTACAGTAGCCTATGTGTGCGTACATATGTGTGTATACGTGCATCTGTGTGCGTGTCTGCGCACGCACGCATGCATGTGTGTGAGTGTGTGTGTGTGTGTGTGTGTGTGTGGGGGGGTCGTAAGCAGATTCTAATTATCGCTGTATCCTCTGTCTGCACGGTGTGGATGAGTGCTAGAGTGTGACAGATACAGCTGTGAGCGTGTCATTGGATGTCTGGGACCACTGGGTGAGGGAGGGGAGGAGGGCAAGGGCACTGCCACACTGCTAGCCTTCAACCTCTCTCTCTCTCTCTCTCTCTCCTCCTTCCCTCCCTCTGCCCCGATAGCCTTTCCTCACCGGCCTGATTAATACGACTCGTCAGGTGCCGTCCGCCGCCACTCAAGCCAATTAAGACATTAGGCTTTTCCACATGGCTTCCTGCTCTTAAACAAACAGCGGGACCGCTGGGCCCATGCACTCTCACTCTCTCCAACGCCGTCCAACGGGCACCGACTCCCTCGCCCAATCAGCACCCCGCTGCCCCAGCGGGACCCGCGTGTCTGTCGTCGTCGCGGGAGAGCAGACGGTCTGAAAGCGAGGGCACTGGGGCCCGTTAGCCTCCCACCGCGGAACCCCATCGACTGAAAACGGAGCAATCAAAGCAGAGGTGTCAAACAATCCCTGCGTGACTGACATCCCCCCTCCCCCCTCTCTGAGTGTCTGTCTCTAGAGTCTAGAGGAAGACTTCCTAGACCTCATCTGGCTCCACGAGTCAGAGGGTTTGAACCAAAAACAACAGCAACAAAAACTTGATTGGATCGATTTTTCTAATGCAACAAGGGGGGAAGTGAATTACTGCCTCAACTTGATTGAATCCTCCTAAACCCTGATTGTCATCGGACATTTTGAAGTTAATCATCCCTGACCCCTTTGTAACCCATGCCAAGAAACCAAACCCAATAGGTTATCCTACTGTCGAGGTGGTCGATCAAACGTTGTCTTCCATAGCGGCGGATCTTTGTTTGTGTAATCAAAGATTATACCTCATCTGTGTAGGTCTCATGGCAGTCTGCCTTCTGCTTTATGACAAACCATAATGAGATTAGCCATGGATATCAGTTAGTCACATCAGTTTGTGTAGAGAAAGCGAGAGAGAGAGAGACAGACAGAGACGGGCTCGTAATGCGCAGTGATTCGTTCTGTATGTCTGAGCGAATTTCTGTGTGTCGGGAACAGGGACATGCGCTTGTGGTCTTTGTGTTGTTGTGCCTCCGGTGTGCATAGCCGTCACGTTACGTTAGAATGTCAGTCAATCAAGTGGCAGGGGCCTGTCTCTCATCAAGGTGCTATGCATGACTGCCAATGCCTTGGATGTGAAGACATTTGCACCTCTCCAGAGAGGGACCCCGCTGACAGGAGAGGACTCATCTGTCACACAGACCACTGTCCTGATCCGCAGTGACAGATGTGCCATCTGACTCATGGATGACAGCACAGTACAGTAGACCTAACAGCAAATACTTGCCTGTACCGTGGGGACAAGGGCTTATGAAAGACACTAACACACCGCCAAACATAACATGCTTATTGACGATACACAGTAGTACATTCTGTACAGCACGTCACTGTGGGTTTTCAAACTTTTTCATGCCACAGATCCCCACTTCAAATGATTGTGGGAAATCATAAAAATGTTGATATAATTCAAATGATATCAAATTGCCTAAAGGTCATAACTGTACACAAGGAACAGATTAAAAGTAAAGTATAAGAATAGTCAATCATAAATGTTTTTGTATTGTAATAATTCCAAGTGAATTGAATTATAACTAGAACTGCCCTCTGTCGAGGCGCCAACTTGCTCCTTGTGCACTCGTAGCCAATGGCCTACTTGTGCACCAGCAGAGCTCGCAAGTATGGTGATGGGTGCTGTCTATCGGGCCGGCTGTGCGCTTTGTACTGTCAGCCAGCAGGATACAGACAGCACCGATCACCCCCCAAGTAAAGATGAAATTCGGGGGCATTGCAAGTGTGGTTGCCGTGACACGAGTTACGAGGAATCCGCTGGGAAATTAATTCTGTCTTACCATTTATGTTAGATATCGCAATGTCACTTTTCTGTCGTGCAAAGGTTAACAAAAAGAAGGTTCACTTTGCTGGCAATAAATTCTCTGCCCTAGAACAATAGGGTGTTGCCTATAGCAACCACACTAATTAAACTATCCCCCCATACACACGCACACACGCTCATACACACACACACACACACACACACACACACACACACACACACACACACACACACACACACACACACACACACACACACACACACACACACACACACACACACACACACACACACACACACACACACAAATGCAGTAGGTTACTGATTTATGAACATTATGTATTGATGTTCTACTTTGTCTGAGAGTTTTAAACTGTGTATTGAAATGAAAAAGTTATGACAGTAAAGTGGATCTCTTTGGAGTCATATTCTGCAAAGTGCTGTACATTTGTTCATACAGTCATTTTGCACAGAAAAAACCCCACAGAATCCCTCAAATTCCAACCTCAACATGAAACCATAGTGGCATAGGGTGCCAACTGAACCCTTAAATGTATTTTTAAATTCTCCTTTCCTCTTTGGTGTTTGCGCTTCTATAACCACGACTCGTCACAGAAAACATGTAATTTAGAACGAGGGCCCATGGTTTTGTGTATTCTTTCTGTCCGTAATCATTCTCTTTGTTGAACCCAGTCACATTTTCATCCCTTCTCCCCCGGTTTCGCGCCACCAGGCTATTGGAACTTAGTCAAGTCTCTTGACCTGTAAAACTGAAATGAAAAGGCAGAGAGCAGAAGGCAACAAGCTCCATTCAGGAGCGGCTAAATTAACAGAGTAAAGGGAGCGAGAGAGAGAGAGAGAGAGAGAGAGGGATGCAGAGATGGAGGAATGGAGTTAGGCCACAGCACTGCAGAGCGTCGGGAGTGGGGTGGGGTGGGTTGGTGGTGGTGTTGGGGTTTTCTGTGTCACTGCAGTCCCACATTGTCCCCAGAAAATGTCACTCTGCCCTTGGGAGGCAGAGCTCGGAGGCGGCTCTCGTCTGTCTGACCACATTTAGCGAGATGTTTCATGGCCAGAACTCCAGTAGCCTGGGAGGCATCTTGCTGCACTTTGTTTGTCCACAAACATGAAGCCATCTCTCACACATTGGTACACACAATAACCCTAGCAGCAGTTCTACACAGGCCTGTTCAAAAGGTTCACAACAGCGTTTGGAAAGGAAATGCTATTGTAACGGTACTGTATGTCTCTCAAAATCTTTACCATTCTTTCGTTTTTCTTTTTTTTCCTCCAAATGTAGTAACCGTATGTCAATGTCAATACAGTAACTACAGTAAGTACATTTACGCAAGTCAGCCTACTGTACTTGAGTAAAATATTGAGGTACTATTAATACTTCACTTGAGGATTATTATTTTTTTGATACAAAACATACATTAACCAATTAAGACCCGTTTTATACTTTAGCTATTTGAAAATAGCAGATCTACAAGCTCACAATATGTCATGATGCGACATGTGAGCTTGTAGATCTGCAATTGTCTGTGGTAATAAAGGTTGATTATTAATCTTTACAGAGCATTTCTACAATATTTCATTTCTGCAATGCTATTGCCACACTACTTGCCAAGTAAAAATATTTTTTTCCACCACTTTTCAATACCCAGTTTTTTGAGGGTGTAGACAAACATGTATCTTTTCTGAGACACATGAAGTCGCCACGTGTTTCACCAGGAGTCTCCCTGCGGTGACGGCCATTTACTATTGATTGTGCGTAACACGTACATGTGGAGGAACATGCTATCCTACCTACCACTGTACCACAACCCACTGAACAGGTGCCCTGACCTCACTGTAGCTAGTTAATCCAAAGAGTTTTAATTGATATATTATGCTCTCAGAGTAAAATGAACACTCCAGATTTTGCTGTACTAGCCCTTACCTGTTCAAAGATATGAGCTCCGAAATGATATGCAGTGTGTGGGTTATGGGATGTGCACTGTGCACACAGTATATGAGGGATGGAAAGTAACTTTAACTGGTGTTTGCATGATAATATGTAGGCGCATCAATGTAAGAAATACCCGTTTCGTTTAATGGCTACAGAGATACTGTGTTCCAACCCCCCCCCCCCCCGCCCGCCTGCACACACACACACACACACACACACACACACACACACACACAGAGCTGGTTAAACATGTTGCCTCATGCTAGATGCAGAATTGATTAGCCTCAAGCTAGATGCAGAATAGATAGTAGATACACCATAAAAATGCTAATATACAGCATACGATTTGTGAAAGTGACAAACGGGCTTCACAGTTATGTTAGGTGTGTTCATATGCTAATTGTGATGCGATTTCAGATCAATTGCTCCAGCCACTGTGGAGAAACGCTGTTTCAGACAGACAGACAGACAGACAGACAGACAGACAGACAGACACTCACTCACTCACTCACTCACTCACTCAGTCAGACATTCGCAAAATTATAGTATAGATAGAGCACTACTGTAACTGCATGAGCAGTGCAGCTGTGCCATTATAAAATACTTAAAAAAGAAAAGTATAATCTGAATTAAAAGTGACAAAGGTGACAAGATAGTCATTCATTAAACTAGACCAGGTCAACCTGGTTGTGCCAGACCCCCTGTCTGTCATCATCATTTATGACATCATGCCTTTTGTAGGCATGTCATCATCATGTCATCATCATATATACCCTTTATATAGAAAAGGAACAGACCGACATTTGCTTATGTAGGCCTACCCATTTCATGGGTCTGGCAAAAAGAGGCAGGGAAAACAATCAATCAAGTGTCAAAATGATTTCTTGAGTAGATGCTGTGTCATGTTCTGTCATTCATTTATCATAAGAGCCAACTCAGAAATAATATTAAACACTGTATGTCAGTAAGTAGTAAATTGCAAATCTGAGAATGTGGCTACACCAAAACTTTGCTCAACTGTCAAATGTTGTATAGCTAGCCTGATTTATACTTTGTGGTACGACGGTGTCAAGCTCGTAAATCAGCTATTTTGGCAGGACACTGTCATACAACAGAGTATTAATTAAGCTTAATGACAAATCTTTGTAAGAGTGTGAGCAGAGGAAGTGTTTCGTGTTTTGGCTTGTAGACAAGCATAGATAATGTGAATATTTTGTATTTTTTTAAATCCCTTTTATTGCCATATATGGAGATCCCTGTGATGCCAGGGGAACCAAATCCCTTGTGACCATATAATAAGGAGATCATTGTGATGCCCATATATGGAGATCCCTGATGTCATCAATATTACGCATATCTGTGAATGCCAATATATAATCACTGTCATGTCAGGGGAACCAAATCCCTTTTATTACCATATATGGACATCCCTGTCGTGCCAGGGGAACCAAATCCCTTTGGCCAGATGGCCAAGACATGGCACGCTTTGCTTGTTGCCCTGAGGCGTCTTACTGGTTATACAGCTAATAAATGAAGGATGGTTCTTCATGAACATTCCTATTCAGGGGCAAACATTCTACAAAAATAGCCATTAGCTAATCTACAAGCTCACAACAAGTTGTGAGCTTGTAGATCGGCTATTTTTGTTAAATACATTTGGCTCTAATGGAAGTATGTTTATAGGCGGCTGCCCATCGAGACTTGTAATAGACTAAGCCCATACTTACCTCCCCTTTTCCACTGTAAATATATTTTATTTCTTGTCTTCTTTCTTTATTGTTTTTCTTTTGCTATTGATGTCATCCTCTGCATAGTACAGTGTTCTATCCATCTGTCATTCAATGTTATATGAGATACATAAAGGTTTCCTGTGTAAATAAGCCGAAAAGCTTACTAGGATCTCCTTTTAGTTAACCTTGTACCAGTGAACTGTAATGTCATGAAACTGAATCTTTTCCTATGCAAACATCTAATAAAGTCTTCAATCAATCAATCAAAGAGCCCTGGAGGACCCAAGACAACTATGTAGTAAGGTTTAAAGTGGTTCAAGTGAAAAGATTTTTAACCTCAGTCCAGCTTTTCTAAAGTTAGTTGCTCTATGGATTTGACATCCTGTAATTCTGATATGTCAACTATGTTGGCTAATAATTATCAGTAATCTTGTTATGCATAATCAGCTATTTCATTTATGCTCTAGATTTATTTAATTTTATAGTGCAACAATTGTATTAGTACATTCTATATATTTATATTGTCTGGTTTACATTGTTTGTTATATACAGTATACTGTAGGTAGAGGCTTCTTATAAGCCCTTTTGGCTTCTTACCTCCTCTTGGCAATTTTACTTTTATTAAGATTTGTTTTGGGGCTATTTTATGCCTTTATTGGATAGGACAGTAGACTGACAGGAAATGGGGAGTGACAGGCGGCAAAGGTTGTCCGGATCAGGGATCGAACCGGCGCCGCCACCAGGCATCCATGCCTACATGTACAGTATGTGGCTATGCGCCTGGACCAGTAGGCCAGCGGGCGCCCCGGCAATTTTACTTTTAAATTTTGTGTACCGTATTTTGTATTGTTTTTACATTGAGCAAAATAAATCAAATCAAATCAGTCAAGGGTATGTCAATATATGTCAGAAATGCCATGTCACATTACTGTTATTTTATTAGTTTCAAGTTATCACCTAAAGGTAAGAAACTACACTCATCTCCTAAACATTTTACTGGAATAATTTTTTTCTGTCTAAAACCACTTCCTCTCATTTATAGGAGAATGAATGTCTGGCAGAGCAGGATCTTTTTTTTTTTACACAAGCCAAAAAACATGAGACTGCGGATATTATGTCCCCAAGGAATGTATCACAGATTTTAGAGATGTCACTTGTTGTAATACAAGCTGATGATAGGAACACTGACACAGCCAGTGGCTCTCACTTCTTTGTACTGGATTCCTGGAATGGCTTGTATTTGTGAATTAGAAGCATGAATACAAAAAAATGTGAGCAGCCTAATCCTCTAATCGAGTTCATTTCTGTCGTGCCGAGAGGCAAGCGGTGCCCACTGCTAAGGATTAAAGGAGCTCATTAAAGAGAGGCATCCATGATTGAAATAGGCTGAGGGCTTTATTTTAATGTTTTCCCCCCTCCATACAAAACTGAAGACAAAAATGCTGAAGGAAATGAGTGGTTTATCAGGGCTGGGCAGCACCCTCGTCTTGTCTCTTAGACACCCTGGATGTGGCATCGGCTGCATCGACTCAGCAGAGGACTGAGATTAAATGGCTTATTGACTACTACAGGACAGAGGCACCACAAGTGTAGATTCACGTAGACAGAGTCACCTTCAAATGTCATCCAAACCACCATTTCAGATGAGACATGCGCAGCAAAGCATGACTAGATCTGTATGGCAACACCTGGTAGGAAGTGAGCTAAAATGGAGCTGACACAAGTCTATTATTATTATTATATGCCTTGATTTGTGTTATTTTTTTCAAAACAGCAGGACAGACCATATTTAATGTGTCATTGTATGGCATAATGTACAGGAGCCTGCATTATAACCCAGGAGTGAAACTTCATTACATGGTCTTATGAACTGCCATCTCTCACCGCCGCTCCCATTTTCAAACATAAAGGCCAGTTAGTGATTGAGTCACCTCCGAGAGCAGACGGACATGGCGACAAATGTGATGTGGGAATTCTGGCTTGTCTCTGTAACAAATGTGTGGCCTCCTCCAAATCACTGACATTAGCTCCTGCACTAGAAGTTCCTCTCCACGCTGGATAAGCGGCCAGAAGCTTTAATAATTTATAAGGACTCAGCGGCATTCATGGAACGCAAGATTGAATTTTTTCCCCACATACGGTTTATCTGGCACTTGCAGCTGGGGGCTTCTTGAAGGTGTATTCAGGACCTTGTCAATACGCTTGGCCCGTAAAGGCTGTGACATTAAATTAAATAGGTTATTGACTGGCAGGTGAGTTGGCAATGAGGCAGCTAGAATGCACACTCACACTGGCTCCCTGACCCAACCAGCTATGGATCAGTGCTTCATAAATCTAAACATAATAGATCCCAATCTTCAGTCACTGTTTCCCCCTGCCTCCTTTTATTAGTTTTTAATTTGTATCGATGGTAATCCCATGGTCCGCCTGAAATATATAGAAGCAATAACAGTGGAAATGCCACCGCAACTCTGTCTCCCGGGCTGTTTGTGTTGTGCTCGTGGTGTGTTTCCCTCCTCAGTTAGTGTGCTGGCTATGTTAGCAGACAACAATGAAGTCTGTAATGGGTGTTTTATTCCCCCTGCATCAGATGATTGCTCCTTGGTGTAGTTTGATACAGTATGTCAAGTTACTAAGCCTCTCTCTCTCTGTCTCTCTCGCTTTTCCTCACTCAACTCTCACAGTCTCATGAGCAAAAACAGAAAACATCCATACACCTTAGAAACAAGGAGGACTTTATTGGAAATACACATTTCTGTCCATTTATTTAATTTATTTAAAACTTTTTCTTCAGCTAACTCTGTCCACAATATCTCTTTTCTATGCATGGACAGATGATTCAGTGACGTTATGCTTAGTGTGGATAAAGATGTTCCAGTTTCTGTTCCAGAGTTCCCTCTGCAATAATACTGCTCTACACCTGGAGTGAGTCGCCATGAAATAAGGGACTAGAATAAAGAGTGCCCTAACCCCACAAAAAAAGGGAGCACGAGATGCTGTCACACTACACAGCGGGTCCATTGCGGAGGCAGAATGGTGGGAAGAGAAACACAATTACAGCGAGCAGCCATTCCTCCCGTTCTGCCGGCGAGGCCTGGCAGCGGCCGCCTGTGATTGATGCAAGGCCACCTGCCACGCCGCGAGGCGCGCGCAGACACTGGAACATGTCGCCGGCCAGATGTAATTTGGTTAATGTTGTGTAGATGTGTCTGCGATAATGATAGAATATCACTTTCCGGGTCTCCTCTGTTTTGCAGGGAGGAAGGGAGGAGAGGAGATGATTTATACTTAGTTGCTCAGCGGTGTAGTGCACCGAAAATAGCCGATCTACAAGCTCACAACGTGTTGCAGCGCGACACGTTGTGAGCTTGGAGATCTGGTATTTGATGCGCAACAAAGTATAAATCAAAGAAGTAGGTGCCAGGTCTGATGGAGTGGGGAGGAGCCGGGTGAGGTGCGGGAGAAGTATAGACAGGGAACGGGAGGTGGGTGGTGAGGGGTGGGGGGTCCGGGTGAGGGCGAGGTGCATAAATCAGGACCCGCAGCTAACTGTGTGCCTCATTGCACACCAGGAGAAACAAATGTAGTGTGTGCAAGATTACATGACATTTCCTCCTCTGCCCAGTGACCGGGCAGGACGCATCTGGGTCCAGCACAGTCAGTAACTGAAAAATGACACACAACTCTTGACAATATTTTCGGAGGCAGTCTCCCGAGTGCCACCCAATTGCTGCCTGGTGGCCAGATATGGGAGTGTGCTGTGCTGCGGGTCATTGTGATGGGAATATGGGTATAATAATAATAATAGATACCTATTTCCTCCAGCGAAGTAAATTCAGTATTTTCAGCCCAACCCAGCTGAAATGCTGCCCACAAGGAGCGCATGAGCAATTAGTGGTTAAGAGTCTTGCTCAGGGACACACATCAACATTGCTACCCTGGCCTGGAATAGAACCTGGGACAAGCAGGGGCTCTGGATTCCCTAGGCGGGCTCCCTAACCATTCAGCTATGCCGCCACAAAAATAAGTATGTACCAACATACCATGGAATGCAGTGCACATCCCTTTGTTGTAACAAAATAACAAGTAGACTAGTATTGAGCAGAGTTCAGGAGGCAACAATGACTATTACGATCTTTGTTTTGTTTCAACTTTGTAACCCCCCCCAACACCACACCTTTCATCATCTGCCACCTCTTCAACAAACGATTGCATCGCGGCTGAGGAAAGCTAGAGAAAGCCAGTGCTGTTCTAATGCGGTAATGTGTCTTTTCTTCTCTGCCATTCTCTTTTGTATTTACTTTTAATTTGTATCGATCGCTCGCCAGCACCTCAATTTTGCTGGTGTCAAAGAGGTGAGGGAGCATTACAATATACAATGTCCCTTTTTTCTCTCCAGCTCTCCCCTCTTATCGTGGGAGGGGGAAATGAAAAGCAAATGGCACCTTTGTCCAGGACGTGAGATCGTCTAGGCGGAAGGGCTTTGAAGAACGGAGGGGCAGGTTGGGGAGGGGGGCTTGAAATTGGAAAAGGTTGCGGGTTCACATCCCTGGACAATGACAGCCCCTCTGCCTCCACTCCTGGAGCTCACAGGAGATTAGAGGAGTCAGAGAGATAAGAGGGAGCGTCGGCTGGACGTTTTACTGGGCAGAGCCGGATCGAAAAGCTGAAGTGCTCGTGTTTGCCAGAAGTCAGACAAATAGGTAGAGACAGACAGACAGACAGACATAGAGGCAGACAGACAGAGCTCTTTCAGGACTGACCTTGGCTCGATCTCTACCAAAGACAGGAAAAATGTAAGAAGAACTAAATAATTCAATAATAAAACAACACAGCATCAGCGAATAGGTTTTGAAATTATACGGTACATGCGAGTCAGAGGATGTCAATATGACAGCTTATGGGGGGGCGATAGATCTGAAGCATTGAACTACAAACATTCAATAACATTTCATTCTCACTCACACATTCAGCGGTAATGCTTATGTTTGTATATACGGTAGATACAAATATAACCTCTGGACAAGAACACACAGAGCAAGCACGCACACTTGCTCGCTCGCTCGCACACACACGCGCCAATGCGTGACCCAAATAAAATATGATAATGTATGTAGGTTGTGTGTGAAATAGCCGAGGCTTAAGGGAAATGATGGAAGACCACAGGGACCACGGAGACCTGGTGGCCACCAAGGAGAGGACACTGGTGGCCACCAAGGAGACCTGGTGGCTAGTGGCTATACTGTATAGAGACACTGTCAGTCATGCAGCAGAATGTGTACATTTGTGTGTGTGTGTGTGTGTGTGTGTGTGTGTGTGTGTGTGTGTGTGTGTGTGTGTGTGCGCGTGCGTGTGTGTGTGCATGCATGCGTGCGTTTTGAACTAATGTCATTCACAATCACCATACACACGGAGGCTGCCGACGAGTCCAAGCTCTCCGAGGCATCACCATATTTCCAGTCAAGAGATGACTCGTCAACATAGATTCCATCAGCCCTCCTCAAACAGACCCGTTCAGCTCAAAACTGCGGAAAGATGGAAGGCGCCCTCACATCTTCAATCTCGCCGGCAACAGATCAATTTTAACCAAGCCTCAAAGACAAAGAGAGAGAGAAAGAAGAGAGGGACTAAAAAAATGTTATACATATTTTTTTTTAGATCGGCTCGCCGTGGTCTGTCTGGTCTGTGTTCCTTCTCCTCTCATGCACTCTGACCCACCTGATGTTTGAATTAGCCCCTTTAAATGACAGGGCCGCCTCCGTGTGGTGCCCACAGGCCCCGCTCTCCCAGGGTTTCAAAGGCCCAGCGACCAGGCTGCTGTCGGCTGTCAAGAGTGGGGAGACGGGGAACGTGTGGCGGAGAGATAACCTGTACGGGACGGAGCCCGCGGCCGCATGCCTCTTTGACAGGCTTATTAACGGGAAAGCCGCCTAGGAAAAAAAGCAACGTATCAGCACCGAGATCAGGGGAGAAGGAACCTTCCCTTATCACCAGGACACCAGGGATTAGAGCCTGGCCTGCTCTGATAAATTAATTATTCTCTTATCTGTCACATTTAAAGACTGTCAGACGAACCCACCCCGAACCACAGCATGTTTGCCAATACACAGAGAGGGAGGGAGAGAGAGAGAGAGAGAGAAACAGACATAATACCATGCATGCTGTAGTGTAGTGCCTATGAGGCTGTTCTCTAGATCTCTGAATCCTTTTTGTCTTTGTGTACACACTACACAGTACAGTTGGCCCTCTCCCTTGATACTGGATACTACAAAAGTACAGAGGAAACAAAAGCCTGTCTACTAGGTAAAGCAGATAAGGAATATTATAGGAAATACAAAATGGACAAACATTGAAAGTAATGCTATCAGGAGACAGGGGAGGTGAAGGTGTTTAATGGGGCACATGTTGGCATAGTTTGCTCATTTCAAAGATTAAAGGCAACCTTTCATTTATTAAATCAAGGGTCTTAGAGTTACTATAGGGGGTCCTCCAAACCTTTGTGTGATAGAAAGTTTTTTTGTTCTTTTTTTATATAACCACAGATATAGCCACAGATCGGCTATTTTCGGCAAAGACGTTTGGCGTAGGGGGGAAAAAGAGAAGACTAAGTAGAGAGTGAAATGTTAAGTATTGACAGTTCAAGTGGTTAAATACGTATCTGAAAACACAAATTGACATGAATCCAAAACACACTGATTGTCCTGTCAAACAATGAAACTATTTGGAATCTATGAAGAGGTTGTGGGGGTCCCTGCTTCATCTCTCTCTCAACTAAGGGGTCCTTGGCCTGAAAACGTAAATCATAGATGAAGGTAGATAGAAACCAGACACTGTAGTTTTAAATGATCAGAAAGAGGATTTGTCTGCATGACATCACTTGCCAATCCTAATAACTGCTTCAAAGTCACCTAGTGCTGGAATTGTGCAGATATGGGACACAGGAAGATTCAAATTAACCATTTTCAATCTGGCAACCCTATTTTGGGAATGGGTGACACACAAAAATGACATTTTCAAAAATAATATTCTACGAGAAAAGTGTTCTCCTTGGAGTAAAAATCTCCGTCAGGTTACAAAGGGCTGTGTCAGTTGGGGATGATTGGATTTTAAGCCCTTAAAAAATAGGCCCCGCCCTCAGTTTTGTGAAGGTTGTTTGACATCACATTTCTGCAACAAACAATGACATTTGTAACATTTGTGGTGCTCCCCATGGGTGGAAGTGAAATTGCTTTTGGTTCTGTGTTTAGAGGCTCTTCAACACGTGATCAACTGGATAAATCGGATACTGCGTTCATCATCTGTGGATATAGGCTACTTTCTTTTTTAAATAGGCCTCTCCCGGAAACTTTGGAGGCCAAACATAGCCAATTAAATGGAATATGAAAATCTGAATGATACGGTACATGTTAATCACATTATGAGATTATGTGTACAGATTCATGGGAGTTTTGGACAAAATCTGTCGGAGTAGTAGCAATTAAAAAAATAAAACACTGCGGAAAATAGTTGTGCGAAAATGATTGTAGCATTTATGGGCAGTTTTGTGTGATGATCCAAGGAATCCAGGGGTTAAAACATTCTTGATAGTACCACCTACAGTTCAAGAATGATAGGGTAAAACGTGAAGCAGCCTGAAGAATTTGGGGTGGAGATTTCCAACCACTCCTTTAAAACGAGGAGACATTCTTTTCTGTCGCTACCCAGCGTGCCACAATGGATACATCAGCGCTGAGCTACCAGACACATACCAACAGAATAGTGGAACACATCGAAGACAAAAAAGAAAGGCTGCACGCTTGCATGTGTCTCTCCTCCCCAATTAACCCTGTCCTCTGAGTTAGGTCTGAGTCTAAACCTAGGGGGTCCCTAAATGCAGAGATGACGCGATGCCCCCGGGTCACAACATGCCCTTTAATGTCCTTGAGGAGAAGCTGCTACTGTACGTCTCCAGCCAGAGCATAGGGCAGACTAGCTGCAGCATATAATGTACCTGCAGGGAGATTGGCAGGACTGGGCCAGTCAGGGGGGGTGTCATGGGGGCCCCCGCCGCAATAATAGCAGAATGCGACGGTGGGAATATTAATGTCCCTTCATATTTTATTAATCCTAAAATCCGCGGGATATCCATCCATCCGCTCAGGGCTTTATGAAAAGAAAACATCGATCCTACAGAGGTGATGTGCGCGGGAGGGATGGATGGGGGTTTTGGGGTGTAGACAACGAGGAGAGAAGAGGGGGAGGGGTGAACCCCTCCAGTCATGTAGGGAAAAGGAGAAAACCAATATTTGCTGGTCTGCGGTTGGGAGCCGTCCACTAAATGACGGATCCTCAGGGGCGGTAACGCCTCACGCTGGCTATTGTTGAGGTGCCTCGTCTGGCTAATGTGATGTTGTTTGTTTGACAGCCCACCTCTCTCTTTCTTCCTGTGCGTGTGTGTGTGTGTGTGTGTGTGTGTGTGTGTGTGTGTGTGTGTGTGTGTGTGTGTGTGTGTGTGTGTGTGTGTGTGTGTGTGTGCGCGCGCGCGCGTGTGTGTGTGTGTGTGTTTTTGAGTGTGGGCGTTGCAAATCGCCATGTGTGTCTCAGTGTTTCATTTTCTTGACTGAAAGCATGGGGGCTCTCTTGTTCTTAAGGCCTGTCACATATTTTGAAAGTGTCAAAACGGTACGACAGCCCACCAGCGGCATTAACAGCGACGTGAGGTTTTCATAAAGGCATGCATATGGAACAGGAGGGAGGGAGAAAAAAAGAAAGCGGCATCAAGGTCAAGACAAATAAAACAACGGCTCCGCGCGGAGCCTGTGGAGGGTAGGGGAAGTCACAGCATCATGCCAGCCCAGACATTTTCAAACCAACTGACTGAGTGATCCCAGAGGGCACCGCACAAGCCTGATGGATTACAAATTGAATGGCTCTCGTTTGTTGACATCTCAATAAAAACTTCAATCAAAAGCTGTTGGCCTGTGGAATTATACTGTTGGTAGATTCACAGAGGGGAAAAAAAGACATGGTCCCATTATAAAACGGGGACCATAAGCAGCCGCCTACGGCGTTAGCCTTACTAACAGAGCGGAGCAGGTGGTTGTGTGTGTGTGTGTGTGTGTTTTACTGTTAGAGGATCAGGCATTGATGTGATTTTGTGATGTGAACAGATGGACCGCTATGTAAATGGCCACCACCATTTAATACCGCCTACCGCCATCAAGCATAATTTCCGTGCGTGCTGGAATTCAGCGACGGTACGTTTTGCATATGGTCTGCAGACTGCAGCAGCCCCACCCCTAAAACATGATTGATGTTTAACAGTTTCCGGAGCTGCACAGTGTTCTCAAAATGGGTGAAAATAGACACTTGGCTGGCTGCAACCTCAGCTGCAATCTTTTAGACAGCCCATTATGTCCAATCATAAAACATCTGGGAGACATCAGAATGCCTTACTCTGCCATTGCTGTCAGGTTTCGAGCACACCTCCACTTTGTTTGGATGGCTCTAGGGACAAATAGCCACTCATACTTGAGACAATACGCAGAGTGATGAATGATTTTATTTCTGTTATATAATGACCAAGCCTGTCCCCCCCTCTGCAAATAAATTCCACTTTGAAATGATAGCCTATAGTTCATTTCTTTACTGGATCACGAAGCCATCATATCCACATAACCTTACCATCTGCATTTCATTCTCTTCCCTTATGGCAGCCAGCCACTCCATTATTCATCAGTAGTATTCTGGTTATTTCCTCCCATTCTTACAGAGAACCTCCACCTCCTTCCCGGCCACCACTGGCAGCACCAGCGCACATGTGAGTCATTTGAATACATTCAAAGTGCAATGAAAGACATTAGTGTCACAGGTCTGACCCAGAGCTTTAGTGCCACTAATAAGCCGGATCCTGCACTGGTGGCGGTTGGGTGCACAGAAAATAGCCAATCTGCAAGCACAAAGTGTCGCAGTGGCTTTTCGGTGCGTGGCACCAACGTACAACAATATATATCAAGTCCTAAGTTTATGGGCTATATATCAAGCCCTAAGTTTAGTTTACTAAATTTCCCCCTTGGGATAATAAAGGTATCTATCTATCTATCTATCTATGTTCTTTTTTTTCTTTTATAATTTTTATCCCACGATTTTGCAACCCATTTTCACCCAGTGCCAATTGCCTATGTAATCCTGGGCTCTGCTCTCCCTCTGCCGCGCCTGGGGAGACAACGGACTGACCTCATGCTTCCTTCAATGCATGAGTAGTCCAAGTTGTTTCTTTTCACCTGACCGGTGGGATTTCCCCGGGATGGCGCGTAGCGCGTCACTGCGTGTGGAAGGAACACGTTATTCCAACCAGTTCCTTTCCCCTCCATCAAGCACCCCGGCTGGCCAGGGGGAGGCATTATTGAGACCAGGATTACTGCATGTTTTTGTGAGGGTATCAACCCTAGGACACACAGGGATGACATGCAAACTCCACACAGAAAGGCCCTATTGCCGACCCCACCTAGGGTGTGGGCGCTGATGACGCGGAGGGAGAAACACGCCCCCAGCACCCACAGCGTCCCCCGGCGGGAATCGAACCCAGGACCTTCTAGCTGTGAGGCGAACCGCTAACCTCTGCGCCACCGTACCCCTCCTAAGTTTATGTTTAACAAGTGCTAAAGGACATACTGTATGTATGCCTCGGGGTACAGGACATATGGCAGAGAAGCGGAGTGGGATGATGGGAGATGATTCTGCAATGGTCATTTTAGTTGATTACACTTGAGAAGCTCAGAGCATTGTTGGGATCACATTCGTGAGAACCCTTTATTTGACAGGAACAGTGGAGACAGGAAATTGCAGGACAGAGAGGTGGGGAAGGATATGCAGCAAAGGGCCTCAGGTCGGATTTAAATCGAGGTCGGCTACGTACCAGCCCCTCACTGAGTCTTTTTTCAATGGTTACTATACATCCAAACATTGTCACTCTGAGGCTCTCACAGCAAATTGTCCTGCACATAATAAGCTTATAAGTTGACACATTTTAAGACATTTAGATGAAAATGCTGCTAACAAGGCCACTTTTTAAGGACCTACAGTACACTAACCCACTAGATTGCAGTATTGGACAGTGTAACCTTTTAAGATTTATGTGAAGGTTATAATACATTATTATTAATCTGCCCTTTGAATGAATACATCAGTAGGACTCATTATATGTTATCTGCAATATGCCCTATTACAATCAATAACTATTGAACACAGCACAGCATTATATCATTATACATGATCACCTATTGTGCTTTTGTACACTCTTGTACAATTAATTGAAATTCCCTGAATCCTTGCTATTGAATGCACCTTGGAGGTGGACCAGGCGTCCAATTCTTCATGACATATTTATGTGGAGGGCTCATTTTGAGGCTGGAAACGGGTCAAATGTGCCAAACTGCATGGTGAATAATTTAAAATTCTATTAACATTTAAATTTGACATTGATTTGACACAGTCAGGCCTCTGAAAAGTGACATGGAGGGTGGCCAGGCAGGGAAGCTGGTAGGGGAGGGGGGTTGTGTGCTGTGATAATCACCCAGATGGCGCTTTTTGTTTAATGTCTTTTGATGCCCAGATTTAAACATATTATGAAAGACAAAGGATGTTTTTTCTTCTTTTTTTTTTTTTTTTTGGGCTTGGTCATAGTCATAGAATGCGACGTACTGTGTACCGTGTGTTGGATATAGATGATACCACACCAAAGTTTGATATTTAGTTTTGTTGTGGGTTGTTTCACCCTCATCTGCAATCCTGGGGTGCTGGCCAGCAAATAACCTTTAAGAAGGCTAAAAGGAAGGAAGATTGACACTAAGGCAGACGGGGCATTCAACCGTGTTGTGTGTGTGTGTGTGTGTGTGTGTGTGTGTGTGTGTGTGTGTGTGTGTGTGTGTGTGTGTGTGTGTGTGTGTGTGTGTGTGTGTGTGTGTGTGTGCGCGTGCGTGCGTGCATGGGTGCGTGTGTGTGTGTGTGAGTGCGGACGGGCATGTGTGTGTGTGTGTGCAGGAGTGCGCGCACGCGCGAGTGTGTTCGTGTCTCTCTATGTTATGTGAGGGATCACAAATCAATAGCCTGGGGTCAACTTTGCCAGACAATTGTAACCTCACAGATAAAGCCAAGCAACCTCATCGCCTTTTAAAGATCTGTTTACAAAGAGACAAAGACAGGGAGGAGGGATCTTTTAATAGGACAGAGCTGCCACTTGCATCGAGGTCATTACATGCAGAGCTTGCATTTACTGGACAGATGCCCGGGAAGCTCAGTTGTTCTGTGCACCTAGAGCATTTTTAAGGTTGAATATATGCAAGAATATTGCATAATTAATGTCTGTAAAGTTAACTTGATACACCTGCTTTTATTCAGTCAACTGTTCATTATCTGATTATTGCAATGCCAATATTTAATAAGTCATCAGCAGGAACAGTTATTCCCAAAAGTGGGTTTGATAAATCCAGAACATTATTTACTAATTATATAATCAAAACATCTGTCAATTCATAATTGGTGAAAAGTTTAAGATATGCATATCCAAGACGTATTCAACTGATGTGTCCAGCATCCTGCACAGTGCAATAGAATAAAATTAAGAAAACATAAAGATTCACATGGCTGTACGTGGCTGTGTAGATTCTAATGCCAGGTGCCGTTGTGCTTCTTCAGCACTGCTGTGAGCCACAAGGCCAGGTGGCACATAGTATCTGTGTAAAACACTGCACCGATATCCCCAGTGAGGGGAAGGGGAAATACTACCCAGAGGTGGATGAAAATGCTTTATTTCTAGGCCACGAACAATGAACAATACATGTCAGATTCAGGAAAACCAGCGATAAGTTACTCCCGTATGACACAAAAGTCTCAAGAGTTCTTTACAACAACCACACGAAAAGCCATACAATGCGATGACTACAGAAATAAAGACAGGAAATAAGAAACGAGTCTAATAGTGTGGCTTCGCTGTGCAATTGGAAAAGTCAGCAAAATTAATTTGCAGTTATCTCGCTAACTGCCTGGTTTGATCCCCCTACATATACAGTAATAGCTTACATCTTAAAATGTAAATTGAAAACATTTCTTCAGTCTTTATGTAGAATTGTCTTTTTTAGAACTGGGCTACATATCTGCCATGCCTAAACATCACCCAAGACGTGCTGAAGTGGCCATTTTGGCATTTTGCATTGAAGAAACGGGGTGGCATTTAATTAACTTAAAAACCGAATTTATTCGGTTTTGGCATTCCTTAATACGTTTTAAAAAACCGAACTTTTTCGGTTTTGGCACTTAATGAGTTATTAGCAAAATGGCCGCCGTGTGAATATGGTCTATGACATGCTAAAGTAGCCTATACTTTCAGCGCTATTCAACCTGCGGCCCCTGCAGCATGTCTATGCGGCCTGTCATGGTCATACCAATAAATATATATTTTGTCAACTTTCAGCCTGGATAAATAATTTCTGATGTCATATTTCAGTTTCTCTGAAAGATCACTAGGAAACTATTTTGTCTTGTTTCATACAAGACATTTGTTGCTATTTTGTTTGTTGCATAAGAAGAAACATCATTTAATCATTAATCATTCCATGACAATGTTTTTGTTCAACAAGGTTTGGCCTTATACTGTAGATGGAAATGTGTCTGTTTTCTGTGTGTTACCTTAATTTTTAGACTACTCATGTAGTGTGTTACAAAATCATTGTCTTAACGTCCAAAATAGGGCCGTCATCATTTTTATTTTGCGGCCCTTGGACTTTTTGTATTTTGCTCAGTGGCCCCTGAGCCATCTTAAGTTGAGTAGCCCTGCTATAGTTGACAAATGTCTACAGAGCTTGGACTTGTGGTTTGCTGTATATACTGTACATACAGTAGCAGCGTGACCTGAGCATGTGATTGGCATAGCAGTGTGTGCTGAGCAGTGTGGTTCATAGTATGCATGTGGCAGCGTGAGCTGAGTTGTGAATGGCGTAACAATGTGTGCTGAGCTGTGCGGTTCGCCGTATGCGTGTAGAAGCATGAGCTGAGCCGTAATTGGCGCAGCAGAGTGAGTTTTTGTGTGGACTGGGATGCAGAGATACATACAGAGATAGAGATAGACAGAGAGATACAGACAAACCCTGTTCTATAGACAGCTAGGTCCTTTTCACTCTGCACCGTGAAAATAATAGGAAATAATAAAAATATGCATTGTGCACTGCTGTGTTGTGACACAGCAGTGCACAAAGTTTTAAAAATGCTCAGTTTAAACAGGAAAGATTGATGTGGGACACGTGACAGTCTGGTGAGGGATGTCTCATCTGCCAGGCTGTATATCACTCCTGTTATTGGATTAAATACTCCTGCCATTTTCTGTGCCCGGCCGCACACTAATAATGCATGCTGTGATTGTATGAATATCACTAACGGCTGTACACCCCCATCCCCCATTGCCTCTTCGCTAA
Source organism: Nannobrachium achirus (assembly GCF_963921795.1). NCBI lineage: Eukaryota > Metazoa > Chordata > Actinopteri > Myctophiformes > Myctophidae > Nannobrachium > Nannobrachium achirus. The sequence continues at coordinate 36,766,012 of NC_137818.1, read as the reverse complement.
TCATTCTCACTGCCCAGTATTTCTGCCATTTATTCTCCTGACAAGGCTTAATAAGTACATCCAAACACTCGAAAGTCATTAGAAAAGGACCATCGACTGCAATCACTCAGTGCCTAGAGAGGGAGGCAGGGAAAAGAAATAACAAACAAAAGTAGCACACAGCACTCCCATAGCACTCCCATAGTACAGTGGTTTGGGCAAGTCAGAATCTCAAAGCATACCTGTATTCATATGATCATATCCATGCAATATAGCCTCTATAACACTTGTTTTAAACTATTATCACTCTGTAAATGTTTATTTTTAAAAAGGTCCTGATGGCTGCGACCCACAACTTACACAGCACTTGATAAGCAACGCATCCTGGCAGATATATGTACTTTGTGGAATGACCATATTAAACCTCTTCTGCCCCACAACTTGGCCTAGTGAGGAGTTGGGGTGAATCTGCCCATCGCTAGAAAGGCACAGGAAAGGAAGCAGCCCACGGAGACGCTACTTCATGATCAGAGGAGGTGCCAAGATCCCTGCTGTCAAAGTCAGGACTTAGCAGCAGATGAGCTGGCTAATACTCACAATACTGCTATACCATACACACACTCCCTGCTGTGTGCTGTCGGCCATCTATACAATCCCAACCATAGGTTCGACCTTGATGCAGTAAATTACATCTAAATCTGAGCCAAAAAACTACTTAGTCGGCTAATCTAAGAGTCATGATTGTGTTATTGCAAGAATTCAATTCTCTCCCGAAGGCCACTGTAGTGCTTGAAGACAGATCAGTGACAGTTCTCAGATTAGCCCCCAACTTTGTTGCTTATCTCTGGGGCTCTCACCACAAGTTGCAGCGAATGTATTATAGGTAGGAAGGTGTGGAAGTGAACAATTTCATGCAATGCCCTCTGAAAAGCTCTGGAATGTGATAAAACGTCTCAGCTTCTATGCTTTTAATCCATCAAAGTTCACACACAAAAAAAGCCACAGCCATGCCTCAGTCACGGTGGTTTCATCATAACTAGACACTGAAATGAAGCTGACAATATACAAGGAATTACACAGCCAACTGCATGTATCCATCAAAAAGTGTCCCGAAAGAGAAGCTTGTTTTCGTCCTCGACATAATTCAATGAGAAAGGATGGGGCCCACCACTATGAATTCATTATGAGGTGAATACCGGACAAAATTGGACTTTGTCCCCTGTCACTTTTATGAGACTAGCACATATACTATGCAGTCATTCAGCGAATGAAAGTCGCTTTACGCATTCATGTCCATAAATGACGTCTAGAGGTTACAACTGAGAGCTAAGAATAGCTAGATATACAACCGCTTGAGAGTGCCGGACGTGTGACTGTGAACATGCAGAGCATCAAATAGCCTGGCGAGGAAATAAAATAAATAAAACCTAAACAGTAAATTTCCACGCCCCTCTGTGAGAGAGCACGGCATCCTAAATTAGATTAGTCAATTCATGTATTACAATCACTTACAGTACGTCAAAGAAAGCCCCCTGTTCTAGAGACGGATGAAAAAGATGGATGGCCTGACACGCATGGCATGGCGAGCTATAAAATACAAACACTGCAAGCATCAGTACATTTCTGACTAAATTAAGGTTAATTTCTAGGGATGCCCCGATCAGGGTTTTTTTGCTCCCGATCCGATACCGATCAAATATTATTGCTTCCGATTCGATCCCGATCTTTCCCGATCCGATCTTTTGGCAAGGCATTAAGAAAAAAAAATTCTATTCATTCTATCACTTAGTGCAGCACTGAATCAACAAATTAAAAACAAAGCTTATGAGTAGTGTATAGTGATATAGGCCTACTAGTGCAGTGTTTCTCAATCATTGTGCAGCGGACCTTTGGTGTGGCCTTTGAAATTTGGCTGCGAAGTCACGATTTAAGGACTTTTAAAACCTGTTTAATACCTCAAAAAATAAAATAAAATAGACCATTACAGCATCAAAAATAATCAACAAACTATATAAAAACTGGTAAAACATTGGCCATTTTTAAAGTTGAAACAAAATAAGTTAAGAACCAATTAACCAGTCTGCTTTAAAAGTATGCAGTAGCAGCTAGTTCAGTGGTTCTCAACCTTTTCAGGCCGTGACCCCCAAAATAATCATATTTTAACTGGGGACCCCCGACCCTGAAGAGTTGAGGAAGTATATTTTGTATAACACGGTTCTATTGTGAAAATAGCAGATCTACATGCTCACAACGCCTCGCAACGCGAGGCGTTGTGAGCATGTAGATCGCCTATTTTCACAATTTCTGGCTTTAATATTTGACAATTTGGCCAATGTTTAATTTGTCATTTTAGAGGTATTAAAAAGTCCTTAATTTTTCACTTTCGAAATGTGCAGATACCCTCTATACACTTAAACTTTATGTTGATTTGTTTACTGTTGAGAGAGAAAACAATGTTGCACATTAAGTTAATCATCTGGGTACCCCCCCAAAATAATTTGAGGACCCCCCTGGGGGTCCCGACCCACAGGTTGAGAACCACTGAGCTAGTTGACAGTGCAGAGAGACATAATTGCCTTCCTTTGATCCATTAGCAAGGGGCCAATTACTACTTATTGGCATCAGCTGCCAGCTGTACACAGAGTCTGACACAATCACCTTCCCTCTGCAGTGCTCTGTCTGTCTCATTTCTCCAAAAGCCCTTGAATATGATTGAAAATGATTAAGGATTACTGTGATTATGGTAAGCTTACATTTCATATCGCATTCACCTTACCTGTAACTTTCAGTACTCCCAGAAAATATTTTTTTCGATTTTTTTTTCCCGATCTCCGATCTTATAAAAACGGCCATATCGGCGGCCGATCCGATCACGTGATCGGGATCGGGCAACCCTATTAATTTCTTTCTCCCCACAGTGATAAATTCATTATTGAAACAACTTTGCAGAATAATGAATAAATACCCTTAGATAAAGTTTCTTAGTACGACCGTAGGTCGCAGTTAACTATGAAAACCGTCACATCTTGTCAGTAACGTCTCAATGTCTATATCCTCAATGTCTATAGCTGAGCTATGACATCACATTGTTGTGACATCACATTGTGACATCATATTCCGTCCTTGTCCCTTGTATGCCCCTATATGGAGATCCCTGATGTCATCAATATTAAGCCCGTAGCTTGGAATGCCCATATATGGATTGTGTGAGTCTCATGTGGTCTATAATATAACACATCTATATCATGTCAGTCATATCCATATATGGGAAAATATTTTGTCCACATTTTGTCCAACTTAAACCACCAACTGCAACTCAAATCACACTTGTTGCAAATGAATTCCGTCCTGTGTGAATTCCATCGCTTTTCATCCTTACTGGTCTTACTGGTTTAGATTGTGTGTAAGTGTGTGTGTGTGTGTGTGAACATTTTCTACACACACACACACACACACACACACACACACACACACACACACACACACACACACACACACACACACACACACACACACACACACACACACACACACACACACACACACACACACACACACACACACACACACACACTAGACTGTGCTTCAGAGTACACCCCGCAAAATACATTTACGTCTCTGAGTCGGGTCCATGTTTACACAAGGGTCAAATGAATACTCTGTATTTTGCTGTGCAGGGCCGCTGCAGGGGATCTGTCCTCACCTTTCAGAGCTGTCTGTTAAGCATGTGACAGGGTGAATGTAATCACCACCTCAGCCCCGAGTTCAGAGAGACCATTAGCCCTCGACAGAGACATGCGCACGCACACGCACACGCACACACACACACACACACACACACACACACACACACACACACACACACACACACACACACACACACACACACACACGCACGCACGCACGCACACACACGAACACGCACGCACACACACACACGCACACACAGAAACAGAGTCTTCCATATCAGCCATCATTACTTTTGGAGATGGAAGATGGGGGGGGTCTCCCCTGTTACAGGACGGTTGATGGTGGATGTAGGTAAAAGATTTATTTTTTTCATTTTGCACCACCAGGCTGGGGGACCCATTTTTACGCTCAATCACCGCTACTTAATCTCCCTCCGCCCTCCCCCACCACCTGAGGATGAATAATTTGGTATGTGAGGTGACGTTTGGTGAATGAGGGAAAATGGTCAGCAGATGAATCAATGTGAAGCGCAGGGGTGTCGCACCAAACTCTGGGCCCTGGGTACGAGGATTCGCTGCGTTATTTTGTGCTTTAACTATTGAAAAATAGCAGATGTACATTGTAGATCTGCTATTTTTGAAAAATCTTGAAGATTTGTGCAGGTCTTTGAAGGTTTTTTGAAAAACCTATGTTTCCATGTCAGTGGTGCTCAAACCTCTTCATGTCAAGGACCCCCAAGATAATATGTATTTGGCCACGGACCCCATCTCAAAATATTTAGTTCCAGGGACCCCCCAGAAGCAAAATTTTAGTTACAAATGTTCTCTTAAAAAATGCATATATTCAAAGATTTGCTCACATTTTCATGACTTTTCAAAAAATAGCAGATCTACAAGCTCGCAGCGCGGCACTCGGTGCCACGCTGTGAGCTTGTATATCTGCTATTTTTCAATAGCTAAAGTATAAAATAATTAAGGCCCCTCCACCGTGGGCCCTATAGTAACTCAGTCCCACTTTTCCCCCCCTTGTGACGCCCCTGGTGAAGCGAATGTCATTCGTCACCGTGTGTGAGGAAGGATATACCTGGTCTGCCGTCTTTGATGGCTCGAAAAAATAAAATAATACCCTCACAGGGTCATGTCTGTGGGTGATAAACGAAGAACCGGGGGGACGATAGAGGAGATGGAGAGAGAGAGAGAGAGAGAGAGGACGGATGGAGGTCTGTGTGTTAATGATATGGTGGTATGTACACGGTGGAGTTCAGCTGTGATTAAGGCAGTGATATGATGGGTGGTGTCAGCTCTGTGAGCTTAATGACTAATGCAACGCGGTGGAATTGGAAGAGACAGCGGTGTCAGAGTGAGGTGGAATAATGCCTGGAGCCTCTGCCGCATGTGGCGCGCGCGTACGCACACACACGCACACACACGCGTGTGCACGTGCACACACACACACACATATACATACACACTCATACACACAAAATGAGCCACCTCTTAAGCACAAATCATTACGGTCGTTGGAGAGACTCAGAGACGCATAATTAGCCCTACTGCAGAACCATATGAAAAATTTGAAATTCACTACTTTTGACATGCTGTCAGGCAAATGATAAATAACTAGGGGAAATAATGGCGATGATTATTTCACGTATTTGTCGTGAATCAGTATCCACTGCTCTAAATGGAAGCATTGTGTGGAAAAAGCTTGAGTAGCGCTTCCCCAACAGGACTTCGGCTGGGATAATGAGCTCCCCAACCACCAGCATGTACAATGGTATTCATGGCGCTGCAAATTCACGAATCCTCAGTGGAGAGAAAAGGAGGGGCCTAAGTTTTTTAGAAAACATAAGAAGGAAGTTTTTGTCCCACAATTGAAACAAAGGAAGTTCTCAAGGCCACTGAGGCAATGCATCTGTTACATGAGAAGAGGATGGTGTGAATGTCGGAAAAACTAGTCGGCACGCTAGATAATGCTCATATGAACAACATCAGTACACCACACCACCAAGTGGCTTTTCAAGCATAAAGCCCTTCTTCAGACAAAGGATGTTGATGGCGTGAATGTCCCCGTATGTCTCATTCAAGCAGTACAGCGGAGGAACTAAACAAGATTCACATCCTGTCATATTCACAATCTAAAAAGAAAAGTGAGTTAAAACAGGGTTCCGAATAGCAGCCCATCAGGAGGGCCAAGGATAGGATCTCATTCCACATTTATTGCTACTTGGCCTTTCAGGAAACAGAAGTGCTTGCCACTGCACATCTCCAATAATATCTTCCTGCATACATAAAGAGGAAGACGGGGAGGCTCAAAGGGAAACCCGGATTGTTTATGGTTGTAATATAGATTTCATACAGCTCCCAGGAAAAGGGAATTACGTCTTAAATTACAAAGATGTCTCTGCGACTTGTCAGAGAGTGGGAGTTATATGGTGGCCAGCGTGGCTGGCAGGGGATGATACTTGCAACGAGACACTGGGGAGCTTCACCCTGCAGAACGGGGGCTTGGCAGACACAGCTGACCTGTGCACAGTCAGCTTGAAACCATAGAGTTACTCTCTGACAAAACAATGGCCCACATGAGCCTAGTGTGTGAGTTAGAACAACGCTTGGGAAGGTAGGAACACACAGCATGATGACACAGGCATCTAAAGATGCACTGTATGCTCTGCCCAAAGGGGACACAGCTATATGCGGATTATATCAATTTCCTGACAAAAAGATATTTATATTGTTGTGTTTATATGTTTATATTTGACAGCAATTCAGAAAATAATAATAATTCTGTAGTTGTGTGTGAATAATACATACAACAGTGCAATGCAATACAAAGCAAATACAAAACCCCCAGGACTCCTGAGAAGGAACATAATCATGCTGTCCATAAAACCAGCAACATTGAATGGTCTTCTTTATACTGTATATTGATTGTTTGTATACTTTATTAGACAGAAATGCAAACAGCAAGAGTCCAGTCAATGAGTTGGTCTAAAGGATATGGTGGTCTTGTTTCCGTTGGGGTCCTACAGGTACAGTATATGTATTCAATTCATCAACATAACATAAAAAATAACACCAAAATGCAATATCATCACAAATATAAAACACGTACAGAGTAGGAAAAAAGGACCTGTCTAAGTGAGAAGTTATAATCACCTCCCTCTTTGGCCTCCTGAAAGGTGGATTTTCAGGGCTGTTTTAAAAGAGGTCAGTGATCCACATTTTTTAAGCGATGGGGTCAGGGCATTCCACACTTGGGTGGCAGTGCTGTAGAAGAAGAATTTACCCATGTTTGTCATAGGTGGGCGTTACTAGATCGTTGTTGTCGCTCACTCTAGTATTGTGGCTGTGGGTGACGCTCACTTTTTGAGGTATAGACAATAGGGAAGTCATGGATTAAAACAGGGTGATATGGGAATTGAAGAGAGAGAGAGAGAGAGAGAGAGGAGAGAGAGACGGCACAGCAGTTAAGGTTACAAAGTTAAAGAGAAGTATGAAAATAAAAAAATACTGTTGTGTTGCACAGCAAAGAAGAAGAATCAACAATACAGTGCAGTCTTAAATGGAGGTAAAACATATATAAATGATATAGTGTCAAGAGCAGTCAATGCTACCTAAGTGTCACGTCATGTCCTCCAGACACCTTTGTGTTCTAGCCAGGCTACTTGAGAATCTCAAGCTGTGTGCCATGCCATCTTTCAGCACTGTAGGGGTTAAAGGGGCTTCCCCGCTGGGACAAACCTGGCCACTGTCCATTATCATCAGTTGACCTTGTTTTAAAAGTTTTTCACTAATGAGCCGAAGAAAAGAGACGAGTGGGGTTTCTTTGGGTCACAGGTTGGATGTGGCTCTACTGGCCCACTCTCGAGCCCATCTCTTTGTCAGAGGCAAAAGTCAGCACTGCAGATAATCATCAGGCCCAGCTACCCTGGGCCGTAGTGATACAGCAATAGGTGAAGCCAGGGGCGTCACAAGGGGTAGGAAAGTGGGACTGAGTTACTGGGGCCCAAGGTGGAGGGGCCCTAATAACTTTATCTATTGAAAAATAGCAGATCTACAAGCTCACAGCGCGGCACTGAGTGCCGCGCTGCGAGCTTGTAGATCTGCTATTTTCGAAAAGTTGTGAAAATGTGTGAAAATCTTTGAATATATGTATTTTTTAAGCAAACATTTCTAACTCAAATTTTGGTTCTGGTGGTCCCTGGAACTAAATATTTTGAGATCGGGGTCCGTGGCCAAATACATATCATCTTGGGGGTCCTTGACATAGGTTTCTTGCACACATTTTCACGATTTTTCAAAAATAGCAGATATACAAGCTCGCAGCGCGGCACTCGGTGCCACGCTGTGAGCTTGTATATCTGCTATTTTTCAATAGTTAACATTCATGGGGGGCCTGCAGTGAATCCTTGTACCCAGGGCCCAGAATTTGGTGTGACGCCCCTGGGTGAAGCTACATTTAAGGCTTTAGTGAAGTAGTGAAGTAAAAAAAAAAAAAAGGGGGGGGGGGGGGGGGGGGAGAGCCTGGGTGTGACATAGGCCAAAGTGGTAGTATAGGAAAGTTACTTTACTGGCTGTGTCTATGAATAGCCCTATCCCCACGCGCCACAGAATCAAGGTCCTGATCCTATAGACGGCAGGACATTTATCACAGAGGCGGCCCATTTGTAAAATGACATTCCTAACTGGCCCTCCTCCAAGCTAGAAGCACCGTCCACCGGCTTTACTGTGCAGTGTGGACACTTAGGATCTCAGCTGGAGGGGGGAAACAAGAGGTGAAACACGTCCCACCATATCCTCAGGATCCTTGCTTAAAAGGTTACAGAGGAATTTACCCAGCGTCGCGTTCCTTGGGACGAGAGGAAAAGTTCACAGAGGATATCGGTCAATAACAAAGCCGCTCTCCTCCTCGGCTGCTCGGCACACAGCAGCGTCTGTCCTCTGTTGTCTTAATAGCCGGGATGCTGCGACAAATTCTGATCAAATAAGTCGCTCCAAAGTGCACCAAGCGTGACATTTACATTGTCATTTACCAAGACATTTGAGTATTCATTATTAATGTATGGCCCGTTGAATTATTTAATATAGAGGATGTTTTATTATGGTGCAGTAAAAGTGTAAACATATATTGTTGAATCAATGAATAAATCACATTTCTCTCTATCCCGATGGAAGACAGCACTTAGGAAGGCAATCAGTCTGGAACAAGAATGAAGCATACGCTCATAAATACATACTGCTTCTTCACACAATCTATTCAATTCTGAGAAACGGCAAGTCTCTTAACACTTGGAATGTAGCTCCTAATGATTAAATACACACATTCACCTCATTACACAGGTTTGCGGTGGCGTTCAACTGAATGTGCAATGTCCAAAGAGCTGGAGAGTGCATGTGATGGGAAGTAGAAACCAGTGGTGTAACGTGACTAAAGTAACTATTAAGTAAAAATCTTTATGTATTTGTTCTTTACTTGAGTTGACTTTTATTTCCGATTTCCAATACTTTTACTTCTACTCCACTAGATCTCAGAGGCATATTGTATATTTTACTCCACTACAATTATTTGAAACCCTTAGCTACTAGTTAGTTACATTGCAGACATAAATTATAATATTCTAAAACACTTTAGCCCTATTTATACCTTAGGTATTTGAAAATAGATGATCTACGCGTGGCGACGCATTGTGAGCTTGTAGATCTGCTATTTTCAAACAGTTTGTACTTTTACTTTTGGTACTTTAAGTACATTTTGATGCAGTAAAAAACAAAAAAAAACTCTGCTTCATTCCCATTGAAATGCATTGGCGGAATGGGGATTCCACTCTCATAGGTACTTTGGTGTGGGTGCAGCCTAAGGGTGCCCTCACACCAAAGTACCTATGAGAGTGGAATCCGCGTTCCTCCAATGCATTTCAATGAGAGTGAAGCGGTTTCATGCCAGCAGAGGATTTCTGCAAAAAACGCTCCCTTCTCATTGAAATGCATTGGCGGAACATGGATTCCACTCTCATAGGTATTTTGGTCTGAGGGCACCCTAACAGAGTATGTAATGCAGTATTGATACTTTTGCTTAAGTCCAAAACACTTCGTTTTGCATTTTTCATTTTAAAAATTATTTAAACTAGTGAAAAGCCGATCTACAAGCACGTGTGCTTGTAGATCTGCTGTTTTCACTACCTTTGTGCGACGGCCTTGTATGACGAAGCAGGGCTTTACTTTGCGAAAAAACATACAAATTTGAAACTTGGAGATACAAGGTTTCCGCCCGACAGTGACGATATGCGAGTACTTTTCCCACCACTGGTAGAAACACGCTAGTCCAGATATGCATGCTGGGTGCTGAAAGACTCACCCCCAGACTTCCAGATGTATCAACCAGGTCAAACGACCCAGCCTCTATCGAGGTTAATAATTCAGAGAGCAATTAGATTGTGTGTGAAATGTGAAATGTTCTCATTTGGGCCTCCCCTCCCCCCCTCCCCCTGGTGCCCTGCTCCTCCGTGCCCTTGATCTCCAGGCCCGGGGATCACCAACGTGACAGTGACATTAACAAGCCTCCGCCCGCCGCGGGGGCCAACTTAGTGCCCGTTAACAGCCTCTCGTTAGCTTCATTATGGGAACATATGCTTTAAATCACGGCCCAAGGAGCACAGGTCCAGTGCACGATTGATTTTGGACTTCGTGTTTGTGGCCCCTTCACCTCTGGCCCACAAAACAACTAACTCTGCTTTTAATGGCCACAACATCCAAAGCTACAAACATGTTTCAGAGCCAAAGAAGTCAGTTATACAAAATGTTGGACATATTAATATGTTATGTTATTGTGGATTAATATGTAAATATAAATCTCATTATGGCCAATGTACTACCATGCATCTTGAGAAAATATATTTTTTAAGAAAACCACTTTAGATAATTATAAAGTACTAGAAGCCGGGCGGCCCAGCGTCTAGTCGGCGACCTGGCCAACTCGGAACAATGTAAATAGGGAATGAATGCCCCGCCCTTTAATGCAAACCCCATTATACCTGTTTTCATAGGACCCGTTTTGACCATCTGTCTGCCTGGGCATAAATGGCCATATATGGAGATATCTGTATCTGTCTGTCTGTCGGCGTCCATTTTATGTCCATATATGGAGATCACTGCAGTTATAGTTCTGGGTCCATTTTATGCCCATACTGTATATGCCCATATATGGAGATATCTGTCTATCTGCGTCCATTTTATGCCCATATATGGAGATCTCTGTATCTGTCTGTCTGTGTCCCTTTTATGCCCGTATATGGAGATCTTTGTGATTCTGCGTCCATTGTATGCCCATATATGCCATATATGGAGATATCTGTTTATCTGCGTCCATTTTATGCCCATATATGAGATCTCTGTCGCTTTTTCAAACAGATGGTCAAAACGGGTCCTATGACAACAGGTATAATGGGGTTTGCATTAAAGGGGGAACCGGCACTGTGTCTGCAACACAGAGGCACGGAGGCACAGACAGATACAGAGATCTCCATAATGGGCATAAAGGGACACAGACAAACAGATGGAGGAGGAGACAAACTTAATGCAAACCCCATTATACCTGTTGTCATAGGACCCGTTTTGACCATCTGTTTGCCTGTGTCCATTTATGCCCTTATATGGAGATATCTGTATCTGTCTGGCTGCGTCCACTTTATGCCCATATATGGAGATCTTTGACCATCTGTTTGCCTGTGTCCATTTATGCCCATATATGGAGATATCTGTATCCGTCTGTCTGCATCCATTTTATGCCCATATATGGAGATCTATGCAGACACAGTGCCAGTTCCGGAAAATCCTGATGTCAGACATCAGAATCCGAACCTTTCGTGCTGGTTCCAGAAAATCGTGTATCGGGTCGGGTCGAGGCCGAGCACTGCACTACCTGCTGCGGTGGGGAACGCACATGCCGAATTTGAAATAGGGAATGAATGCCCCACCCTTTAATGCAAACCCCATGAATGCCCCACCCTTTAATGCAAACCCCAATATACCTGTTGTCATAGGACCCGTTTTGACCATCTGTTTGTCTTTGTCCACTTATGCCCATATATGAAGATCTCTGCACACACAGTACCGGTTGCGGAAAACTCTGATGTCAGACATCAGCTCCGCATACGGGCATTCATTTTATTCCCATATATGGAGAACGCACGTGCCGGTGGGACGAACGGTTCTCGAGATACGCGGATTACATACATACATACACACACACTCACAGAGATTTTTTGTTGACTCATGTGGCGTACGTGATGTCAGAGCCTTTTATGAAGTGATGTCACAATGAGTCAGCGCTTGCGCCGATTTCCTCCGGAACAGCCTGATGTCAACAATCAGCTCTGCATAAGGAGATTCCGAACGTTTTGCGCCGGTTCGAAAAAAATGTGCGTCGGGTCGGGTCGAGGCCCGGCACTGCACTCCGCGCCGCGGCGGGGAACGTGCGTGCCGAATCTGAAGCCGGTGGGACGAACGGTTCTTGAGATACGCGGGGCACATACATACATACTCACAGAGATTTCTCGCATTTATTATAAGATTACAAAATAAATGGTTTTATGGTTTCTAATATAACACGATTAATGGGTTATTATTATATGGGAAATATTAATATATTCCTCAAATAAAGATTTACTAGAAAAACACTGAATGGTACCAGTGAACTTGAAAGTGTTGAGCTTCTTTAAAGGGTTAGGCTTGTCTCATAAAATTCAAGCTGAGCAAACCTGGGCTCATTGGTAAAGGCGACCATTGAGTCCTGACTTTCTGCCAATTGAAATTCTGCTTAAGCACCCTGAAACTTGATTAGGCGGCCTTCGTAACTACTATTCACACACTGCCTGAATAGAAATCACTCTAGCACCTGAGAAGGAACAGCCTTAAATGCTAATCTCCATATAGCCTTCTGCTTTGGTTCTCTATTCAACCACAGGTCCATTAGATTAAAAGACAAATGGTTAAAAGTATATTCAACAGCCGTGTACGGTACATAATTAACAGACAAAAGTACTCAAAGAGTACCCTGGCGTTGGGGGGGTGATACTATAGGAGAGTTTAAAAAGATTGCAAATGAGAATCAATACAGCAACAGCTGTGCCAGGCAGATGCCATTCTGGGAGATGGACATACTAGCGTTGTTTATTTCTGAGGGCTGACTCATTCTAGTGTCCCCTCTCCTGTGTTAGTGGGAGACAGTCTGACACGAGGACAACACATCCCGCCTAATTCATCCAACAACCACTTCACATAATGATGAGGCACAGAGAGCCTCCTGCACTGATGGCTCCTCTAATTGGTACAATCCAGACAAAGCTATCTTTAGACACGGGAGAGTCTGAGGGGTGAAGGTAGAAGAAAAAGTTTTTAGTTTTAGTTTTTTTTAAAAAGCTGCCCAAAGAAAACAGGGAAGCTGAGTCATCATCACATCAGCCTTCTGCCATGCACCTGCAAACAAAATTGCCACGTTTTATCGACATTGATCCGAGCCTTCATTTTGAAGAAACTCTTGAGCATATGTTGTGCACTGTATGGGAGCGTATCAACCACACTGTAGCTAATAGGGAATGGCACACCTGAGTCTGCACTACACTAATAACAGCCCCATCTCACCTTTTTTCCTGTGGGGTTCTAATCTATTTTCACATTAACCCTTTTGCTGTGACACTTGACCTGCTGGGTTTCCGATATCACACCACGGTGTCAACAAACAGATTCATGTGTCAATCGCCGCCAGTGAAGCGGAGCAGGGCAATATTGTGCGTGCTGATTGTAGACGTGATGTGGCCACATGCCGTGACTCCTGTGGCCTGGGGAGGTGGGCACGGTCAGGCCACAGGGCTCCCAGCTGCGTAATAAATCACCAAAATGACAAGCACAGTGGCCTTTACATTATGACACACACACACACACACACACACACACACACACACACACACACACACACACACACACACACACACACACACACACACACACACACACACACACACACACACACACACATACACACACACACACAAAGATATGCAGCCAGGCACACTACCGTATATCCTACCTATTATACACACACGCACGCACAATGCTGGCATTTACTATAAACACGAACGATATTTTGTAGTGACGCTAAATCTTTTATCATCATCAACCTACAGTATTTCCCCTTTACCTTAACTTCTGGCTTTAGATTCCTGGGACAATTAAAAGATAATAGCCTTCTCTAACCTCAGCTTGACTTCCAGTTTAATGTTGCAATATGTGGCTGTATCCGTGATTGATATCTCAGACAAAACAAATCAATAACCCTAAGCATCGCATCCCCTAAGATGTGCCATCTAATCAAAACGATCAATCCTGTGTGTCTAGCTCGCTCTGTAGTCATTACTAGCCGGTGGAGCCCAAAGCCATTAGCATTAGAACTACCTAGCAAGCCAACACAGTAAAATCCTCAGTGTCAACCTATCCATTTGAAACTTTGAAAGTGTACTAATGCAATTTTGACACTCTCAGGGTTAAAAGAAACACTCTGGATTTTGCAGTGAAGCAGAGGCTCTTCCACACCGGCGGGGGCCAAAGACGTTTAGCACAGACGGCTGAATGAATGACACGTTTGTGGGACCAGTAAAGCATGATCACACTAATGGGCCACGGCAAATGGGCCGACTAGTGGGCGGTACGGGGCCGACCGGCCTGCTCCGTGAACCAAAGCCGTGCCCATTTCACGGTGTCTGCCCGGAACCCTGCCACACTCACTCACCGAGATGGAGAGCTCCTGGTAGCGCTCGGGTCAAATGGATGTGAGGGGGGCCATGGAGCCATGGAGGAGATGGGATGGCTGAGGTGCTGCTGGAACAGCCATGGCCCAGGAGGACGCTGGCTCTCTAGAGATGTTCAGCTAAAAGAAGACACGTTAAAGCCTGATTAATACTTGGTTGTATGACGGCGTTCCGTGCTGAAAACAGCAGATCTGCAAGTCCACAACGTGTCGCATCGCGATACGTTGTGAGCTTGCAGATCAGCTATTTTCGGCATAGCACCAGCTCTCGGCAGTAAGAGGGGATTCGCGAGGATACATTCCATTTGATCTCAGTAGCCTAATTATTCTGGTTTTTGACTAAATCTTTACACATTTTCACTCAAAGATTTTGAAGAACTTTTAAAAATAAATTAATATATCTTTACAGTAAAATGCCGTGTTTCTCATGCAGTCAAAATAACCGACCAGTGGTGTAAAGTAACTAAGTAAATGTAATCAAGTACTGTACGTAATTTTACTTTCTTCAGAATTTAGCATTTTCAATACTTTTGCTTGTACCCCACTACATCTCAGGAAAATATTGTACTTTTTACTCCACTACAATTATATGAAGCAGTGCCGTAACCCCCCACACACACACACACACACAAGAGGAAAAAAAAGAAAGAGGAGAAAAAAATTAAACCCTCACTGCTGTTGACATATCTCTGTAAAGAATGTGTTTGAAAAACAGAAAGTGAGCTGGCCTGGAATACAGATTGAAAAGATTTAAGTAAAAGTATTTTCTCTTTGATCCCTGTGCTCCGTGGTCATGTAAACGTAATTATATAGATCTAGGAGAAGTTATTGTTCCCACATCTAACACAATGTTTCAGTATATTCTATAAAGTGTATTTAATCAAATTCCCAATATAACCAAATCAATGCTTTCCAGCCTGTTCTAATCTTGTTTTGCCCACATCTCTTATTCTTAACCCATTTAAAGTGTCACGGTTGTGGCATAAATCAATTCCATTTCATTATTATGTAGGTTCTGTTACACCATCAACACGTGGAAAAGATGACTTGCCAATAATTATTTGGCCTCTGTAGAGACGTAAATGATTTGTTGTTGTTTCTGTAAAAATATGTCTATGCCTGCAATACAAAATGCAGCAGTAATAAAACAAGATTCTCATCCTTAGAAGACCTAATACAGTGGTATAAATGAAACAAAGCATGAATCATTGTAAAACACAATTGAACCTAAGCACCTATTGTCTACTTTGAGTGTCAAAGTTATTCAAATGACCAGAAGCTATAGAAAAAAAATCTGACTTTGCTCAATGTTCTGCCTTCCAGATCTTTAAAAAAAAGAATCTAATGTGGTTAGTCTACCAGAATAAATTTGTTCCACCAAAGGGACACAATATACCAAAGGTTGTTATTATTTTTCTTGAAATCCCATGGGAAAAGCAAGGAAATAATGAAAGGAAATCAAGCGATGTGTCATTGTCGCCTGAAGCCATGCCCCTGATCCTAGCAAACATGTGACACTAACCAGAGCTGATGAGCGCAGAAAGCTGAGCAAGGCGTCCTCATCTGTCAATGGCCAATGGGAACATTCAGCTCGAGGGGTGGGAGGTCAGACGCTAGTGGCAGTCAACTTGCTCACATTTTGTGACATAATGTTGGACGCAAGAACAGAAAATGACTTCTTTTACTTTTCAACTTTCAGACTCCAACTTGGCAGAAAGAAATATAATCTGGGGCATGGAAAAGAGGATGGGAGAGGGATGGGCACTCTGGCAGAACTCTGTGGTATCCTGGGAGGCCGGGGACAAGCTTATCACCCTGTGCAGTGAAATGCTGTATGACACAAGAGGAGGGATAAGCCCGATTTATACTTCGTTATAAAACAGCGTCACGTGTGAAAAATAGCCGACCTATAAGCTAATCGTTGCATCAGCGTAATGTGGCGTACCGTGCCATGTTCCAAAGGGGAGATCAATCATCACCTTCAAAGCATCAACAAGAAGCCAAGTTGGAAGGGCATCCTGGATGTTGTTCTGGTCACTGGACCGACTCAGCCCTCACACCAATTGGAGCGTCTTCGCAGATGCTTCTGCTGTGGTTAGGATAACCACATTAACCGTGGCATCCCTATTTTGGGCAGAATTTCAAAGATTTCCACAAATAGCTAAAATTGTAGTTGTGTGTTTGTTGCTGCATGCTGGTGAGGCCAGCGGCATCTGGATGGGCAGTGCTTGGTAGCATTCCAGCAGCTCAAAAAGCCTTGAGAGATGGACAATATCAGTGTGGCCGCAGCCAGACCAGGTGCTGAACAGGCTGCAGCAGAGAGGCAATTTACAGAGGGATCAACCAAAGGTACACTCTCCTCCAACATGGCAAAAGATGTGGAAGGGTTGTTGTTGTTGTTGTGATCACACAACATCACTGTTAAGTTTCAGTTGGGTTTTTTGGATCAGTGCAGGGCCGCTGGGAGCCGAAGTTTGATCAAGGACTGACTCAGACTGTATGAGTGCAGGTTTAAAACCCAAACCCATTTTGATATCAGGTTGCATCACAAGCATAATTTAAAAGATTCTCATCTCTTTTCTTCTCTCACGGTTTGTACATACATCAGCAAAAATTGAATCTTCCTAAACTCACCTTTTTTGTTAGTATGGTATTATGTCTCGGAAAACAAGCTAAAAAGGCAGTTTTGTGGTAGGTGGAATTTCCTGGAAACTACCTGTGGCCAATTTCCAAATCAAGTGGCTTGAACTGACATTGTATGAGGGAGGCATTACAAAAGATTGGTAAATGTACTGAGCTTATTGGACAAAATGCACAGGTAGTGGTGAGGCGTGCATGGCTTGTGTGACCCTTCAAGGCAAACTGTAGAGGTTTCTAGGCTCACTTCATCTGTGGGACCCACAGAGAGGGTCAAGTGACATGAAAAAACAACCACTGTGACAAGGTCACTCACATTATGTTTATACAACTCCAACAGAAGTTGTATAAACAGCACAAGTATAGGTATATATCATATGAATTCAAGAGTCCAATCACATCTCCTACTCTTTACATTCCATTAAATCCCTTAACTACCCTTTTAAAAGATTGTGCTGTCCCTTCAGAGATGTCACCAGACTGCTTTTAGCCCCCAGCGGCAAGTCTGAGGGACTGTGAACCAATCAACTCAGGCACCACTTATGGGGGAGGATAGGCAAAAATTCTAAGACCTACAGTATAAATGACAAATATCAATGTAGGGAAAATGAATGCACAAGGAAACACTAAGTTATTATACTGTGAAGTCCATAAATCTATCAGGAAGGGCAGAGGGGCCTTTAGCTGATATTAATCACACTGAAAGGCAGATAAAAAAAAACAACGGCAAGTAATAGAATGGCACTATAAGAGCCCTCCTCCCCCATCTGCGGTCCCCAGACTGAGTCTCAGAAATTGCACACATCTGTCCCTGTTATTTCCCAGAATACTTTTCACAGGGATGTAGCTCTGTCACGCAGTAAATCAAGGTGATACCTTTCCATACCCCCAAAGATATTTGATTACTTTTTCTTCCCCCGTCTCCTTCAGCATGCTATTCATGGGCAATTTTCATTGGCAAACTTCAAGTCAATTAAATTTAAACTGAAGTGGCAATTGTTTACTCTGAGAAAACTTCATTGTCTGGTCCTTTCCACATCATTTAGTTAATTTTAATAGTTTGTTGACATACTGGAATTCTTTAAAAGGCCTGAAAACAATTGAGGCATACACTGTCTCTAGATTCTAGAAAGAGGGATCCGCATCATGAAATAGCCTTTAAAGGAAAATTTGCAGCAGACTCCCCCCTCCCATGTAAACACACATGGGCCCAGGGTAATACCGAAAGCCTCCTCGACTGTTTGCTTACTTACCTCCCATGTCTTGGGACTTCCTGCTGAGCAGCAGTGTTCACATTATTCTGAGCGAGCAGCTCCCCCTTTATGGGATATGATTCATAACACTGTTCAAACTGACGCAGCAACCCCCCCAATTCCACTACATTAAAACAACACTATACTGCATTTCCAAACAGATCTCGCACAACCTTGGAAGAGGGCTTTGTGTGTTTTCTCATCTTTGACGCAGTGTCCCGCATGTGGGGCTGCCTGTTATGTCTGCATGGATTGGATGTTAAGGAAGGTGCAAACCAAGCCAATTACAACAGCACTGCGAGATGAGGACGGGAGGTGAGAGGGGCAGCTGCCGGGAGAAGTGGCGGAGACCTACTGGGAGGGACGGCAAACTTAGGAACGCGTCCGGAAGAAAAAACAAACAGCTGCCTCTGGCTGTAAGAAGCTTTATAAGTAAGTAAGAAGCTTTATTTATAAATCCATATCTCAAGCGTTCCTTTTGAAAAGTTTAAGAGCAAATCATTTAAAGGTAGAAACTCAAGGTTGTGGAAGCTTAGTTTTTCTCTTTAAAAGTTACGAACACACACTTTCTCTGCAGAATCAATGCACCTCTTATCTACTGTGTTTGTTCGTAAAGGAGGAAGTGTTTGAGCCGTATTATGGGGATAAGGGGTTGGGGGGGAGGGGAGGGGCGAGCAGTAAAAGGCCACAGTCTCCTATCAGATTATGCTATATATAATTTATCAACTAAACAAATGATCCACCTTGGATCTTCCATTGTTCTGTTGCCTTTCTAGACATGGCTGCCCTTATCTGCCCTGGGCCGTAGGGAGGTGGAGCACAAAGCCAGTCAAGATAGATGCCACGGCAAAGTAGACCAGACGATAATGGCTCTCCTGATCCAACCAATCAGGAGTTCTGCAAACCCAGCAGTTCATGGAATGCCTGGTCCAGGGTCTACTAATAGGCTCCCATCAATTAATCAATTATAAGAGTGGCAATACAATGGTGATTCATTTGAACGAATCCTCAAAGCTTGTCCAAAATACCATTAAAAGATGTGAAAGAATTATGCCTGATAAAAAAGGTGTTTATCAAACCGCAAAAGGTTAGCTATAATTAGTAGTGACATGTGATGGATTCCTTATGCATAATAATGCCACACATTCATACGGTACAGTACGGCTCTGCCGTTCCAGCCATCCGGTGTTTTCTCATACTTTTTGACAAAGGAAATGTATGCACCAGAAAATGCATGATCAATCTTAGGTTCCATTTGGCTTGGAGCAAATCTATATCCCAGCAGGCTTTTGCTGTAATTACATACATAGTTATTATTAATCTTTCTCCCAGCAAAGACCATAAAATGGATTAATGCAAAAACACTCAGCTGCTCTGTCAGATGTATACATATTAAATCCTGGAGATCCATGTGCTTTTTTAATCCCTATTTACAAAAAAATCAATTCACACACCTGTATGTTACTGTCACACCTGTGTATAATTCTTAATCCATAAATAATTCTCAGAATTCCTTTAAGGGGGAAAAAAAAGGATAATCCCCAAACTTCCTGAATGTCATTTGTAGCTTGATAATTTATCAATGTGTAGCTCTGGTCAAATGGACACTTACCATTTGGTTCCATTTGTACACTTTCAGAGTTAAAGTAAATGAATACTGGGAATTCTACTGTGTAGTGATTCAACAGTGCCACTGTAACACAAACATGACCAAAATCTGATATATGGTCTAGGCGTGACCTTTGAAAAATATTCTCCATACATCATTCTTGTTCCGTCACCTACCGGTATATCCACAAGCCAGTGGGACAGTGGACAGCCACTCAGCGCATAACCAGAGTACAGCTACCCCGTCTCTAACCATTATTTGCAATAGCATAGCTAAATAAGATAAATAATTTAGCAACCCTGTCTTAGGTGGTGTAATAAAGCTGATGTCTCAATACAGCAGGGGTCTGGCTGCCTGTATGCTTTCTAAGTGAGATGGATGAGGCAAAGCCCAAACTGCTGAGGGGTGAAGTGAATTAGGCTCACATTAGGGGCCAACATTTTACCATTACACTCAGAATTGAGAGTGGGTAAACCCCATCCTTCAGCTCACAGAGCCCAAAGCATAGTAGCTTCTACAATGACTTAATGGATAGAATTCCAAGTTTTAATGAAGCAGAGATTTCATTTGTTCTTTGCGGGGCAATTAAAAAAGTAATAATTCAGATAACATGACAAGGATGCCTTACATTTCATAAAAATCAAACCTCGGTTCGAAGTGAAGCGGTGAACTTTTATTATATGTGTTCTAGAGCTATGAACTCTGTGAACTATACATTCTTCCAATTCTGAATGAATGAATGATTTTATCTGGAGGGCCGAATTGTCATGTGAAGCTTGACCAATCCTCAAAGTATGGTCTCATTGGACAGTTTTAATCATCCAATCATCAGACCGGGACGGACGTTACACACATATTCTGGATGTACGGGACAACACCTTCATTCTGGACTGGAATGACCATATATGGACATGAACGGGACACACAAAAAAAATAGAAGAATAGTCTATTGTACCATTTTTGTCTTCCACTTATACATATACAGTATCTTTTTGCTTTCTTTTGGACGTGCGCTGCGGTGGGATCTGTTACTGTACTATAAAACATGGGAGTTAAGTTAAATCAGTTAATTATGATGTGTAATGTGCTTACTGCACATATTTGACAATGGCAGATCAGAATTAATTTATGTCTATTATCAGCCTTAAAGTAAATTAAACATCCTGCGACATAGAAATTAATTTTCTGCCATAATGAAGATTACATTGTCTTTTCCAAGCTGTGTGCTTATACCTTTAAAGTAGAGCTACAGAAGTCATTTAGATTCAGATCAAGCCGCAAGGAATCGGCACTGGAATTGAAGCTCTCTTCTGGGTTCTCTTAAGGGGAACACACACCGGCTGCGGAAATTTCACCGCACGGCAACACGTGGAAATAGAACAGTGGTGTATCGGAGCCGTGAGCGAGGCGAGAACGCGCGCATCTGAAGCTGCCGGTGTAGGTATGTAAAATACCATTATTTTACATGGTGGGTGGCTGTTTTGACACGCGCCGTCCGCAGCCGGTGTGTGTCCCACTTTACAAAGTGCTGTTCCACTTCCTATTAACTCTTTGCGTGCCAGCGCCCTCTAGGGGCCAAAGAATGCCAGCGCATCTCTCATAGGCGAGCGCTTTAGCTTCCAGGACTTCAGCTTCCAGGACCTGACGTCCTCACGTTCCTGCACGGCATGGAAATGTCCCGGATGAAGATGCTAACAGAATGGCTATTCCCATTTTGTCATCTAAAAGATCATTTTTGGGTGATTTCGCCGTAAATAAACCTCGCGCCGCTTTCCTAAAACACAAAAAAGAGATATAAGCCTTTAAAGATGCGGTCTTTCATTGGATTAGGCGGAGATTGGCGATTGCGTTCGCAAATTACGGCCGGCTGGGACGTTGTTAGCTTTCGGCTAGTAGCTACAAAAATCAAGCCAGGCTTCAGAAGGCCTCTTATCATTTTATTCATTTAATTAAATAAAGCCGAACTACTTCGGGATCGGCACACTCGTGTACTCATCGGAAGCGGCGCCGAACATCGGGTGAACATTGGGGAGCTCAAAAATGTATTTTAAACCATTTTTAATGGAATATATCGTCGGACAGAGTAGAACGGCTAGCTGGCTAGCGGCTAGCGAGCCAGGACCACCCACGACTCTACAAGCAGCTCGGGGTAAGTGAATTAATAAAAAAAAGATTGTATTGGATTGAAATAAAGCCGAACTTGTTCGGGATCGGCACCAGATGAGTTAATGGCCCAGCAGATGTCACTATTTCACGAAAATTTGAAATGAATGTGGTTTTGGGCAGACTTTATACTTGATTTTATTAACTTTGTAAACCATTTCATAATCACTTTATGTTTTCTGCTGCTTCTCTGCTTCTCTCCCTGGTGGGTGGGATTAGCCTGACAAATCAGAGTCCTGTTTGACTACATAATTATCACTCAGAACCCTGACCACAAATAAACCTCTGAGTGTTCAGATTGATATGGAGATAGATCTTTTCTACACCACCTATTCGAGGGCATAGTGGGTACTAGTTCAACTGATATCATAACTAGGAGTTAAATTGCTTACACGTCCTCACCGACGACGTATTTTGTGTAATGTTATATATTTTTGTGTTGCAGTTGTAACATTTCCAAGATCCTTGCAAGTTACAACTGTGTTTTCTTTCATTTATATACCACCATTTCAGGGTTGTTTGGCACGAGGCGAAGCCTCTCGTGGTAAATGGCTTACATATATATATAATTAACCATGTACAGTATTTTGGTCAGCTTGGGCTGTTGTAAAGTTTGATTTGATCTCATCAAATACCACGCCCCCATCCATTATCCAAGTCGTCTATCCGGCGTAACGGTACACAGCGCATAGGCACCGAATGTCTAAGTCGGCTCATGCGACCTTCGCAACGCTCGACACGGCGACTTGCTTGCTACCGCTCGCTCGCCGGTGTCTCACGTGGATCAAGATCGCCTGAGAGGGCGCGCCTCCGTCATCTCCACCGTCAGCGGTGAGCGTGAGGTCGGCGGAAGAATGTAGGGCGAACGGCCGGGCGGGCGAACGGATTGGTTACCGTTTTACCTGATCTGTGGTTTATGACTCTGTGCCAGCGAGCCATTTCTCTTTTTGTATTCTTTAGTGGACTGCTTTCCTTTTTGTCCTGCTTTTCATTTTCAGTTTCTGTTGGTGGCATGGCTGCCAGTTCCCACCTGATGTTGTGTGGGAGTTCGGCCTGCTCCAGACCGTAATGAACGACCGCTAGCTTGCATAACGTCTTGAGACTAGGACTCAAGTCTAGGATGAACAGACTTTTGGATGAGCCAAAGAGGATGATACGATCACCCACCCTGCAACAGCACATGCTATGCATTGAACACGGAACTTTCCTCTTGGTTCGAACCTTCTTCCAGGAGAAAGTCCTGGGATTGAATTTCCACAGATCCCCGAAGGTCCGGACCCTGTTGCAACCACCAAATATGTACAGCTCTCCATTGTAGGCAAAGGCTGAATGATCCCAGCGTCCTCCTGGAAGAAGCTCCGTAGAAGTCGTGTTCATCCAGCAGTTGGTCTCTGTGTCAAACACTCTGAAGTCTGTAGTGCAGTTCTGACCCCCAAATACAAACATCTTTGTCCCGATGATGGTGGCAGAGTGACGTTGTGAAGGAGGCGGCTGAGTGCCTTTGGTGTTAATTACAGACCAGACCATTGTTGTGGTGTCCAACTTGTACATGTCATTAGTCTCTCCAGTCCCCAAGACCCTTCCTCCATGAATATACATGACCTTCTCCAAGACACAGGCTGAGTGGTAGCTCCTCCCCATTGGAATAGACCCAGAAACCCTGGGTTTAAACCATTTGTGGGCGTCCACATCAAACGCATAAAAAGGTAACCCTACCCAGATGTAGATGATATCTTCTATCAGCACAGCTGTGTGGCTCAAGCACTTGGATGGAAAATCTCTTCCTGTTGTCACCAGGGGCAACTTCTTCCAGGATAAAGACACTGTGTTGAAAACGTCTACATCCATCTGAGCCGTGTTGTCATCATAGAGTCCTCCAAGGTAGTACAACTTGTCTCCAACTGTAACAGCACCATTAGGGCCTTCTTTTGGTTCTCCAGACAGTACCGTACAGCAAAACATGTCTCACAGTAGAAATCACGTTAGACTTAAAAGTCTTGCTCTAAGAAACAATGAAGTCTTAATTAGCGTGTTATCACTTATACCGGTTCAAAGGCTTGACTGTTGGCTCACCGAACACCGTTCAACAGTGTTGATGAATACATTTCAAATTAAGACACTAGGGGCACCTGGAGTTATTGTGGTAAAAGTCGTTTGTCGATAATTTTTAATAAAGGACCGGGTTGTGATGATGACATGATGATGTCATTACGTAGAATGACCCAATGACGTTACTCCAACTGACTGCCGTCTGGGGGGTGTCGCACCAAATTCTGGGCCCTGGGTACAAGGATTCACTGTGAGCCCCCCATGAATGTTCTTCATAGGGTGAGGCAGTTTAACCCATTTAGACTGGGAACGCATTATTACACGTTATTTTGTGCTTTAACGCTCACAGCTGAGAGCTTGTAGACCTGCTATTTTTGAGAAAATGTGAAAATGTGTACAAGTCTTTGAATATTTCAAATCCTTCTGAGGTTTTTTGAAAAACCTAGGTTTCTATATCAGTGGTGCTCAAACTTTTTCATGTGAAGGACCCCCAAAATTATATGTTCGGGTGTCCCTGGAACATTTCGTTCCAGGGACACCCCAGAAGCTAAATATGAATTACAAATGTTCGCTTAAAAAATACATACGGTATATTCTAAGATTTGCACACATTTTCACTATTAAAAAATAGAAGATCTACAAGCTTGCAGCGCGGCGACTCGTTGCCGGGCTGTGAGCTTGTATATCTGCTATTTTTCAATATCTAAATATAAAATAATTAAGGGCCCTAGTAACTCAGTCCTACTTTTCCCCCCCTTGTGACGCCCCTGCCCCCGCTCAATGTGTAACAGTCTTAACTTGATGCATTTGAATACATACTAAATACTAGATGAAACACTTGAACCTTTGAAAGCATATCGTCTGAACAGATCACGTTCAACCCAAAGTCAACTCAAACAAAGGGTCAAACTCGTTCTTCTGCTATACAACCAAAATGTGGATTATTATTTTACTATATCTACTGCATAGTACTGTGTTCTATCCATCTGTTATATGAGATACGTCAATGGTTTCCTATGGAAATGAGCTTAGTTTTTTCTAGGATCTCCTTTTAGTTGACCGTGTACCAGTGAACTGTACCGTCATGAAACTGTACCTTTTTCTATGCAAACTTCTAATAAAGTCTTCAATCAATCAATCAATCAATCAATCAATCAATCAATCAAGTCTCTGTCGGGTGGAAACCTCATTATGTCCAAGAACTGTTCAAATTCAAAAAGCATCAAAAGTAGTAGATTTGCGAGCGCTTCCGATACGTTTGTGTAACAATGTAGTTCAGTGGGTTTCTAACTTTTTTGACTCAGGGTAGGGCACCCCTGAATTACACTGTTAATTCTTAAAATCTTATATGATATTACGCTACTTAATATGCAAATGTTTCCACCTGAGATACGCTATGTCACAGAGAAATGTCCATCAGAACAGACTGAAAATAACCTTTACATACATTTAACGTTTAACCAGCATTCCTATTCTGTGGGGAAGGTTCAGCAAAAATAGCCGATCCACGAGCTCACAACCTGTCACAATGGAAAAAGAACCCATCAAGCGGAGAGCAAATCAGGTCTGTTTAACTAGAAGTGGTTAAACTTACTGAAGTGATATTGATGAAGTCTAAATATGCTGAAGTATTCTGAGGCACTGCTGGTCTAGCGTTGCTATATTACCGCGTGGATATGAGTCTGGTACTTCTAAATGGGCCCTGATTGGTCACCCAACTCTTCGGGGTAAGGAAATGGATTCACAATAATTTTGAGCGGGACCAGACCCAAATCCGCCACGGGCAATTTTTGTTCCGGCGGATTCGTCTGATTGCAGGCTACCCGTTGTCTGGCATCACGGCACCCCACTTTGGGAAAGCCTGGTGTAGTGTGATCAACAGGTTCTGGTTTAACATACATTTTTACCAATGCATTTCCAAAACTTTTCCAGAATATTTAAGCCAATGCCCAGGACTATAACAATAATTCAGAGCAATAACGAGTCGCTTACTCCTATGTGCAATGCCCAAAGACAGGCAGTGTAGCAAAAAAATGCATGCACGCTTTGAACGGACCGCGGCGTGCATGCGGATCGTGCACGATGGACACGCACGTGCCCATGTCAAAAGGTTAGAAAATCGTGGCAGGGAACCCTCAAAGTCGATTGATGGTGGCAGTAAATGAGTTACAGTAACACAATTAATAACCAAAAACAATGCATAGCTATTTTTTCCAGGAACTTCCAGGACCCTTGATCAATTCCCAAACTTTTCCAGTACTGGATTTTTTTATTTTTCTTCTAATTTCAAAATATTTCCAGGAATTTCATGACCGTGGGAACCCTGGATAACAGAGAGAAAGACAATAGAGACAAATAGAAAGAAAAAGAATCCACCAGAATTGCATTCACCTTGGTAATAAAACGTCAGAATGTCAAGGCATTTGACTTGGTTCCACTTGCAGAAGCCTCATTTGATACCCAATAAATGTATGACGACATTTCAGTGCAGCAGTCAGGCAAAGGCATGGGTCGCATTTTAAAAAACATCTCCTGACCTTTCCACGGTGGCAGTAATTGCTAATGCCAGACAAGGAGAGAATGTAAGTCTCTCTTGTGCCACAGCATTAAGGACGGACCCGATGATCTTGAAGACAGCAGGAGGTCGGCAAGTCAGCAGCAAAGCAGGGTGGGAAACTGGCAATGTGGCTATTCCCCACGGAGAGAGTCCTCCTTCATTGTTGGTGAGAGGTAACACTACGCCAAGCAATAAACACATCCTAATCACCTACAGTACAACACAGTGCACATACTTCAGCACATATTTTCAATGAAAATATTATCTACACAAGCAACAAACCTCAGAGTCTCCCAATGATCCAAGTCTCGTTTACCTTTCACTCAAGTCTATAGGGGGCTAAAACCTGTTATAACAAATATATTTTTTTCCTTTTTTCCCCCCCATTCCTCAATTGATTACAAGTGCCCACAGTGGCTAACCCATAAAGATTATTTAAGAAAAAGGTTACACTCAAAGGACTGTCAAAAACATGTCTAAAGGATCACCAGTGAGTGTGTCAAAAATAATCCATCACCGGTAATAAAAAAATAAAGCTCTTTATCTATCAAGTTATTAAAGACTCAGCTTTTCCCATAACAGTTAATATTGCTGATGAAATATCAAGTTCATATTATAGCTACTGTAAATAAACTGGGACTAGGGCTTTCTTTTTCAAATAAAGCCGTTGTAGAGATGACTGACTTGACAGCCTTTATGGCCAGGTAGCACAGCACACACCACATCCATTTGTTCCGTAGAATTGATTGGAAGAATAGAGGACAGTGACTATTTTATAACAGACCACTGACCACAATTTAAATATGAGTTTGTGAGTTCATTGCAATCTAAATCAGAGATAATTAGTAACAGGTGTACATTTTGAGCAGTACGTAGCACTGTGTGCTCACTGAAAGTATAATGGCCTCCCCCATTGTGTGCTCCAACCCCTGCCTGCCACCAATCATGGGTTCTCAACAACCCTTCTGCACTATAGAGAAACGTTAATCTCGTAACCGTAGTCCATTGTTGACCACACTAATTACAACCGGAGAAGACATTAGATGGACGGAAATGTATGGGTTTATGGCGCCTGGAACAGAACTTAAGCAGGTGTTTGCTTTCTGTGCCATCACCCATGCCAGCGTTCACTCACTGCCCATTCACATTATAGCCCTCAGCCAAATAGACAGCTTGCGAGGCACTGGCCCCTGATCCCAGCACATTAGTTTAATGCCTAGATCTGCAGAACGGTTTCTGACTCCCCCCTCTGGCCTGGCCCAGTGGCCCACCAGACAGACGGACAGACAGAAATAAGCACAATTGCACATGTGCATGCACACAATCACACATCCTGTCCTCAGCGTCACCAGTGTCCAGAAATGCAAAACAGCATCCTTAACTATGTATTGTGGCTGTTTTCTCTGTTTCTGAACCTGGCATCAGCAGCAAACAGCTGCTTGCTGTTGCGGCAGACATGTGGCAGACTAATAAAATTATAGTGATTAGTCCGAACACAAATGCAATGCTGAAATATCAAACGGGCTAATAATGTCTTCACGTGTCTACTTTTGCTCCGGACAAATGTAGCTGTTCTCTTGTTCTCTAGAAATTATAAGGATTTCAGTAAAGCCCCTCTACGCCAAACATGTGCTCATGATGAATAATTGTTTACCAAGAGTAAACAAGATCTACACAAGACGGATCACTGAGTAAATACACAGCAGGTTGCGAGATGACCAGTCATCCCTTAAAAATGGCCCCATCCATTCCCATCAACCATCATCAGATGGC
This sequence comes from Nannobrachium achirus, assembly GCF_963921795.1. Classification (NCBI taxonomy): domain Eukaryota; kingdom Metazoa; phylum Chordata; class Actinopteri; order Myctophiformes; family Myctophidae; genus Nannobrachium; species Nannobrachium achirus. The sequence continues at coordinate 36,737,499 of NC_137818.1, read as the reverse complement.
GACCAAGAGGCCAAGTAGCATCCAATCTGTCTGCATGTCAGCATCCATGTGTCAGTGCTTAAGATCCACAGTCTGTTCAGGAAAAGTTGCCAGGAGAAGTGAGCAAATCAACATCTGCACGCGTATTTATATATCCTAGCCTCCACTGTAACAAGCGCTCGGCAAGCACATCTTGAGGCTTTCAGAATTGAGCGTGAGCCAGCATTAAAGCCCATCATCTGGTACGATGTTCTCTTCTCTCCGTTTCTCAGCTTCACCTGGACTCCAAGACACATTGACAGCTGCAGAAGCCTCTGGAGTGGAGATCTGGGCAACATATGGGCTGTCAGTGTAATGGGGGAGACAATCTCTTGTCAGCCCCCCTCCCTACTGCCCCAGCAGTTGGCGGTTCAAAACTTTTTAGAGTGAGAAAGGTTGGCTGAAAAGGTTGTCTTTAGCAAGAAAGCAGGGCACATGTGCTGACCATAACATGTTGACTGCATGGAGTGATATACAGTATACAGGACGCTGTGGTGTGATCAGGTCAGCTGGCATAACAATAAAGATACTGTACAGCAGGATGTGTAGTGTAGACACAATCTGTGAAAGGAGAGGGAGAATCGTAGCTCAACTCTGGCAGGAAATACAATTTAGCTTCCACTAACTTGCATCATTGACCATGTTGCATTAATTTTCCATCACCAGAACACAAACTGATGGGACATCATTTGTCATATCTATCTGCTATGTCAAAATGTAAACAGAATGGAATAGTAGGCAACCACTTGAACCACAGCATCCATATGGGGGGGGGGGGGGGTTTGAAATAGCAGATATACAAGCTCATAACTCGTTGTGTGGGTAGATCGGCACTTTTTGGCAAATACATTTGGTGTATAGTTGGTTGTTTATTTGAGAATATGGTTATTCTAGAGTATTCTAGAACAATGCCATGGGGGAAATAAGTGTAGTGTGATAATAGTCGGAGTAATGAGACGTCAGTCTTTCATAATCCAACTATAACAAGGAAATGGAATGGAATGGCAATAATTTATGAGAATTCTTTGTTATCCTTGATGCTCTTTTAAAGTACATTGGTGTTGCAATTATGTACAGTAATTGGCCTCTTTAAAGTTAATTGTGAAATAAACATCTATCTATCTATATATCTATCTATCTATGGTGGATGGATAATGTAATGCTCATCAGTGAAAGGAGTACAAAGGATGGTTGAAGCGGATGGACAGAACTGGACGGACGGACGGACGGACGGACGGACGGACGGACAGACGGGGTGTAGTTCATTAACATTCTGGCTATCACCCTTCCCCCAGCACACTCTCTCCATGCCCCCCCTACACGCGCACACATACACACACACACACACACACACACACACGCACGCACACACACACACACACACACACACGCACCTGTCTCTAATGCCTTGTCAACACTGGCCTGTCAACCCTTGCCCCTCATCGCACCCCCCACCCCCCACCCCACCTGGTGTGACATGAACATCAGAGCTTGTTTGATAGGCCCATAAATTACAAGCTGCAAATGTTTGCACAGTTTAACCTTGTATAAAATGAGGGCTGTTTGAGGAACACAGAGAAATTGAACAGTGCATGTGTGCGTGTAAGTGTTTAAATGGCGTGTGTTTTTGTGTGTGTGTGTGTGTGTGTGTGTGTGTGTGTGTGTGTGTGTGTGCGTGCGTGCGTGCGTGCGTGCGTGCGTGCATGCATGCGTGCGTGCGTGCGTGCATGTGTTTCAAAAATGATTTCACCCTGGGTTCACCTCTGTAGCCCTTCTAGCCCAAAATTCTCTAGCCATAACCACTTAGGGGTGTGTTCACAGAGGCGTTTTTTCCCAGCTGAAAATGCCAAAGTTTTAAATATTTCAGCTCTCCGCAAGCAGATAAAATCGGCACACGTAAACACGTGAGCAGAAAATAAACACCTGATCACGCTGCTGTGGGGTTGTTTCCCCAAAACGCGTCTCTCTGATCAAAACACTAAACGTCTTGGTGGACATGACCCTTTAAACCAGTGGTTCTCAACCTTTTCAGGCCGCGACCCCCCAAATAATCACATTTTAACTGGGGACCCCCCACCCTGACGAGCATTAGAGTTGAGGCATTACATTGTTGTGAGGCGTTGTGAGCATGTAGATATGGTAGGTATTTTCACAATTTCTGCCTCTAATATTTGACAATTTGGCCAATGTTTTATTTGTCATTTTAGAGGTATTACAAATCCCTAAATTGTCACTTTAGAAATGTGCTTATACCCTTTATACACTTGAACTTCATGTTGGTTTGTTTACTGTTGAGAGAGAAAACAATGTTTCACATTAAGTTAATCATCTGGGGACCTCCCAAAATAATTTGGGGACCCCCCTAGGGGGTCCCGACCCACAGGTTGAGAACCACTACTACTTTATTGTGCAACAAATAGGCCTATAGCAAAAGTAGAAGTTCTACAAGTGCATAGCTTATATATCTGCAATTTTAAAAATACATATTTTATAATTATGTATAAGTTAGACAGGAAGAAGTGTTTTTCAAATAGTCTAAATGGAACAGTGCCCTCTGATTGGGCTGTTACACATACTATTCAAAACCCACATCCAACACACAATGGTCAATTATGGCAAATACATTGTGGTCTGGGATTATCATGTAGGCCTACATCAAAGTAGCATCAAGTGAGAGTGGGGTTTGAACACTAAGAAAAGGAAAAACACCAACACTTTCAGTGCGCTTAGAATACAAGGACAGAAGGAAATTCAAATTGATGCAAAACAGGTAATTTAAAATACCAGTCCAAAACATCTGAGATGGTACTGAATGATAAATCTAGCACATATTTATTTTTGATCAGTTTTACAGTGATTATTTTTCTTATCATAGCAAAATAATCCACATTGTTCTCTTGGAGATGTGTCTGTAGAATGACAGATGAGGGGGGCGGGGGTGGGGGTGGGGGGGTGTTGGCAAGGAAAGCGCACCACATGTTGCTGTGGCAGCTCCAGGGAAACCATTCATTCATATGCTACTGTCTGTCTGCAGCTACTGCTGTAGAATCTGGTTTATATGCTACTGTTTGCTACTGCTGTATAATCTGGTTTATATGCTACTGTTTGCTACTGCTGTAGAATCTGGTTTATATTAGAATCTGATTCATATGCTGTTACATGATGTGAAAAATTACCCAAACGTCTCTTTTAGAAAATACGTCTAAGCACTACTGTATGTCAAGTTTCAACAATACATACAGCTTAAAGGACAATTCCAGGCAAAAACATATGCCCCCCTTAATTTGCCTTTCATCATGATTGTTCCTACCTGGTTTTGGTGGCCCCATTTGGATGATAACGGCAGAAACGCCTGGGGTCGGGAGATCTCAGAAGAGGGGCACCAATAACAGAAATCCACAAAACCAGGTAGGAACAATCATGATAAAAGGCAAATTAAGGGGGGCATATGTTTTAGCCTGGAATTGTCCTTAAAACTATGCCTCTTCTTCACTGCATTGGCCATGCAGTGAAGAAGGCACGGCAAGGCCCTTTGTGGCTCAAGTGACTATAGAAGTTTGGCATGTGGCCCAAGATCCCCATTTACAGAGGTCATCAACAGCCCAAAGCACTGCAGAGGGCATTGTGGACAGCCCAGGGCATCAGTGGATGTAAACTTTCCTCCATTCAGGAAATACTATATACAACAGACGGTCTGTCTGTAAAGCCCTTGATTATTGAAGACCCTAGCCACCCCAGCCATGGACCGTTTAATTCGTGCTACGTCTGGCAAGCGTTGCCACTGCTTCAAGGCCAGCAGGCTCAGAGACAGTTGGCCCCAGGCAACCAGGTTTATGAACAACCATTCTCTAGAGACAGAGTCTGTAGCTGGAGCTGGAGCTGGAGCTACAAAGGAAAGGAAGAAGGACAACCCAAGAGGGCGTTCCCTTTTCTTTGATGATGGCTAGCTAGCCAGATTTATGAACAACTGATATAAGGCCTGTTGCCTGTCCGTATACCGCACGCACGCATGCACGCACGCACGCACGCACGCACGCACGCACAATAAAGAAGATTTCTTTTCTATAAAAACATACAGCTACCTGTACCATGTACCATGTGTCCATGGAAATATATTCACCAAAGATGTATGTAGACATTTTGAGTGATGTGCATTGTGCACTGCACACACAAACAAGAGCAGTTTAAAAATAATGCTTCACTGATAAAAGCTCTTATCAGTAGCTGCAATTTGCATTTTAATTACTAAAACACTTTCAGCATCACAAGATGGTTTGATTTCTTCTTCTCCTTCTGTCATATAAAAAAACACAGTTCCCTTTTTAATCAACCTGAGGGCTTTACATCAGAGGTTGCACAGTAAAATGTTACGTTTCATTCGAGGGGTAAAAAACCCATCATCCTTATTTTGGCTTTATTCTGTCTTATTCTGTCTTTGTTCCTGTCTAATAAAACATTATAAATTCTAATTACCAACAATTTTTTTCTTATTATGGCATTATTCTGTCTTATTCTGTCTTATTAGTGTACTGTAAAACAGGGTGGGACCAAAATCCTCAGCATTCATTTATCCACTTATAACTCGGAAAGTGTACAATTGTAACCAGATGGACACATCTGTACAAATGAACACTCTGGATTTTACTGTGCAGGAGCCCCCGCGGTCCCAGCAAGGACAACTGGCTTTATGCACCACCTGCCAATAATGTTAACAAGGGCCCACAGGCCCGCGCTGATGTGGCCCGTGTCTCAGCACTGGAGGGAAGGCCAGCAGTAATGGCCACATCTCTCCCACACAGGGGCGACACAATTGGGGGGGGGGGGGGCGTACTGAGTTACTAGGGCCCAAGGTGCAGGGGCCCTAGTAACTTTAGCTATTGAAAAATAGCAGATATACAAGCTCACAGCGCGGCACCGAGTGCAAGCTTGTAGATCTGCTATTTTTGAAAAGTCGTGAAAATGTGTGAAAATCTTTGAATATATGTATTTTTTTTAAGCGAACATTTGTAACTCAAATTTTGCTTCTGGGTGGTCCCTGGAACTAAATATTTTGAGGTGGGGGTCCGTGGCCAAATACATATCATCTTGGGGGTCCTTCACATGAAAAACTTTGAGCACAACTGACATGGAAACATAGGTTTCTTGCACACATTTTCACGATTTTTCAAAAGCTTGTATATCTGCTATTTTTCAATAGTTAACATTCATGGGGGGCCCGCAGTGAATCCTTGTACCCAGGGCCCAGAATTTGGTGTGACGCACCTGCTCCCACATGTCCTGAGTCTCAGGGATGCCCACAGCACAGCAGTCGGTCTGCACAACACACATCCCACGCATGGCGTACCAACCAAACCCTTTGGACAGCTCTGGTGGGCACCACGCAGCTGCACCAATTTAGTATACACAACTGAAGTGATACGAGACCAAATGGGGACAGTTTGGCAATAAATCGTGGGCACTAGCTGCGCTACAGTAAAATCCTCAGTGGGGTGTATGTGTAAGGGATATATTTTTATTCAAATACGTGTTAAATACCTCTACTGTATATTCTGATAGTAATCAATGCCAATAGACTACAGAGTGTTTGTTCTGTAACAAATCTCTCCAATCAGGAGAGAGAACCCCAAAAATAGGCAATGTTTTTGATTTAATCACTTCCAATTTACTTGTTTATCTTGTATCCTGTATTATGTCTCTTAATTGGATACAATTGGTATCCCACCCTGAAAATGCATTTTCAGTTCCCTATACCCTACTGAACAAACACACTATAGCAATGATTGTTATCAAGTCAATACTATAAGTACAAAAACAATAAAACCGCACCAGGCATCAGTTTCATGGTGACATCGAATTTGCCGATGAGAGGGGAAAGCGAGCCATACAACATGCACTTCAACAGAGCCGTTCCGAACCAGAGCACATGGTTGGCTGTGTATTAATGCCATCATTTCACGGTGCTCAGGCCATTTAAACGCATTCACTTCTCCTCCCCAACTATTAAGGCGTGCATAATAAAGAGCCTGTGCAATAATTCGTCCAGCTTTGATGGAAGTTGATGCGCCCCCGCGAGACGGGGATTACATCCACTCACAGCTTGAATTGAGGTAAACAAAGGCTACAGGAGCAATGACATGTGGCTGTTCACATGATTCAACATCATGAACAAAAACTCCTGAATCTGCACCGACCCTACCCTTCACCAAGAGAGTTCATCAGATAGTTTCAAAGTAAACGTGTGCCGTAATGGTGCCAGCCCAGTCCCGAAGAGCAATAGCCTATTACACTTTGTAAAACATTAATGACTACAGTAAACATTTAAAAGCTAAACTGCTGTGAGGGAAGATAACTCCACACACATCTCTTCATCTGCCGCATGCACCAAACACATCTCCAACTGTGTGCTTCTCTAGCCAGACTGACCTTGATCTGACCTTGATGGTGTGATGTCACCACAACCCTGAGAAAATGATGACTTACATAAAGTGCATTAATGTGTCAACAAACTGGGAGGTAAAACACTAGGATCAGGACTGTTGAGTGGATTTTTATTAAATGATGGGAGCTGCTAAAGGCCAATATTTCAGAAAGGATTACCTGGGCAGGGGTCTTCAACAAGGGGTCCGGGACCCCTAGGGGGTCCTCAGAGTTACAACAGGGGGTCCTTCAAATCTTTGTTTGATAGAAACTTTTTTTCTCCTTTAACCACTTGAACCCTAACGTCCATATTCTGAAAACTTTAGCCAAAGATAGCAGATCTACAAGCTCACAACGCGCGATGCGAGGTATTATGAGTTTGTAGATCGGCTATTTTCGGCAAAGAGGTTTGGTGTAGAGGGGAAAAAATAGCACACTAAGTACAGAGTGAAAGGTCAAGTTTATTAAGTATTGACGGTTCAAGTGGTTACGTATCTGATAACACAAATTGACATGAATCAAAAATACACTGATAATTGTGCTGTCAAACAATGAAACTATATGGAATCTGGGGGTCCTTGCTTCATCTTCAGCTAAGGGGTCTTTGGCCTGAAAACGTTGCAGACCCCTGACCTTGGTGCCTAACCCCTCATCCCTAAACTTCTTTGCCTTTTTTACTATCAATTTTAAATACTGATTTAACCTTTAAAATAATAAACATGTGCATGTAGATCTAACTATTTATTAACTATTTTTGAAATCCCACAAATATTGAGGGTTGAACGTAACAATCTGGACAAATCATTTGTATAATTATAACGATATAGTGGCCAGACTCCATAACGGTCTGACTTGTAAGTGCAACATTTGGTGGTGGATGGGCTGCCTTATTGGTCTGGCCAGGATTGTTTGGGCTGGGCTGGTCAATCCATCTAGAGATGGTCTCTCCAGTCAGTCTACAGCTACTGTACTGGGCAGAGCATTCGCTGGATAGTTGGGTTAGAGCGACACACACAAACTCATGCAGTGAAGCCCCTTGCTCCTAATTACACAGAAGGAAATGAATGTGACAGGTTCCCTCTGTTTCTCATTATGCATCAAAACAGAACAGCAGTCGGTCCATTTGCACATTCAATGGATTCATATTTTCTTTTATTTATTATTTTAATGTCATCTTGTGAAAAACAGCAAGTCTTCCAAATTAAATAGCAGACAGTGAGGATGATAACTAAGACGCTGGGGTGATTGTATCGAAGACAAACGGGATGTAGAGAGAACTCATGTTGCGAAACAAATTATTGCGTAGAGCATCAGGAAATATAATTGTGTTCGCTAATACCGTTATTACGAATTAATCATTTTCCAACAGTGGCTCAAGGTTGGATATGAAAGTGTTAATTATAATTCCGCATAAAATGAAGAACTGATGACTGCAAAGGAAAAGCAGATGACGCCAGACAGAGCAGATGGCGAGTGATACTACGAACACATGGCACCTGGACGTCACTCACGTCATAAAAACACTTTGACTAGCATTTTATCTCTGGGAAAACAGTGGGTAGACAGTTATTGTTCAAACAAGTGTTATCTGTGCTGTAATGTACTGTAAAAATCTCATAGAGGCACAATCTTGAAAATGACAGAAGTAATAGTCCATATCACCGGTGAAAATACCAGTCCATAAGCAAAGCCATTACCGTAGGTGGAGTTAATGGGTGAACTGGCGACGAGACTATTACACAGTCACTGAGATATAGCAAGCTGTGGCTGTGTGCTGAATGGCTCTCTGATCGCTGGAAGAACAGAGTATAATGCACTATAATCATGCATGAATGGCCAGAGATGAAAATTGCAATGAAATTAGAGCCAAGTTCTCACCTACTGTACAGTACACCCTTCAAGTTAGTGTCTATGGGGGCCTTTGAATCAAATGTAATTCCCTTTTTCTTTTCTTTTTTTCTTTTTTTACAATTTATTTTGGGCTTTGTGTTCCATTAGTTTGCAGTTATGGGGGACTGGGATTATAACAGATAATCGAAAATGTTATTATTAATCTAATAATGTTTACTTTGTCTGATCTCGCCCTCTCTCGCCCTCTCCCTCCCTTTCTCCCTCTCTCCCAGGAGGTGTTTGCTTATTGTAATTGAACATTGGAGAGGATTCTTTTTCTTTCTAGGGCAACTTCAGACCCCTAATCCATATTGACATTGTGACTCCAGCAGTCAGGCAGCATGTTAACCTGCAGTTATGCCAGTCGTTCTGAAACTTTTCATTTCAAGGACCCCCAAATCGATATGTTTTCGACTGCGGACCCCATTTGAAAATATTTTGTGCCAGATAAGAACAGCTCTGGGTGTTGAACACATCTAAATATTCAAAATTGTTCACAATTCTTCAAGATTTTTCTAAAATCTTCCCCCAAAACATAGCTGGTGCAACATATTCTGAGCTTATCCTGAATTTAACTAATAAGTTTGCTGGGGACCCCCTGTAACCCCCCTGAGGGGCTCTCTTTGAGAACAACTGTGCTGCAGTATGTCCCTTATTACAGAGTGGCTGAGACCACAGTGGCGCACACAGTAAAATCCTGAGTGTTTATTTATCCATTTAACTCTGAGAGTGTAAAATTGGTTAAATTTGGTACTTCAGAGTGTCCAAATGTGATCATATCCTTCCACCTTCGTCAAAGACATCCTATAAACACCAATGGCTGCTCTAATCTCTCCTATAATTTAGATCACTCCCTGTGACTGAGAGAGAGCATTCTCACTGTGGAGGAACAAGTTTATCCATGTGTTAAAAGAAAGCATAATGCGTTCATACATGTGTTCCACATTCAGGCGCCTGAAGCAAAGTCACGACACACATTTCTGGGTGACGAGCTTCATGGCTGTGGGTCGACTGCTCTCGGACATGCTGATTATACTGCTGTTGTTTTTGTTTGATTATGTTATTGCATTTAGTGAATAAACACACAAAACATTTTTGTGATACTGCTGTATAGAAGAGTGAGGAAACAGTCCAAATGAAAACTAATTTATGATATATTGTGTACTGTGTGCTTGTATGAATGTGTGATTTCTAATTGGTGTTGTGCCTTGTTATCCAACCAATAGTTCTGTCATATAATCGTGAACAACACATCTGCAATCTAATTTTCCGCTTATAGCATTCTGTCTAACTTCATCATCTGTGAGCCTATCATGTCACACCAAGTGTAAATGGTGGGCTGAACCATTAGGATATGCTATTAACACAGTCAGACATTTGAATGGTTTGCAAAGATAATATTTCATGGTGCCATCTAAATTAGTCATTAGCATTGGAGACCAATCCAATGTCACCCAGAGGCACTCTGCAAAGTAAACACCCTAACACATAACCCTGCATATAATAAAATGTGTATATGTACAGTAGTTCAAATGTCTGCTTGATGTAGCCTTTCTTTGGATCTTATATTACATTTTAGAACTGCAGCTGTCACCTATGGACATGTACTGTACTGAACTGTAAACTGTTACTGAGGGATATGAAAAGACAATGAATTAGAGGAAGAACGGAGGGAATATAACATGGCATTATGGACTGAGATAATGGGTTAGAGTGGGGTGGTTCTGTGCCTTTCCTCCTTCCTGCTGCAGGTAACGTGATGGTGATACCTGTCGCTCTGCCATTGGATGGCAAGAGCATAAAGGAGCGAGCATTCGGCAGCGCGAGAGAGAGACACGCCGCTGAAACCGAACAGACGCCGACACCACGCTGTTTGTGACCAGGTCCACGTCCAACTAAGCCACGCCGTTCGTCCGACAGAGAACACCGATGCAAAGACCCGCTGATATGCCTACGAGCCCTGCTTTAAAGGGACGTTTCCACTGAGCTACGATCGTGTGAGTGTGACGCCACATTGACAATAGATTACCGTTGCTGACGGCCTATCTTCTTTCCCAGTGTTCCCGTGCGCCGCGGAGCTCATCGCTGACGGCTCGACGAGGATCGCCGCTTCCTTCCCAGTGTTCCCGTGTGCTTCAGAGCAGCATCGCCGACGGCTCGACGGCCCGCCAGGGACGCCCGATTCGCCGTGACGACAGCACTGTTGACTACTGTAACACGCCAGCCAACCCGGCCTAAAAGGGACGGTCAATCCGAGCTCTAACATTGTGTGAGTGTGATGCCACATTGATCTCTTCACTCCATCGCTTACCGAGCCTTTGTTTCCCTCCTCAGCCACCATCGACACCACGCTGTTCTCCGGGACTCGTTGCCAGGCAACCACGGGGCTTCCATCCACCTAGAGCCACGAGTGGGTGGAGCCGGTGGACAGTGACATTATCCGGCCGGACTGGGCAGCGATTGGAGGAGAACGGACTATCGGCAGGTTGGGCTCTGGGGCCGAGGTTTGGGGGTTTTATAATAGGTTTTGTTATTTTATTATTAATTCTTATTAATTTGATGCTATGGAAATTGTATTGTATTATTCTAATGCTATTTTAGTATTGGGAGTGTGACGGCTATAGTTATTTGAGAGGGGCTACTTGCAGAAGGGGAATTATACTCAGTGGGGTCCATCACCTGTCCTCTACTGCCCCCTTATGGTGGACGTGCACATTTTGGGGTTTTATTATTGAACCAATTTAATTAGAAGTGTATTGCCGTGTGCATTTGACTTGATTTGCGGTGACATCCTTTTTACTGAAGTGTGGAGTGCTGTGAAGTGTATTGATCCTTGGGGCTGTTAGTGGGGATTTGGGGGGGGACAAGCGCTGGGTTTAAAACCTATTTCCTGTGGCTGATTAAGGGGGATAACTATTGCTTGCCTGTTATACACTGCTAATTGCTAAATCTTATTGCATTTCCTTTCTGTATATTAATTAGCCTGTCAACTGTTTTGCTTGTCTTGTGTATTGATCATTTTATATTCAACACAACCATTTTATGTAATCTAGATTGTTAATAAAGGTTTTGTACATTTTCTATCAACGACTGGCCTGCTGTTGTGGTACCTCAGGGGTATTGAATATTTGGAGCCCTTGCTGGGCGACATAAATTGGCGTTTGTCGGCAGGACCCCTGACACCCACAACAGTATGAGTGAGGAGCAGTCAGTTATGGAAAATGTAGAAGAGCCTTCAACCGAACCGCTAGACTTATCTAATAACGATTCAACAGAGTCATTACGTACGTCAGGCATGAACGCAGTTATGATGCCTTGGTTTATGGGGGCCTCCTGGGTTCCTAAATTCAGCGGAGGGGGAGGGGCGGTTAAGTTTAGCCAGTGGCGGGCTCAGGTTGAATCCTTTCTACGGGCTCAAATGCTAAACCCCCAACAGAAAATGGACTTCTTGTTGAGTGCCCTAGATGGCAGTGCCCATAGAGAGGCCATGTTATTACCCCACGCTGATAAAAACGCTGATCAGATCTTGCAGGCCCTAAGTCAAAAGTATGGGGACCACCGTTCCGTAGAGACTCTCCGAGAAGAGTATTTTGATTGTAAGCAGGCAGCGGGGGAAGGGGTTGAGGATTTCATCCTTCGCCTCCGTGAGAGTTTCAACAGGTGGCAGATGAGCGATCCAAGCCACGCTGGGCCTATAGATGGAGTGCTGCGGTCGCAGTTCTCCAGGGGACTTAAGGAAGGGCCGGTGAAACAAGAGTTACAACGCCACCTGAGGAGAACCCCAAACCTGACCTTTGATGCAGTCTGTAGAGAAGCAAAGTTCCTGGAGAAGGAAGGAAAGGCCCAAGGGGGGGAGGCCATGGCCTGTCAGGCTCGAGCTACACCACAGCCTTCTGCACCAGAAACACAGTCCTTACAGCAGTTAAAAGAGTCCCTCCGAGCAGAACTGAAACAAGAGATACAGGAACAGGTGACCGTGCTGGGAAAGACCATCGTTGATGAAATTCGTGGTCAGTTTTCAGGCTCGCAGCCGGATCCCAGGCCAGCATCTCAGTGGGGCAGGCCAGCTGCTGCACCGCCGTCCAGCCGACGTGGACGTCCCGATGCCCGGGAGCCACGAGATTATCAGTGGGACGACCAAGGACGTCCCATCTGCCGGGACTGCGGAGAAGCAGGGCACGTACAGCGGTATTGCCCACGCAGGCCAACATCTGCGCAGGGTTTTCGGCCCCACCGGTCACTGCAGGGCGAGTGACCGGGATGGGAACATCCTCCGAGTCCCTAGAACATTCTGTCATGGTGGGCCGCTGTCCAGAGGTCGAGGTCCTGATACGTGGAGAGAGGGTTCCTTGTGTTCTGGACACTGGCTCTCAAGTGACTCTGTTCAGCCAGTCCCTGTTTAAGCGATGCTTCGGCGATGCTGTGATGCTGGGAGCTGAAGACCTTTCCTGGTTGACTCTTAGGGCAGCTAACGGCCTACAGATCCCTTATGTAGGGTACGCAGTTCTGGACTTTACCATTGGAGGGATAGAGGTGCCGGGTCGGGGCATCGTGATCGTAAAAGATGACTGTATGAGCACTGACTATGGACTACTGGGCATGAACGTGATGTCCGAATGCTGGGAGGCCCTGTTTAAGGAAGGCCGTCCGAGGCAGGCCGCTTTCAAGTCCCTCTTCTCCCCAGCTGCCCGGAAGGTGTGGGAAAAGGCGTTCACCATCTGCCGACGAATACAAGTCACCCCCACCCAAGATATGACCCAAGGCGTGGCCAAACTGGAACGACAGGCACCCATCTTGGTGCCGCCGGAGTCCGAGATCATCGTCTGGGCCTACGTCCCTCAGGCCTTGGGTGGAGAAGACTGCCCTGTGCTGGTCGAAGACCTCCCTGACGGCCAGGGCATGGAAGAGCGCAGCTGGCGGGTTGCCAGGACTTTGAGCTGGGCTCGAGGAGGCAAGGTGCCTCTCCGAATCTGCAACCCTAACCTCACTCCTGTACACCTCCCACAGAAACAAGCACTGGCTGTAGTGTCCCGAATCGACCCGCTGGAGGTGCATGGAGCGAAAGAGCTGGTGATCAGAGACACCGAACCTGGGGTGCTGGAGGTGGATGTGCGATCCGTGACCCATGCACCGATCGCGGACCACCCAGCCCTAAAGTTGGAGGGTGATCAGCTTGCGGCGGGAGAACAACAACAGCTCACCGCCCTCATAGGTCAGTGGACACATGTCTTTGCCAGCCATGAGGAAGACTTTGGCCACACCACCGCAGTCCGTCATCAGATCCCCACTGCTGAGGCACCCCCTATTCGAGAACGTTACCGCCCTGTTCCCCCTAAACTGTACTCTGAGCTGCGGCTGCTGCTGCAGGGGATGATCGATGGCAAGGTGATCAAAGAGAGCTCTAGTCCCTGGGCTGCACCGGTGGTGCTAGTACGCAAGAAAGACGGCTCCTGGCGCTTTTGCGTCGATTACCGCAAATTGAACTCTGTCACTCACAAAGATGCGTACCCCTTGCCCAGGATCGAGGAATCCCTGACCAGTTTGACACAAGCAGCCTGGTACAGTACCCTTGATCTGGCCAGCGGATACTGGCAGGTGGAGGTGGCTCCGGAGGACAAAGAAAAGACTGCTTTTACCACTCCGTTGGGGCTCTACCAGTTTGAGAGGATGCCCTTTGGGTTGTGTAACGCACCCGCCACCTTCCAGCGGCTCATGCAACGCTGCTTGGGAGGACAGGTGCATGACCATCTGCTCATCTATTTAGATGATGTCATCGTGTACTCCCCTGATTTCCAGAGCCACCTCAAGCATCTAGAGCAAGTGTTCCAGCGCCTACAAGACCATGGCCTCAAGCTCCAACCGGCTAAATGCAAGCTCTTCAGACGCCAGGTGACCTACCTTGGACATGTGGTCAGTGCCGAGGGGGTTTCCACAGATCCGGAGAAGACTCATGCAGTCGTCAACTGGCCGGTCCCGACTACAGTGAAGCAGGTCCGCTCCTTCCTTGGGTTCGTAGGCTACTACAGGAGATACATCAAGGCCTTTTCCCGAGTGGCAGCCCCACTGAATCACCTGCTCCAAGGGGTGACCGGCCGCCCCTCTGTCCCCGTGAATTGGACACCAGACTGTCAGAGGGCTTTTGAGCAGCTGAAACAGGCCCTCCTCGGTGCCCCTATCCTGGCCTTTGCCGACTTTGCCCAGCCCTTCAAGGTTTACACCGATGCCAGCTTGGAGGGCTTGGGCGCAGTGCTATCACAGGTGCAGGATGGACGAGAGAGAGTCATTGCCTATGCCAGCCGCAGCCTCAACCCAACTGAACGCAACGATCAGAACTATAGCTCCTTCAAGTTAGAATTGCTGGCCCTTAATTGGGCAGTGACCGAGAAATTCAAGGACTACCTGTGGGGGGCGCAGTTCACCATTTATACGGACAATAACCCCCTAGTGCACTTGAACACGGCCCGACTAGGGGCGGTCGAACAGAGGTGGGCTGCTCAACTTGCCAACTACTCATTCGACATAAAGTACCGCCCTGGCACCGCCAACAAAAACGCAGATCTGTTGTCCAGACTGCCAGAGACTATGACTGCAATGGCTCAGGTGGTTGAGGTACCGGACGGCCCAACAGATGGATTGAGGCCGGAGCCGGCTACCACCACCACCGCCCCGGAGACGATGCTCTGGCAAGCATGGCAGCAGGAGGATGCAGAGTTGGGTCACGTCCGGAAATGGCTGCAAGCAGGTGAACCACCATCTCGAGATGTCAGACGATGCCTATCTCCTTACCTGTCTAAGCTGTTACTGGAGTGGGACCGTCTGGACCTACATAAGGATCTGTTGGTGCGGGTTTGGGAGGAGCCCGATACCAAGACTGTGGCACGTCAGCTGATAGTCCCTCCTGCCAGAACGTATGCACTCTGGAAGGAGTACCACCAAGCAGCCGGCCACTCCAGCGCTGAGAAGGTATTGTCTATCCTGCGTCGGCGTTTCTTCTGGACTGGTATGGGGAAGGATGTGCGGGGTTGGACTGCAGACTGTCCAAGGTGTGTCGTGAGTAAGGCCGGAACTGAGCCCCGTGCCCCGTTGATGTCCATTCAAAGCAGTTACCCCTTTGAGGTGGTCGGTCTGGACTACTTGTCCTTGGGCAGGCCCAACGATACGTATCCGTACATACTGGTCATAACTGACTTGTTCTCCCGTTACGCCTTGGCAGTGCCAACCAAAGACCAGACGGCTGCAGCTACAGTGAAGGCGCTATGGTCAGCGTTGATCCAACCTTTCGGATGCCCAGAGAGGTTTGTGACAGACCAAGGGCCTGCGTTTGAGTCCAACCTGATGCGGCAGCTTTGCGACCTCTATGGTTGCACGAAGAGCCGGACCACACCTTATCATCCCATGGGGAATGGGACTTGTGAGCGCTTTAACAAGACCCTAATCAGCCTGCTGAGCACGCTGGAGCCTGAAGTCCAACCCCTGTGGCACCAGCGGCTCCCCTTCCTGGTTCAAGCATATAACAACTCAACACATGCAACCACAGGGATGACACCGCACTACGTCTTGTTCGGCCGACATGCCAGACTACCCGTTGACATGCTTCATGAAGTATCACCCCCGCAACAGAAGGACTCCTTAGAAGGATGGGTGCAAAACCACCATGAACGCTTAACAGCTGCTTATACCCAGGTGAAGAACAATGCCTCTCAACGTCAGGCCTGGGATCAAGCCCGCTACAACAAGAGGGCCAGACCGCTCCCGTTATTGCCAGGCGAACGGGTTCTAGTGAGGAACTTCAGGTGGCGGGCCCAGGGGAAGCTTGCCCCACGTTGGGTTCCGAACCCCTATGTGCTTGTCTCCCAACTACGTCCTGAGCAACCGGTGTACATTGTCCGTCCCGAAGGAAGGGGGGGCCCTACTCGTACCCTCCATCGCAATAATCTGCGGCCATGTCCTGCAGATGTTGGAAACGGGCCAGAAGAAACGGCACCCTGTACTCCTCCTGAAGAACCTCCCGGGGAATCCAACTGCCCCGCCATTCCCTTTCTCCCATTGCTTGCACCTAACCCTGCCACCCAAATGGGTCCACATTGTCCAGCTGCATCCCCGATTCCGCCACCTGGACCTATCCAAGTCGAGCACGAAGCAATACCCCTTGGCCCCGATGTCCAGATGGCGCCCATTCCTCGATTAGAGGAGCCCCTCATGCCCCCTACCCCTGAACTGGCCAATGCCCCGGGTCCGTCTGCACCCCCTACCCCAGATATCCCCAAAGTGCCCATTCTCCCATTAGAGGAGGCCACTGTCTCCCCTGCCCCTGAACCGGTAGATGTCCCCGGTTCTCCTGAGCCCGCCCAAGCAGGTCCTAGCAGGTT
Source organism: Nannobrachium achirus (assembly GCF_963921795.1). Lineage (NCBI taxonomy): Eukaryota > Metazoa > Chordata > Actinopteri > Myctophiformes > Myctophidae > Nannobrachium > Nannobrachium achirus. Next base: position 36,720,805 of record NC_137818.1, on the reverse strand, counting down.
GGTCATTAATGAGGGTTTTGTTTCTACTGATAGAAGTGTAAGCGGTGCCCCTACGTTGTTGGGTGGGAGGGTTGCGTTTCACCCCCCAGAGCCTGAAGAGGACCAAAGCCGGGACCAAGACAATGTAGGGAAGGGTCAATCGGTGGGAACTAACCTTCGTTGCTCTCGGCGTGCGAACTTTGGTATGCGCCCATTACGGTTCCGACAACTCTAGTGGTCGGGACGACCACTGACAAAGTGGGGGGGAATTATGTCACCTATGGACATGTACTGTACTGAACTGTAAACTGTTACTGAGGGATATGAAAAGACAATGAATTAGAGGAAGAACGGAGGGAATATAACATGGCATTATGGACTGAGATAATGGGTTAGAGTGGGGTGGTTCTGTGCCTTTCCTCCTTCCTGCTGCAGGTAACGTGATGGTGATACCTGTCGCTCTGCCATTGGATGGCAAGAGCATAAAGGAGCGAGCATTCGGCAGCGCGAGAGAGAGACACGCCGCTGAAACCGAACAGACGCCGACACCACGCTGTTTGTGACCAGGTCCACGTCCAACTAAGCCACGCCGTTCGTCCGACAGAGAACACCGATGCAAAGACCCGCTGATATGCCTACGAGCCCTGCTTTAAAGGGACGTTTCCACTGAGCTACGATCGTGTGAGTGTGACGCCACATTGACAATAGATTACCGTTGCTGACGGCCTATCTTCTTTCCCAGTGTTCCCGTGCGCCGCGGAGCTCATCGCTGACGGCTCGACGAGGATCGCCGCTTCCTTCCCAGTGTTCCCGTGTGCTTCAGAGCAGCATCGCCGACGGCTCGACGGCCCGCCAGGGACGCCCGATTCGCCGTGACGACAGCACTGTTGACTACTGTAACACGCCAGCCAACCCGGCCTAAAAGGGACGGTCAATCCGAGCTCTAACATTGTGTGAGTGTGATGCCACATTGATCTCTTCACTCCATCGCTTACCGAGCCTTTGTTTCCCTCCTCAGCCACCATCGACACCACGCTGTTCTCCGGGACTCGTTGCCAGGCAACCACGGGGCTTCCATCCACCTAGAGCCACGAGTGGGTGGAGCCGGTGGACAGTGACATTATCCGGCCGGACTGGGCAGCGATTGGAGGAGAACGGACTATCGGCAGGTTGGGCTCTGGGGCCGAGGTTTGGGGGTTTTATAATAGGTTTTGTTATTTTATTATTAATTCTTATTAATTTGATGCTATGGAAATTGTATTGTATTATTCTAATGCTATTTTAGTATTGGGAGTGTGACGGCTATAGTTATTTGAGAGGGGCTACTTGCAGAAGGGGAATTATACTCAGTGGGGTCCATCACCTGTCCTCTACTGCCCCCTTATGGTGGACGTGCACATTTTGGGGTTTTATTATTGAACCAATTTAATTAGAAGTGTATTGCCGTGTGCATTTGACTTGATTTGCGGTGACATCCTTTTTACTGAAGTGTGGAGTGCTGTGAAGTGTATTGATCCTTGGGGCTGTTAGTGGGGATTTGGGGGGGGACAAGCGCTGGGTTTAAAACCTATTTCCTGTGGCTGATTAAGGGGGATAACTATTGCTTGCCTGTTATACACTGCTAATTGCTAAATCTTATTGCATTTCCTTTCTGTATATTAATTAGCCTGTCAACTGTTTTGCTTGTCTTGTGTATTGATCATTTTATATTCAACACAACCATTTTATGTAATCTAGATTGTTAATAAAGGTTTTGTACATTTTCTATCAACGACTGGCCTGCTGTTGTGGTACCTCAGGGGTATTGAATATTTGGAGCCCTTGCTGGGCGACACAGCCAGCGGTTTTTGTTTGTCAGTCAGACACGACCAAATGCAGCACTCCAATTGGCTATAACGTCCGCCCAGTCCAGGGGATCTTAACGTCCGCCCAGCCCATGGATCTGTAACCCTACACCAGCCCATACAACAACGTGCGCGCAGCAGCGAGAGCCTGCATTCTGCTACCTCCCCTCCTCTCTGTCCCTCTGCTCTCAAGACAAGTAGGAATAGGGAAGAAATAGCCAACCAGCAACCACGCTTTTCTTCTGGAATTAACAAACTAGAATCCACTGTTACTGGGCTAGCTAGCCGAGAGCCTGTATCTTACAAGAAGTTCGGTGGCCCTTCGGGCCACTCACCTCTAGAGTTCGGGCCACTCACCTCTAGAGTTCACAGCAAGATACTGACTGACTGACTGACTGTCTGTCTGTCTGTCTGTCTGTCTGTCTGTCTGTCTGTCTGTCTGTCTGTCTGTCTGTCTGTCTGTCTGTCTGTCTGTCTGTCTGTCTCTGTCTGTCTGTCTGTCTGTCTGTCTGTCTGTCTGTCTGTCTGTCTGTCTGTGTGTGTGTGTGTGTGTGTGTGTGTGTGTGTTGCTAAAATGAAAACATTGAAATAATGAAAATAAAACATTGGCAGGCCTATTATAGTAACAATAATAACACAATTAGGCCAAACCTTTTTTTTATTCAAAAAACTTTTTTTTTTCAAAAAACTTTTTTTTTCATTTTTTTTATTTTTTATTTAACTAAACTTGAATATATTTTCTTAACATAACATTATCCAAGAACCTTGAAGTGACACGAGCCAAGCAAAACAATAAGCAAAGCAACCACCATGACAAACAACAAGCTAATATTAGAAACATGAACGTGTAGTTCTTTGCCTTTGTTAAAATGATTACTCTCTGCATTCTGCTTTCATCCGCAAAATCCTATATTGAGCAGTGACACGTTAATGTGTTTGGTTCATTGTGTGTTTATTTACTCTGATACTGCGCTAATGATCACCTTCACTGTGTCTATGTCTCCTACACAAATAATGTGACATTCGCCAACCGTTACTGGCCATCTAATTTTAGACTCCTGAAGCCCTGAGTTTCCAGGTGTGTGCACCAGTTAACTGATACAAAACTTTGCTTTCAAATCCAGCTCTATCTCTCCGCTAGCTGTGCCAAGTCTACTTAACCTCAACGTTCTCTTCACCTTGTTCCTGCCTTTTTGACAGCCTAGCTATGGACTGGAGGCAGACCATTTCCCAGCAGTCTGCCAGAGCTAGATTTGCATTAATGAGGCCTGCAGCGTTAAGCTGAAGGGGTGGCTTTTGGTCGAATCACCAGCTGCTGAGAAATAAGCCACAAACTTTTACTGACACAAGCATTTAGCTAGGCTGGGCACTCAGGAGGACCTAAGGTAGAGGATATTTGAAGGAGAATGCCTTGATGCCAGTCTTGTACCCCACTGGATTTTACTGGGCTTACTTACAGTACGTCTAAGAAGAAAATGCATGGATCACATTTTTCTGTCAGGCACGTGGAGAGAACGGAAATGTATGTAAATGCAGAGTGGCCACTCACTCACTTTACTCAATCTGTTGCCTCAACAATAAATCTTTGACAGAATATCAGTAGGCTATTCTGTGCAGTGTGCACTGCTTGATGTGCCAGTTAAAGAGCAAAATAGACTGAGTTATACAGTATAATCACAAACTTATATTTTAGTACAAATATACTATACAAAACATGCTGCGCTTCCCCTTATAAGGTGCCAACAACATTCATAATATTTCTAACATAACAAAAAGCTGCTATGCTTCACATATTTTACTGTATATTAAACAGAGCAAAAGTTCTATGCTTGAAAGTTTCACAAATTGCTAGTAATATGGTCAATTTCTCACTGGAATTGCAGCATGACAATTACTGAAAATATTGCTTATTACTGAGAAGATGTTCATGAATTAGAGTCAGGAGGAAAAATGGCCCATTTGGATAAATAATTTCTGTTTTATCCATTTTGTAAAAAGTTCTCGATTGGAACCCATTCCTCTTTTTTTGTTGCTATGACTAGGCTGAACATTAGAACATGACTCTTCTATGATTCATTGCCCAATACAAATACAATGAGTGTGATTTACTACTGCAATGCCATCTGATAGGATTACAATCTATACTTGCTGATCGGAGGTTTTTATATTAAGTGTGTTTGGTGAAAAACCCAGCAGTGCTTATTATAATTGTTTTGGTGATGGTGGATATAATATATTATGTTTAATATGTTTAAGTTTGACAAAAGTTTAGGAATCACAAGGTGATATTTTCTGTTCAAGATACAAGGTACAAGTTTGATAAATGGCACAAATTCAAACAGCAAAAAAAAAGTTGCATAGAACATGGTTGCAAATTATGCCCTGATCAGCAAATCCTGGGCTCGATTCCTGGCCGGCCGGACCATAATGTTGAATGTCATTCTCCTCCTGTCTCTCCCTCCCTCTCTACTGTCACTTTCAAATAAAGGCTTGAAAAAGTCCCCCCAAGTTAATAATAATCCTAGAACGATGAAAAAATAACAATACATTTACCCCCATTGATTCCAGTTGGGGACCCAAATGCATTTGCGTCCCCAATCCGAAACCAATGGTGGTAAATTTACTATAAGCATTTAATATACGGTAATACTATAACTCCATTTTAACCATGATAGATTCATTATTTTTTCTGTTGACTCATACTACGCTCCTAATATGTGAGCAGGTCGTGTTTTTTCGATAACTTTTTTCATTTATTTTGAATAATTCTTTGGGAAAATGGAAAAAAATTAATACAATGCCCCCAACCACTGAAATCAAAATAGTAAAATCGCTAAAACAATAGAAAGAAGTAAATGAAAACATTTTAACACTCATCTTTTCTTTTCTCTAATGACTATCTAAAATATGAACCCTTGTTGTTGTAAAAAAAATCACACCCGTGTGAAGTGGAGCTGTGTGTGTGTGTGTGTGTGTGTGTGTGTGTGTGTGTGTGTGTGTGTGTGTGTGTGTGGATCATGTGTACCGATTTTTGTGACATTTGAAGAAAATATGTAGGAAAAGGAGCAAAAAGTGTGTTTTGGAGAAAATTCAAGATGGCGGAAAATCTATCATGGCGCAAATGGGCGTGGCCTATATGGGGAGATGCGTCATGACCCAAGGAATCCAGGGAAAAAATATTTTTAATTTTCCGACCTACGGTTCAAGAGTTACAGGCCAAAACGTAAAGTGGGGTGTTATGGCGCCACCATGCGGCCAAATGACACAATTATTTTTTATTTAATCCTTGAAATCATTATGAACCTCCTCTCCAAGTCTTGAAACTCTAGCCCCTATGGTTTGCGAGAGACAAATAATTGAATGTGAGTTTTTGCGATTCCCATTATAAGTCAATGGGGAAAATTAATTCACTAATAAATTAATATCAATTAAACTATTGAACCTTTCTCTTAGCAAGTTACTAGCCCACGATTCCCGAGTAAGCCGGTCGATTTGACATATGGCGCGAGTGTGTGGTGGCAAAACTGTGGGACTAGTAGCGTGCCGAAGTTTAGGAAGTTCAGGCTACATACAGACACACACACAGACAGACACACAGACAGACAGACCCACACGGCCACGTATAGGGAGCCTGTGCTTCACACAGCTCCAAAAAAACAAAGTTGTCCTTTAAAGAAAAATCGAACCTCTGTTCGAAGTGGAGCTGTGTGTGTGTGTGTGTGTGTGTGTGTGTGTGTGTGTGTGTGTGTGTGTGTGTGTGTGTAGCACCTCTCTGGTCACCCAGGATCATGTGTACCGATTTTTGTGACATTTGAAGAAAATATGTAGGAAAAGGTGCAATAAGTGTGTTTTGGAGAAAATTCAAGATGGCGGAAAATCTATCCTGGCGCAAATGGGCGTGGCCTATATGGGGACCCAAGGAATCCAGGGGAAAAATAAATTTAATTTTCCGATCTACGGTTCAAGAGTTACGGGGCAAAACGCAAAGTGGCCCGTTATAGCGCCACCATGAGGCCGAGTGATGTCATTATTTTTGGATTCTTTCTTAAAATCATTATGAATCTCCTCTCCGAGGTTTGAAACTGTAGCTCCTATGGTTTACGAGAGAAAAATACTTGAATGTGAGTTTTTGCAATTCCCATTATAAGTCAATGGGGAAAATTAATTCACTAATAAATTAATATCAATTAAACTATAGAACCTTTCTCTTAGCAAGTTACTAGCACACGATTCCCGAGTAAGCCGGTCGATTTGACATATGGCGCGAGTGTGTGGTGCAAAAACTGTGGGAGGAGTAGCGTGCCAAACTTTGAGGCTACAGACACGGACGGACGGACGGACGGACGGACGGACGGACGGAGACCCACACACACGGCCACATATAGGGAGCTTGTGTTCCACACAGCTCCAAAAACAATGAATCCATCCAGGCAGTACAACAAGCCATCATCCACCAATCCATCTACCCAAGGGATAAAGAATGGAGTGACAGTTGTCCTAAGGGGGAACAAACAACATCACCCCCTTCCGCATAGGGCTATGCTGAAGGGGGTCATTGCTTGACTGTCATGCATCCCCTCAGTATCTGAAGCAATTAGCCCTCATTAAGAAAAATGTATCTCCATGCTGCCCATCAGCAGCATCTAGGCCCTATACACAGACACCATAGCCTTGCAGGCCAACCCATGTTAACAGACTGTTTGCATTACTCATCTTTAAATGATGGCAGACCGTTCCTATCCACAGTGTTAATTGACCAAGGACCCCCAGGGGTCTACGTAAACTAGGCCTCCTTTTGCACAGAAAATAGCCGATCTACAAGCTCACAATTAAGCTATGGGCTTGTTGTAGATGTATTTTCAGCAAAGGTTTGTCCCAGTCCCAGAACAGGGACACTAGGGTTCTTTTAGAAAAAGGTGATTTACTGTATAGTTGTGCGCAGGTGACCTGCACCAAAATTAGCCGATCTACAAGCTCATAATGCGGTGAAGAGTTGCATGACACCGCACGCAACAAAGTATATCAAGCATCATTGGTCACAGGGAGCTCAATGACTGAAGCCTAGAAAGCTCTCAGCAACAGTTCTTCACCCCTAACAAAAGATTATGTGCCCCAACATGCTCAATAAACACTATGATTGAGTACCGAAAAAAGTGTTTTGGAGCGGTTGCCGAAGAGATTTGAATTTATACTGTATGAAAAATAGGATTGCTTTGTCCAAATTCAAACAGATCCTGACACGCATTCAAATCCTTTTGTCCAAGGATGTCTGCACCAATAAAGGTATGGGTCATTATTCTTCACCACACGGATTCCCATTCAGAACTTTCCAGTGATCAATCCACACTCATGTTATTATTACAAAGCTACTTCCAACAATGAGAGTGTATAGGACAGGAGCTCCGCTGACTTGTTGAATGAAACTCTAATGGATAGCTGCGGGAGTCTGCAACGGAGGCTGATTAATTAGACCTTCACCACAAGCTCTAAAGCCTCTCCTCTCCATCTCATTAGAACAAAGGCCCCTGATTTTTTTTGCTACGATACTTATTATCCTTTCAGAGGGGTGAAAGCTGATATTCTCTGCATGTGCCACGATCTGACATTAAGACTTCAGCGTGCTGTGCTGCTACTCTACCATGGAAGGAGCTGACATTTAGCTGCTCACGCAAGCACACCCCAGAACTGTGGTCTCTCCCATGGGGGAGATAGCAGGAATATAGCCCACTCTGATTAATGGTGATCTCATATTGTACCTGGTGTCAGAGGCCGCGGTGGCTGTCAACAGCAGGTGGTGATGAGGATGACCATTCTACCCCCTTAAAAACGCGCGCGCACACACACACACACGCGCACGCACGGACGCACGCACGCACGCACGCACGCACGCACGCACGCACGCACGCACGCACACAACAACAACACCTTCTCTGTATACAGTATGTGGCAATGGACAATGTGTGACATGCCCTCTGTCCTTGCCCTTTCTAAAGCTTGGTTTCAAATCTAGGCCAACACTTTAAAATGTGCTGCACCCCCTCCCTTAGAAATGTTTCCCTACATAATCCAGCAAGGTAAGAATTCTAACTGCATTCTGGCTTAATGAGTATTGCACTAATCTAATGCATCAAAAGGTAGTAGCCAATTTAATCGTTAGATGCATTTAACCTACCCCTTTACTTGATATAACAACAGAAACATATCTGTGCTCGTCACGTTTTCTCTGCCGAAGTCTGTTGGGGGTGTGTGATTTTTTGTTGCTAGACACAGAGAGACGAGGAGGGTGCCAGAGGCAAGGGGGTGAGCTGGCTTGTGTTGAAACAACAGCTTGTTATCGTAACTGCCTTTGTTTATCGGTAGGGGCTGTGTGTATCACACAATGCAGCTTCAACAGAAAAGTGGCGCATACAGCATTTCTAGAGCAGCCAGCTGCTTTGTCGGACAACTTCTCCAGCATGTCATACTGTTAAAGGGCTATAGTAGACCTACTGTAACAAGTATAGAAATGCTTGCTTTGGGGATCCTCTTGCCTATACGTGCCCATAATAACCTGAGTGCTCACATGCTGTGGTGGGTGCTCACGCTGGGTCACTCTTGGTGGGCTGTACTGGAACTACTCATGCCTATATAGGTACTGGTGTTTCAGGTTAAAAACATTCACATTTTGTAGAGGGTGCAAGTCCAAAGTAAGGACTCCATTTACCGTGTGACACAGTTCATTGTGTCACACTGTAAATCATTGTGTGATGTGTTGCTGGTTTCGCAAAGCCTGCTATGAATCAAGAACCTTCCCCATAAATCCCCAAGTGTGACATCTGTACGGTCCCTTCAACCCACAACAACTGTAATATAGTAGCGTTGCATCAACTAGGGTGTCCAAACAGTCAGTTATGTGATCAGGGTCAAATCCCGTTCCTGTAACACGTGTAACACTTCAATGTACTCGTACTTAAATTCACACGGTTTAGCGGCCGCAGACCAGACATTATTTTGTCTAGTGGATGACAAGTGCCCCTGACACGCATGCTCTCCTCATCATTCTCATAGGGATGAAAAATGCTTTACCTTGCGCCATTCGGTGTCAGTGGGCATTTAGTAGGATGCAGTCAGGCAGACAGCGGTGCTAAAGTAATGTGCTGGAGAGCTGGCAGGATGCCAGTCAGAAGTCGGGACCAGAAACATCTGTTCACATTATTAATGAATCAATTATAAGTGGCACGTGTGCCAGGCCTGCAGGGCTTAGAGCCGAGTCCTGGTAAAGGGAGGGAGGAGAGAGAGAGAGGGGCTGTCCACGTAGAGTTTAAATGTGCCATGCAATGTAGAAATACTCTGTTAGGGTGCCCATACACCAAAATACCTAGAGTGGAATCCGCCAATGCATTTCAATGAGAATGGAGCGTTTTTTGCAGAAATCCTCTACTGGCAAAAAAACGCTCCATTCTCATTGAAATGCATTGGCGGATTCCACTATAGGTATTTTGGTATTTTGGTACCCTAACAAGTAAAAGTCCAGAATTCTAAATTTACTTGAGTTGAAGTACAAAAGCATTGGTATCAGAATGTCATTTCACACATTTTTAAATGTATATAAAAATAGCAGATCTACAACCTCAAAATGGTTAATACATGTTTTGTAATAATAATCAAAATCTACAAAGTAACTGGTAACTAAAGTTTTCAAATAACTGTAGTGGAGTAAATAGTAAAAAAAATCTCTGAGATGTACTGGAGTAGAAGTAAAAGTATTGAAAACTGTAAATACTCCAGTAAAGTAAAAGTACCTCAAAACTGTACTTAAGTACAGTACTTAAGTAAATGTATTTAGTTACTTTACACCACTGGCCTACAGTTTGAACTACACACATGGTTTCATCCTCTGTAGAAGAAACACACCACAGAACACACCATACGCTGTATGAGTATAGCATGGAGGGATGTGTCAAAATGCTTTTGAAATCAAATCAAAGCTGAGATTGAAATTGGGTTTTCTATACAGAAATACATCTGACCTTCCTTTATTTACAAGATTTTTTGGTTCTTATTTAATTATAAAGCTATTTTACAAAAGCTCCTCCCTGTCTCCCAGGCCTGCTCTCTTGGAATGTTAGTAGCCATCCTACATTCATGTAGGACAAGGGTCTTCAACAGGGGGTCTAGGACCCCTAGGGGGACCTCAGAGTTACTATAGGGGGGCCGCCAAATCTTTGTGTAATAGGAACATGTTTTTACATAAACCATTTGATCCCTAGCATCCCTATTCTGATTGGAACTTTAGCCAAAAATAGCAGATCTACAAGTTGTAGATCGGCTATGTTTGGCAAAGAGGTTTGTAGAGGGTTAAGACGAGCAGACTAAGTATTTGATGGTTCAAGTGATTAAAAGTCTGAAAATACATATTACTCCAACATGATGACAGTGCTGTCAAACAAGTCTAAGCTGTCTAAGAAATCTTGAATATTTTTAATCTGCAACACAATTTTATAGAATATGTAGTGGTATATGTGGTGGTCCCTGGTTCATCTCTCTCTCCCTGGCCTGAAAATGTTGAAGACCTGAATACCAACATTGACTAGTCAATCTACAGACATGTTGTCCCACCTCAAACACACTGTTTGCACAGTCCTGCAGACCTTGTCACACTTGCATTTTGCTGCTTGTACCGATATGAATAGAGACAAATACATTCTTGATTATTGACATGATATACCTGTCCGCTGATGCTGTATTGTACATGACCGCAGACATGTTGTACCTTTTCACAGAGTTAGGAAGATTGTGTTTTCTGACTGTGCTCCGTTATACTTAGGCTATAAAACAAACTTTCAATCGACCTCCTTAATACCGGTGAGTCAATTCCATTTAATTGTATTGACTAGTCATGACTTTTAATTTTCTTCTTATCTGTTCAAGCAATGCTATTTGATATTAGTTGTGTTTGCATTAACTGTATGTCTGTACCTCTGCACCATTGAAAGTGAGGGTTCTCCCTCAATGCATTTCCTGAGGTTTTAAATCAATAAAATTATGATGTAGTCATTGTGCAGTGGCACACCTATTGCTTGTGGGAGGCGGAAGATAGAATTCCATCATGCTTAACAATACAAATGTAATACAAACCACAAACCAAATATTGTACTACTACGAACCGCCAGTGTGCTCACACATACAGTATACACTATACAGTATGTTTAACAGTTGCAACTGAGTACACATGTGTATGTCAACAGTGGCACAGGTAGGGCTACTTATCCAGCCTCATGTGATTCATCATGCAGGCAGTGCACTGAGATACTGTCAGGAAGCATTTACATCATTAGAGAGGAGGTGAGGCCACCTTTCCCATGCTTTACACGGTGGCCATTGACTCTTAATTGGTTCCAGCATGTTTCATGCCCCCCTTGAGAAGTATTTCATGGCAGGGCAGTTAAGCTGTATGTCCTCCCGCAACGCAAGGCAGTGGCATGCGAGGAATCCGGCTTTATTCCTGAATGAGTCATATACTGTTGCAGACAAAATCATGAACATGTGGCCATTGTGCATACGGTATGTATCTTTAAGGAGTAGTTCACCCCCAAAATGACTTTTTTTCAATTGATTAGTCACGCCATGGAGATATTCATTAATATTTTTAGTTTTTTGTCGCATTCCTAAGACAAAAATGTGATAACAATAAATTTACCCCCATTCGTTCCGGATGGGGACCCGTTTCGAAACGGGTCCCCATCCGGAATCAATGGGGGTAATTTTACTCGAATCAAATTTTTGTCTTAACCCTTTAAGTGCCTATCCCGAACATGTTCGGGATATTCGGGATCAAAAACAATTTTTTATTTGCTATTTTACTTACCCCGAGCTGCTTGGAGCAACGTGGGTGGTCCCGGCTCGCCCAGCGCTCACCAACGAGAGACGCTAGATGCTCCGACGATTTATTCCATTGAAAATGGTTTAAAATAAAGTTTAGACCCCCCCCAATGTTCACCAAATGTTCATTGTAGGCGGCGCAACGTATTCCAGGGTGCCTATCCCGAACATGTCCGGGATATTTAATAAAATGAATTATTTTATCGGAGGCCTCAACGAAGCCCCGGTCTAGACGTCCATCCTTGGCCGGGACTTAGACTCGGCCATCCACGGGCCGTATTCGAGCTAACAGCCAAATCGCACCGCCCACTCCAATAATAAATCACATCTTTAGACAGGATTTTCTCCGGATTGTGTCCCCAGACCCAAAGAGAAAGTTTTTTGCGGCTGAAATAGCTTTAGATCGGGCTTCTAAATGGGTTAGCATTTTGGCTACGTGTCAGCTAGCTTCCTCCTCTTGACACCCATAGGATTGACTGGAGTGAAAACACAAGCCAGTTGGGAGAGGGTCGACGAAAGCTATAAAGAAGGTCTATGGAGAAATTTCTGGCACTCTAGCACCCCTTGTGGCCGGATGGCACTGTATGAGTTAAGAATGTGACAAAAACCAAAAAATATTATTGAACTCTACTCTCCATGGCATGACTAATCAATAGAAAAAAGTCATTTTGGGGGTGAACTACTCCTTTAATACACAAATATATATATATAGGCCTATACACTGTATACAGACAGTAGCCAGCGATCCAAATATAGCCAAGCAATAAATGCATGTTCACATCGCTTTTGTGATTATTAAACAAGAACATGTGGTTGTCTGTGGTGCTGCCTGGGCTCTATAAAACGTATTAAACTGTGAGTGAAACGATATCATTAGGGAATTGATTCACTGAGAAGACAAGTGCTACTACAACTGTTACTACAACAGAGAACATACTGTATTATTCCAAAATTCGTCAAATCTAAGCAATAACAGAATAAGCGTGTGCTAAGGCAGAACACTGTAATGTCATCACAACACAGTGAAATGACAGCTCTGTCAAAGCACAGGGATCTGGAGCGGTCATCCCCTGTGGTCTCCCTGCACTGAATTGCTGTGATATTTTCCATTTTAGAATGATGTTCCTTCGCAACTGTCAAAGTTAGTTTATATCTCTGGGAGTAGACAGCACATTGTTTTCAGGCAGGTCTCAAAATATACTTTTATATTTCTTGTTTTTAATCTCTCAGGTCAAATGATGAATGCTTCATAACTCAACCGATCACATCTGACATTGCTTTATGGTTTGTTTGCTTTTTATATTAGATTTTTTTGAAACCGATAAACAAATAGACACGAGAGGCAAGAAAGCATTCATGACATAATTATTGACAGCATATTATTTCTGGGCAAAAATCCAAGTTAATGAAAAGTTACCAGTTCTTTGAAACTAACTGCAGTAAAACCATCTTCCCTTGTAGAGTGAGAGGATGGAAAATTGAGAGCTGACTTAAGTTTTGATGTGTTAGTGGGTTCAATAAAATCTGCAAGGATTTCAAAAGCCATTCTTCCACAGCCAGCAGATCACTTCAAGAAGCCTCTGGCTCAGTAGAGTACCTCAGCCTGCACAGGGCAAGAGAGGAAATCAGATTGAATAAGATTCAGGTTATTCAAAACCATTTTTACATTGCCCGGAATTTCTATCGCTCAGCGCTTTTCCACAAAAGAACTGTCCTTTTACATTAAAATGACTGACCCTTCTCTGTCACACAAAGTTCCATGCAGACCTATTTTTGTTGATGCAGTTAGCTGTGCTTCGGGCAAAATAACAACTTGCATTTTTGACCAGAACTGATGGCTTTTTACCCTATTTTTTGGTTGAAACACAAGGGAAAAAAGATTACTTCCATTCCAGTGCCCATTTATTGCCCTTCCAGTGATGTGTGACCCTGTTTTATTTGATTTCGTTTGTTCACTTCCATCACTGTTATTCATTTTGATTTGCAGAAACGGCCAAGCAGAGAAGTTAGACATCCATTTGAAATGGCACTATGGAACCTAGTTGGTTTTCATAACCTCTAAATGTACTCATCAGCAACTTTTGTTTTACAACATGGTCCAACGAGAGCATGTTGATTCCTGAATCTTGATTGCTTTGGAGAGTGGATTTTTTCTTTTGCTATCCTTTAGTACGAAATTTCACATTATATAAGCCTGTTTAAAAATGATTAATTGCAAGTTCAATATTTTCAGATTTCACACATTTGAAAAGTTACATTCTGTTCTTACATAATATGCTGTGAACATCCGAAAGCCCTCCGGACTATAATATGACCAAAATATGTCAGTAAATTGCCCAATTCTCCTGTTAACCAAATTTCCTGCCATATGAGAGGTGAGACCACAGTGCTGCCATGCTACACTATGATGATTAACAACTGTGATGGTAGCAGGGCAGAGGGCAGGGCATCTGGCAATGCACAACACCATCTAAAGTTAACGAGCATGGTGCATAATTAGCAATTTAAGAAGCCTTAATAGGTCTGCACCTGGAACCAAGGTGGAGCTCCCGTGGGTGGGATTCCAGGGGGGTTTGATTACTTGAACACTGTATCTTAACCGTATTATCTTGAGACATCTATTATCAATTATCTATTTTAGTCAAACTCGGTAGATGCATTCAAAGAACCCAGTACATTCTATACACAGTGAAGTTACATACATACAGACAGACTGTATGTACAATCCTATTTGTTATTAAGTACAAATGGAATCAAATGGATAAGGGTACTTTTAGTTCCATTTGTACTCTCTCTCTCTCTCTCTGAGTTAAATTAAGAGTGAGGATTTTACTGAGAGAAATTGATGCAAAGTGACTGCCACATTCACTAGCAATGTTATCACAAATATTGGCTAGGGACCATTCTCAATTTGTGATTTGGTTAACAAGCGAAGAGGAGATTATTATTTCCACAGTGTCTCTGTTGGTTCTGGCAACACGCTAAGGGCCTTGGAGTCAGATGAGAGCAATCCTTCCAGATGCCTATGAAGATACTGATATTCACCATCAGTACCTATGATGATGAAATCGGCCCTTATTGAAGATTTCACATGATTTGGGGGAACTAACAGATTGAAGAAGACTTTTGTGTTGTTCCCTATGGAAAGAATACAAGACTGAAGAATCAAGTGCTGAGCATCATAAAAAGACATCATAATAAGTCACTATTAAAACTTAATCTACTGTATGCTACATGAAAGTCAAACTGCCAGTAATTCAAGGTTGAAAATCACAGCACTTATAAAAACTCAGGTTTGACATATCTATACTATAATTTTGCGAATGTCTGTCTGAGTGAGTGAGTGAGTGTCTGTCTGTCTGAAACAGTGTTTCTCCTCGGTGGCTGGAGCAATTGATCTGAAATCGCATCACAATTAGCATATGAACACACCTGACATAACTGTGAAGCCCGTTTGTCACTTTCACAAATCGTATGCTGTATATTAGCATTTTTATGGTGTATCTACTATCTATTCTGCATCTAGCTTGAGGCTAATCTATTCTGCATCTAGCATGAGGCAACATGTTTAACCAGCTGTGTGTGTCTGTGTGTGTGTGTGTGTGTGTGTGTGTGTGTGTGTGCAGGCAGGCGGGTGTGTGTGCAGGCGGGTGGGCGGGCGGGCTGGGGGGGGGGGGGGGGACAGTATCTCTGTAGCCATTAAACGAAACGGGTTTCTTACATTGATGCTCCTACATATTATCATGAAGCACCAGTTAAAGTTACTTTCCATCCCTCATATACTGTGTGCACCCCATAACCCACACACTGCACATCATTTTGGAGCTCATATCTTTGAACGGGTAAGGGCTAGTTAGTAGTAAAAGACCAACCGTTTGTGTGCAGTTTATGATAGTCCAGTTTACAAACCAGCATCTAATGACAGTCTAAACGATACTCTACATATAACTGCCCCCTCCCTCCAATCTTTTTTCCCTCCTTTTTTTTTTCTTCCACAGCGTCGGCAGAGTGGCATTGCCACTGATGTGGGGGGACACATAGCCACCCATGCCCTCTCCACCGACCACAATGATCCGGTTGCACCAGATGGGAGTGACTTTTCCCCCTCCCCTCTCCCCAGGCCCTTGGCTGCCGGGACAAGGCACCAACAGAAAACAGGTCTCCCCACAGGACACAATGCACACTGGGAGGCCAGACACAAGGAGTAAAGCTGACTCCACCTGTTTACCTCCAGTACTTGGCTGGAGGTAAACACTCACACACACGCGTGCAGCCGTGTGCACACACAAACACGCACGCGCGCGCGCACACACACACACTCGACAATTCACATGTTACGTCTCAGAACTACACTAACTTTAACAATAATACCTCACACATATACCAGTAAGACGCCTAAGGGCGAAATGAAAGGGCGAGCAAATTGGGCTTAATATTGATGGCATAAAAGGGATTCTATTAGTGTGGTTGCCCTAACAGGGCATCATCTGGGAATCAGATGTAGAGTTCAGCTCCATATATGGAGATCTAGGTGATGATCCAGTCGTCTCCATGTATGGATATCCAGAGTGATGAGGTGATGTGTCACAACAATATACTGTAACAATGTCAACAAACAGGTCTGTGACCCACGGTCGCAATAATACTTTTCTAGATATTCAAACAAGACTAGGCCAACAACTAGTAAATGGTTGGACAGTCCATGAAACGCTGGAGGGCTTTTATGTTGAAATGACATAGATACAACAAGAAAGTTGCATGAGCAGGCCATTTTTAAATAGCAAAAATGGGTTGTCCAAAAAAAAAAAAAAAGTCCCACTTTGTGGGAAAAGTCCCACAGGTCCCAAAAAATACTGCAATAAATGATGAAGCGCACCTGAAGCATGTGTGGCCATGGCCTGTGCTTTACTTTAGCTTGATATGAACACATTATCTTATGGCTAAATGTATAGTTTGTATGTATAGAACATATGTTTGAAATGTTGTTCTCGACATGTATGTGCATCTATTTAAAGTCCGGCTGAGCCCACTGTGTCGCTGTCCATGGTGCTGATGCCGTCTCTCTGTGTCCGTTTCTCTTACTCTCTTCCTCATTCTCATTCTGTTTCTGTTTGTAATGTTTTTCGGTCCCAATGGAAATATTATGGGATTTTGTTGGACTAGACTGTAATATACAAAACCTGCTAGATAACCTATACCCACCATTACAAATAAAAGGATGCCTGTCATGACGTTCTTTTTGTCAGAAATGATTGGGTTCCAAAAACAAATAAGCACATTAGTGAAGTGCTTGCACATAGTGATTGCTCTTCATCTCTCTCACACGCTCATTTCCTCGCTCTATCATCCTCGCTGGATGGACGATTGCTCTGCAATTGGCTAGATCATTGTTAGGCGAACCGGCCAACCAATGTCAAACTTTTTCTCTCAAACAGTTTTTTATTGTTTTGACACATACAAGCAACAAGACATGTAACATGACCAATAAAAATTTATACACATATTTGAAAAATGGGTCTTGTTTAACAGTGTATCATAAAAGAGTTTTGTCCCTTTGGACAATTGGGGTTAATTTGCATAAAACTGCAATATTCATTTAATTATTAAAAAATAATGTTTCAATTTAAAAGAAATCCGACCAGACAGTTTGACCATATTGGTTGAAAGCTCATGTAAAAAAAATCCCAGGAGGAGATAGATTTTTACTGTTTTTCATATCATTCAAAATGGTGGGAGATGTAAAGGTCAGATGTCAAAAGTCAGAGTGGCAAAGTTGTTCGGCATGAGCATATGTGTGTCCAGGTTTCATGGCTGTATGTCAAACAGAGCATGAGCTATACCTGTTCAAAGTTTGCACTTTCAAAGGCTTCCTACAGCACCACCCTTTGGCCAATTGTTGCCTGCTTCGTGTTTTTGCCGTTTAGCATAGTTCTCTACCATACTGCCAAGTTTCATAAAAAGCGACTGCAAGGTCAAGCCAGGAGAGAAAAAGTGGCGGAATAATAATAGAAACTTCAATATCAATAGGCCACTAATAATGATAATAGTAATAATAAAATAATATAAAAAAATATAATGTCAAACTTTTCAAGGTTGTGGGTGTGAATGGGTGAAAAAACAAAAAAAGGAAACTGTGGGTCCCTCAGAATCCCACAATACATTAGGTAGCGCATCTGAGGCATGTGTGGCCATGCTTCACTTTAGCTTTATATGAACACATTTATCTTATGGCTAAATGCATAGGAGAACATCATTTCAAAATGTTGTTCCCAATAGGTATGTGCATAAGGCATATATTTAATAACCTACTGTAGTGTCAAGCAGTAAGTACAGCCAAGCCTACAGTGTCGCTGTCCATGGTGCTATAATGGCAATCTCTCTGTCTCTGTCTCTGTCTCTGTCTCTTTCTCTTTCTCTTGCTCTCTTTCTCTTTCTCATTCTGTTTGTTTGTAATGTGTTTTGGATACAATGGAAATATTGTGGGATTATGCTGGACTAGATGGTAATACAATAGGATTATGCAGGACTAAATGGCTCTTAAATTTTGATGCGGGCGGGAGCGGCCTTTCAGAAAACAAACTATAGTGGACGTGGGCGTGAGTCAGAAATCCGACGACAGTGTTTGAGAGCAGGACTAAGAAAACGGTCCCGCACAGGGCCATCCGAAACTGCAGAATGGAGCTGGAGCTGCACAAGTTCATCCAAACGAATCAAATGTTGGCCACAAACCTTGCTACCACCATTAGGCCTACAAATAAAAGGATGCCTGTTGTGATGTTCTTTTGCCAGAAATGATTGTGTTCCAAAAACTGTAAAAAAAGAATAAAAATAAGTAGCTTGTGAATAGCGATTGCTCCCAATCTCTCTCACACACTCATTCCCAGTGCCGGTTCTAGGACTCAGGTGCCCCTATGCAAGATGATTTTAGGTGGCCCCCCATGCATTTTTTTTAATAATTTTTTTATACCGGCGGATACGGGCGTCTTTGAATGACAGGCGTCGCAATGTTATGGTAGCCCTGATCGCCTCAGCACATTGATTCATTACTGATGGTGACTGGAGCAGCTGTGTGACTGGCAGGTCACAACAGACACAAAGTCATAACCACTGCAGCACCAGATCTAAATGTTCTTTTTGGAGGCATATTGACTTGCTCATGATTCATGAATCAAGTACAGGCAGCCAGGCCTAGAGTGAAGTTGGGGATTATGGGGAAGGAGGAAGGGGGAGCTATAGGGAGGGCCACAGCAGCAGTGGCATATTATAAAATGATTATGTTATGTCTTGTGTGAGATCTTCGTTTTATTGCATATTAAAATAATAACGCTAGTTTTGGATAGGGTTACATGACATAATGTAACATAATGTAAAAAAAATCTCATTCCCTACTACTGTATATTGTCCTTGATGGATGGAAGTCTAGTTTGGGCTTGGATTGCAGAATGGAAAGTTAGCAGAATTCATGTTAAGTCCCCAGACTAATCACATTGCTGTTCCTCTAAGTGATCCTTCAAGTACTCCCCCATTCTGATAAATATTAACAAATGAATCAGAGTTAATGCTTTAAATTAAGCATCTGTGACCAGTCATCATTAATAAGTTCTTGCCCATCTTGCAAGCTCATTATAGTATGGTTCATAATTTATTACTGTTCAGTCCCTAATGGCTTCTTAAAGGGCTATTATGGGAAGGAATTTCTTTTTTCCCAATAATGGCCACAAGTCAATCTACTTAAGAGGCTGGAGTGCTAAATACAAAATAAATTTGCAGAAGTCGATTTCAGACTTAATTCCCATACAGGGAAATCTACATAACCAATAAAATGGCACACAGTAATAGCTAGACTAAACAAACAAGTGAAGACGTTTATGAAAATGGGAAAAAGACAGTAAGAGGGAGAACCGGTGGCAGTTAGGACATGTAAAATGTTAACATGCAAACATAATTAAAGCACCTATGTGTATAATGTAATAACACATTATGCATCATACGAATACAGATGTAGGTAAGATGTCACAATATTAAATAATTAATAATTCAAGCTAACCTGCTGGCTTTGAAAGAGTCCCTTTCATTCAGTATATTTCATGAAATTATAAAGAAAGGCTGCAGAGAAAATCCTGTTTCAGCAATCTGTGTCAACCGTGGAGGGAAAGTACAGTAGACTAAACAGGGAAGAGAAGGTGAACATTTGTCCTTGCCTGTATTCTCAATGTGTGAGGAGGACGCCTTAGATAACCACAGGGGGGATAAATGGCTTAGTGGAGCCCACCCAACACTGAACAAATGAATATTCAATATGTTTGTAGAGAGCTTTTTTACACATTAGCCTATAGATTGAAAAGAACTGCAAGAGGAAATATGTGAGCTCCATTTGTGGATTAGCCCTGTGATATCTTGGTTAGACCCAAACGAAAATTATCGCCAATATAAACTATAATCATCATTTTATTTAACTAAACCACATATACCATCGTTGACTGTGTTCCCTGGCTATAGCCAGTGGTCTATACATTTTTCCTCTACACCAAATCTCTTAGCCAAAAATAACCAATCTACATGCTCACAACGCGTTGCAACAACGCAACGTGTTGTGAGCTTTTAGAGCTGCTATACTTTCAAAGAATGTTCGCCTATTTTCACCAAATGTTCACCTATGACATGCCCAGAATAGGGACACATGTGGTTAAGCCATTGCTGTTTTGGCTCGGGAATACTTTGTTTGATGTGTTTCTTACTTCCCATCAATCCATATTCTGATATCTATCCAACGGGTCAATCAATCATTTTCATGGATCTCCTCAGGCTTTGCCAGGAGGCAGGAAAAAAATGTCAGGCTGAGGGAAAAAAATTGCCGCCGTCTGCAGCAAGCATAACATATTAAGCTAAAATACACAGTGGAGCAGAAGAAAACTATAGATTACAGTTAGCCAACACAATTTTCATTTTTCACGCGGCTGTTTGTCAAAGAACTCCTGCCGCGAGGCCACAAACCGTTCTCAGCCTCTCATGCATCAAACCCACGGCATGTCGATACATTATCTGGTGCTGCCCAGGGCTGTTGTTATTTATAATTAACCAGCCTTGCCCACACCCCTCCAAAATGTACACCAACTAACAGGTAAACAATGATGCGAGCAGAGGCTACAGCGTTGCTGGGCTGTAATAGATCTAAGACAGACAGAGCCTGCCCCAGAGTCTGACAACATAACTGATGAGAGGTGGGCTTGTGCAAACAGACTAGTTTGTCATGAGTGACATCTTCATTTTGCCATCAATTCCTTAAAGAATAGTGCTGAGGTGCTTAACTAAGACATTGGAGGTGCTGGTGAAGCGTGGCAGCCAGTGGCCGTACAGTAGCAATTGGCTGCAGCATCCTGCACTTCAGATCTGGATAAGAGAGTCATTCTGCCTGGTTCCCCCAGTGCCAGCGGTGGCGGAGGTGGTGGTGAGGGGTCACAGTGGCCCATCTTTGTTTAGAGACTTCCCATCAACGTAATAATTTAACATTATTATTATTTTCATCTATTTCACAGCCAGGGAAGGGACCGCGATTGAATCCAAATCAATCTGTCAGATGGCTGTAGTGGAGAAGCCAATTGCATTCCAGGAACACACAGAGGAGCGCTGCATTCACTCGCCAGCCGTATCCCAGCCTTGAGGAGATTATAAATTGGAGAGAGCAATCCAGTCTGGAGCAAGATTTTCATTCAATTCTTCCTTAATTAGATCTCCAGCCTCTAATTGACTTTCTAATTTTTCAATTAGCAATCAACATTAGCAAATCATTTTCTGAGAGACAACATCATGCTCAGACTTGCTAATTACTTTTTGAATGAGAGGAGACTGCAATAATTGTACATATTGAAAGAGGAAAACATTAGAGAATCCTTTAGAAATGTTTCAGGGTGTGATAAAAGGGGTAATTATGAATCACTCTGACAGGGAGATATGATGAATGAAATATATATTAGAGAGTGACTGGCCATGCAGTGCTTGTTGCACGAGCATCCCTGCGCCAGTCATGTATACTTGAGTTGGCTTAAGTCTTAAGCATTAGCATCTCATAATTTATAAAAAAAAACATGCTAATTATGTCATGATGTGTGGAAGAGATACTCAACATCAACATCAGGTTCTTGGGTAATACTGAAAATGCGGTCAATTCTAAAACACCTCCTGAATAACCATTTCACTTTATCACACATTAGAAGTACTAGTTAAACAACAACAGACGGAAAGATGGAGGCACTTACAGGCGTGAAGATGAATGAAATCGGTGGAGCGAAAGCAAGACCTCAGCTGCACAAAGGCCTCCACCTGGGCCATCGGGGCTTTCACCAGCTGGGCCGGCTGGAACAGGGCACCTCCTATGGGACCGGAGGGCCAATTACACCACATAATGATTCATAGCCAGTCGGTAATGAAGTCCCTCTTCTCATCGGCTCTAATTAGAAAGTATAGATCTCTGAGAAGGAAACAGGATGAAGCAGGAGGGAAGGGGAAAAGATTGGTAGGGAAAAGGGAGCAGAGAAAGGGTGCAGGGAGATTTAAGAAGATTGTGGAGAGATTTATCAATCCCCACTAGGTTGCTCATATGGCCTTTCCATTACAGAACATAATTGATAGTTTCATGAAAAATTAACATGGACTCCAGTAGGTGGGATGATGATAAAGGAGGAGTCACACAATGGGAGAACACAGATTCATCTACAGTGAACAACATGTCACAATGCCCATGCCTGTATCACAACTTAAGCAGGGTACTGTGACACATTAAATACATCTATACATCATTTTTTTCCACAAACCACAGTGTTACTACTAGACTCGTCGCGTTTTGTCTGCATCACCACTTTTGTTCACTGCAGTTTCCTTCACTCATGACCACAGATCTCGTACTATTTGTTCCATTGTACACAGCACGGCACAACTGCTACCGTATATTGGCAGCCTGTGCAGCACAAACATGACACAAAGCTCAGCCAATCAATGAAGCCGAAGGATCGGGTTGGCCAATCAGGGAAGCCGGAGCCCACCACTCCAAATACACAGAGATTCGGTGCATCCTCCGCAGACCCGGAAACAGGCAGATACAAATACTTTTTTTCGTTTCTCTGCAACCGTTGGTCTTATCAAATTGCCCCCGCTGGGTCATATAGGACAGACACACAAAGTCCACCCTGGCGACAACATGCCTTCCGGTTGGTTCTAGCGGAAGTGGCGGAAGTCCTGCGTTTAACGGAAGTTACGTCATGCGTTGCAGTCTTCCGGTGAAATTCTCACGGCGGAAGTTGAACGCTTTCTGCCTTATATTGTCACCAGGCTTTTCTCTTCGCAGATGAGTAAAGCCTGGCTACGCGAGGCTACAAAAAGTCTGAGTTTGTTCGGTCAGATGGCACCCAAGTTATGCCCCGGACGGACGGGCGGACAGATGGACGGAAAGACAGACAGACTGAATTAATAGGTAGATACTGTAGATAGATCAAGTTGCATTGGTCTGGATGGAAGGTAATCCAGTATAAGGGCGAGTGCCGACTGTGGTATTCATTTACACTGATGGGTTGTGGCAGCCGTAACTGAGTGGATAGAGAAGCTGTCTGTCTGGTAATCAAAACGTCACATGTTCAACTCCTGACTCGACCATGTCTACATGTGGAAGTGTCCCTGAGACACTTAACCCCATGAACCCTATCCGTATTTAGGGCATGTCATAACTGTTGCAAATTCACCGAAAATAGCAGATCTACAAGCTCATCACAAAGCGCCGCATTTCGATTTGCAAACCCCCTTATAGCCCCCCTAAATGACGATGAGCAGGCATCAGCTGAGTGAAGTTGAAACTGGAATCCCCCCGTGGGATTAAGAAAGGTCCCCCCCCCACCCACCATGTCTTTCTTTGGTGAACCACCCACAGTGAGTATAAAATACATGCTTGCTTAACAACCCCCCATGTAGTTGGCATGGCACTGGTGGCAAAGGAAGTCCCTCTGAATTGAGCAAATACAGTACTAGTTTTAATTGGATTACAGAACTGTGCAACCATTGCAGAGCTGGTGTGGTGACAGCAAAAGGAAGACTTTGCAGGTTGTCTGTGTTACTTTCAAGGACATACTGTACAAATGGATTATGATCTCACAGTGGACAAAAAGACTATGCTAATGTAGAAGAGAAGTGGAGATGAGATGTTTGAGTCAAAAGGAGGGCTAGAAGCAGATAAGACCCTCATTAGTCTGTTTGCATACTATTGGTCTATGTTTGGAGAAGGCTTCAGTCCACAGGGAATTAAGTCAATGAGAGGCAGATACAGGTGGTGTAATCTCTTCAAGGAATAGCAAATACTGAAATAACACTATTTAAATGTTTTGGGGGGAAGGGTTATGGCAATAATTATCCAAAAGTCACCATTATTTATTAAGGTTTAAGGAAACGTTTGCCTCTACAGACAAAAAGAAGAGAAGGGCATGGGTGAGCAGTTACATTTTTCATTTGGATTTCCATTACATTGAAGCAGTTAATAATATTGCATTCAAACCTGTAATATAATGATAATATATAAGTGTAGCCCTAACTCAGAATAGATCTTGGTTGGGCTATGGGAAATGTAAAAATGTCCCCTGACCACAGGAGGTCAGAGTTTTACTAACTCTGGGCTGTTCACTGCATTACATTTAAAATAAACTTGAATGAGATATGAAAGGTAAGAATTCTTGCGCCAATGTTTTAAAGATAAACTCAGTTTGAAATTTCACCCGACTGACTATACTGCTATACCATCTGTGTAGTCCACTGCATATGATCTGCAGACTTTGTCGAATTGTTGTCAAAGGGCATGATACTCTATACAAAACAATTGAATCTCCTGGAAGAAACAATATGAAACTCAAACCAATTTATCAAACACTTTCTCAATTTACTGGACTTAGATTTCCTTAAGGGGCCAATTTAGGACCTGCTTCATTTAGACAGAGATATTGCACAACATTATTCATAAGCAATAATTATATTGCAGCCCCATAACATGACAGTAATATGGGGGAGGAGTGATGGTGATGTCTCCCAGTCATATCATTCTAAACAAACATATTCCCAGTTGGTCTAGTTAGATGCAAGAAAATTGCCCTGAAATTGTTACCTCACTCCAGATAACAGTAATAAGGTGGTGAAGATGAATAACTGTAGCACCACTAAGGGTCCCGACTGTAAACAAAGTCATAGATTACAGTAATGCTGCTGTGTGGGACTGCCACACAAATACTTGGGATTCCACACATCAAGTAAGGTTATTAGAGGGTGAATGTTGCTTCTTCCTAACTGTGATCTGGTCATTAGCAGGCAAAAGATTGTGTAGGAAGACTTCTGCAAGTTCTATGACAAGCTAGTTTATTTTTCATTAGCGATGATCTCGTCTGTGAGCAAATTAAATCTAAATTTAACAACTTAGATCTTTTTTTCTATTTTTTTTTTAATTAAGCTAAAATCCAATGCAATTTGAAATGTGTGCTGGGAATAGGGATGAGACGATAAGCGATATTATCGTTTATCGTGATAAAAAACACTCGCGATAATCATATCGTGGAGATTTAATTTAATGTGATATCGTCCTTCGTCATGTACTGGGATCAATTCACCTTTTATTTGCCGAGCTGCATGTCCGGTACCACTTAAAGTTTCTTAAACCCTCTATAATTGGTAAAAGGTACTTAATAATATACATACTTGATACAGTCTTTTTATCACTCTCCATCAAATGTCTTTGCCAAAAAATAGCCAATCTACAAGCTCACAACGCGTCGCAACGCGGCGTGTTGTGAGCTTGTAGATCTGCTATTTTTTGGCAAATGTTCTGCCCCGGGATGATGGATTTCGATTATTGCGATAATATCGTAAATCGCGATTTCTTTGGTCACAACATTTTTTATATGAAAATGTCATATCGTTCCATCCCTAGCTGGGAAGCCAGGGCGGAGGCAACTTCCAGGTTGGCCAACAAAAAGCCAGTGTAAAATAACCTGTGTTACCCATTTCACACAACAAGCAATGTGGCTGTGAATCCTGGCGGTGACACAGAACGTATCACCACTGCTGACCCATTGACAGTATGCTCGGAGAATATAATAAACGAACTGATGTCTGACATTGTGGATGTAATCTTCATTGTACCTTTTCAACTCCTGCTCGCAATTCAAACTTATGGGGCACGTGAGATAAAAGTCACTGAAAGCATGTATTTCGGCAAATTGGTGAAGCAACTCTCCGCAGCAAGATTATATAGCCTTTGTGATTGCAGAGCTAGCCAAGAAGCAATTTCATTGGAGAGAGGGAGGGTGTATTGTTAGTTGTTACTTTGATATTTTGTTTTAGTAGCTTCCCTGTCTTTACTGTAGATTCTCTGAGGGCTATTTCCAACTTCAATAAAATACAAATTGCTTATGTTATGGCCAATGTCTAAGTTGGATACTTGGATTGGAATCTGATACTGGTACTATAAAGACCCTTATGCAGCACTGTCTGTTGCTCCTGTCTGATAGACATGTTTGTATCTGGTCTCATTTACTGACTCAATGCAATACGTCACCACCACATACTGATATGAATGTGCCATATGCTTGTTTTTGTTAGTATAATTTATTATCTCTGCCAAACTGAAAGCCAGGGTAGGAGATTACATTTTCGTCCCTGTGTGTGTGTGTGTGTGTGTGTGTGTGTGTGTGTGTGTGTGTGTGTGTGTGTGTGTGTGTGTGTGTGTGTGTGTGTGTGTGTGTGTGTGTGTGTGTGTGTGTGTAGAGATAATCTTACAACCCCTGGACTCTGTCTGGCTGACTCTGGCAGTATGCCAAGGAAGACACTCAAACCCTTTTGATTGATTGATTGAAGATAGGAAAATTTACATTTATGACGGTACAGTTCACTGGTACAAGGTCTACTAAAAGGCGATCCTAGAAAAGACTAAGCTTATTTCCACAGGAAACCATTAAAGTACCCACATTTTTAAAGTTTTAAATCTGCTTCACGTTTTGGTCTATAGTTCTTGAACCCTAGGTCATACAATCAACTTTTTTTTTTGTCTGGATTCCTTGGATCATGACACAACTCCCCAAATAGGCTGCCCATTTCCACGTAAAACTCAGTTTTTGCTAACTCTCTTTGTCCAAAACGTGCACAAATTGATACACATGCATCATACAGATGTTCTCTGTATTCTATAACGATTGGCTATAATTGGCTTCAAACATGTATGTGATTTAGCAAAAAATAGGGTATCAAATCAGTCAAAGGTTTGGAGACTTTGGACACTCCATTCAATGATTTTTCTTTATTTTTTATTATGTTCTGCTGTAAACTAGAAGCAGTGCCCTTCCGAGCAGAGCACAGGTCTCCACCAGGTCAGGTATTAGTTATTGTGGCCTCCTGGTGGGGCTAAATGTGAAAATGGTGCCATGTCTTCTTTGACCTTTAACAGTGACACTGCATGCATGATTTGAGGCTTTTTGATCCAAAAATGAGTTTGGCAAGTCAACCTGTCTGGTGGCGCTATAACAGGCCAATATGAAAAGAGTGTAATTTGTTCCTGGGAATGTGCGTGCAGAATTTCTCTGTAATCACAAGCTGCGTTCAAGATTTAAGTCATTTTGTTCAAAATGGACCAATCCTGCAAACTTTGGAAGCCAATGTTAGCCAATTAGGATGGATATGGAAAATCGGACAGATCCGATATTTCTCCATAGTTCTCCATATATGGGCATAAATGGACACAGGCAAACAGATGGTCAAAACTGGTCCTATGACAACAGGTATAATGGGGTTTGCATTAAAGGGTGGGGCATTCATTCCCTATTTACATCGTTTCAGAGTAGGCCGGTCCCCGACTAGACACTCGGCCGCCCGACAGACAGATACAGAGATCTCCATATATGGGCATAAAATGGACGCAGACAGACAGATACAGATATCTCCATATTATGGGCATAAATGGACACAGGCAAACAGATGGTCAAAACAGGTCCTATGACAACAGGTATAATGGGGTTTGCATTAAAGGGCAGAGCATTCATTCCCTATTCACATCGTTCCCGAGTTGGCCGGTCCCTGACTAGACACTCGGCCGCCCTTTTTAAACAACATAATGTCTGTCTGTCCGTCCGTCACCCTCAGCCAATCAGGGACCAGTATTCTTGGTGACTTCACTATCAACAAGTGCGCCCTGATATAAATTACAAGGTGTGCTCTGCTGGCGCATAAGTGGGCCACAGACATCAGACCAGATCTCTGGTCAGCCTGAATAAGATGTGACACAGTTTTTAAATGTCCACATTTAGTCTGAGAACGAAGAAGGGAAGACCCTTCTGGATGTATGGAGACATAGAGGGAGAGAGCGATTGACAGAATATAATCAAAACCACATATTTCCAGCCCGCAAGAGACAAAGAAACGCCTTCCAATTCACAGTCAAAGTAGCAGAAGCTGTGACCATGAACCAATCTTCCAAGACGCAGCTCTCCTGTTCTCCTGAGTTTACAAGCACCTTCACTTCTCAGGTCCTCCTCCATGAAGACATGAAGAGGAGCCCCAACAACCTCTACTGTCAAATGATGAGGAATGGACAGCTTCCCTCATCTTCCTCCCGGAAAATCACCAGGTGTGTAACCGGCCAGCAACAAGGAGACACAGACCAACCAAGATCTCGCGGGGACTTCGACACATTTGATGACTTACACATGAAAGGAAACCTCATGTGTGATAAGGGCTTCATTGAGGTACCGACTTTGAACAACAAAGAAAAACCTTTGCAGTGTAAACAGTGTGATAAGAGTTTCAGTGATTTAAGTAACCTGAAGACACACCAGCGTGTCCACACGGGAGAAAAACTCTTTGTGTGTAAACAGTGTGACAAGGGTTTCAGTCAGCTAAGCAAACTGAAGACACACCAGCATGTCCACACGGGAGAAAAACCCTTTGTGTGTAAACAGTGTGACAAAGGTTTTAGTAAGCTAAGCAACCTGAAGACACACCAGCGTACCCACACTGGAGAAAAACCCTTTGTGTGTAAACAGTGTGACAAGGGTTTCAGTCAGCTTAGCAAACTAAAGACACACCAGCGTACCCACACTGGAGAAAAACCCTTTGTTTGTAAACAGTGTGACAAGACTTTCAGTGGGTTAGGTATCCTGAAGACGCACCACCGTGTCCACAGTGGAGAAAAGCCCTTTATGTGTAAACAGTGTGACAAGGGTTTTAATCAGTTAGGTACCCTGAAGACACATCAGCGTGTCCACACGGGAGAAAAGCCCTTTATGTGTAAACAGTGTGACAAGGGTTTTAATCAGTTAGGTACCCTGAAGGCACACCAGCGTGTCCACACGGGAGAAAAACCCTTTGTGTGTAAACAGTGTGACAAGGGTTTTAGTAAGCTAAGCAACCTGAAGACACACCAGCGTGTCCACACGGGAGAAAAGCCCTTTTTGTGTAAACAGTGTGACAAGGGTTTCAGTGAGTTAGGTCACCTGAAGACACACCAGCGTGTCCACACGGGAGAAAAACCCTTTGTGTGTAAACAGTGTGACAAAGGTTTTAGTAAGCTAAGCAACCTGAAGACACACCAGCGTGTCCACACGGGAGAAAAGCCCTTTGTGTGTAAACAGTGTGACAAGCGTTTCAGTGAATTAGGTCACCTGAAGACACATCAGCGTATCCACACTGGAGAGAAGCCCTTTGTGTGTAAACAGTGTGACAAGGGTTTCAGTGAGTTAGGTAGCCTGAAGACACATCAGCGTATCCACACTGGAGAAAAGCCCTTTGTGTGTAAACAGTGTGACAAGGGTTTCAGTGAGCTTAGCAAACTAAAGACACACCAGCGTACCCACACTGGAGAAAAACCCTTTGTGTGTAAACAGTGTGACAAGGGTTTCAGTCAGCTAAGCAACCTAAAGACACACCAGTGTGTCCACACGGGAGAAAAGCCCTTTGTGTGTAAACAGTGTGACAAGGGTTTTAATCAGTTAGGTACCCTGAATATACACCAGCGTGTCCACAGTGGAGAAAAACCCTTCCACTGTAAACAATGTGACAAGAGTTTCAGTAGGTTAGGTACCCTGAAGACACACCAGCGTGTCCACACGGGAGAAAAGCCCTTTATGTGTAAACAGTGTGACAAGGGTTTTAATCAGTTAGGTACCCTGAAGACACATCAGCGTGTCCACACGGGAGAAAAGCCCTTTATGTGTAAACAGTGTGACAAGGGTTTTAATCAGTTAGGTACCCTGAAGGCACACCAGCGTGTCCACACGGGAGAAAAACCCTTTGTGTGTAAACAGTGTGACAAGGGTTTTAGTAAGCTAAGCAACCTGAAGACACACCAGCGTGTCCACACGGGAGAAAAGCCCTTTTTGTGTAAACAGTGTGACAAGGGTTTCAGTGAGTTAGGTCACCTGAAGACACACCAGCGTGTCCACACGGGAGAAAAACCCTTTGTGTGTAAACAGTGTGACAAAGGTTTTAGTAAGCTAAGCAACCTGAAGACACACCAGCGTGTCCACACGGGAGAAAAGCCCTTTGTGTGTAAACAGTGTGACAAGCGTTTCAGTGAATTAGGTCACCTGAAGACACATCAGCGTATCCACACTGGAGAGAAGCCCTTTGTGTGTAAACAGTGTGACAAGGGTTTCAGTGAGTTAGGTAGCCTGAAGACACATCAGCGTATCCACACTGGAGAAAAGCCCTTTGTGTGTAAACAGTGTGACAAGGGTTTCAGTGAGCTAAGTAAACTGAAGATACACCAGCGTACCCACACTGGAGAAAAACCCTTTGTGTGTAAACAGTGTGACAAGAGTTTTAGTCAGTTAGGTCACCTAAGGAAACACCAGCGTGTCCATATGCGGAGCTGATGTCTGACATCAGGCTGTTCTGGAGGAACCGGCGCAAGCGCTGACTCATTGTGACATCACTTCATAAAAGGCTCTGACATCACGTACGCCACATGAGTCAACAAAAAATCTCTGTGAGTGTGTAAGTATGTATATGTATGATATATGATAAGTATGACCACGTATCTCTAGAACTGTTCGTTCAGATTCGGTACGCCCGGCCTCGACCCAACCCGATACACTGTTTTCCAGAACCAGCGCGAAAAGTGCGGAGTCTCCGTATGCAGAGCTGATGTCTGACATCAGTGTTTTCCGGAACCGGCATTGTGTCTGCAGAGATCTCCATAGGTCATAAAAGGGAAGCAGACAGACAGATACAGATATCTCCATATATGGGCATAAATGGGCACAGGCAAACAGATGGTCAAAACGGGTCCTATGACAACAGGTATAATGGGGTTTGCATTAAAGGGCGGAGCATTCATTTCCTATTTACATCGTTCCCGAGTTGGCCGGTCCCCGACTAGACGCTCGGGGGGCCGAGCTTCTGTTTATTTTTTTCGTTTTTTTTTTTTTTAGATATAGATTTATTTATGTTTTTGGCTTTTTCTGCCTTTATTGATAGATGCACAGTAGGCTGACAGGAAACGGAGAGAGATGGGGGGGGTGACACGCAGCAAAGGTCGTCAGGATCGGGAATCGAACCTGCGACGCTGCAGGCTGGTCTGGATTACCAGCCTAGGTGCCTGGACCACTACCCTGTGGCCCAGGCCCGAGCTTCTAGTTTTTAACAAATTAATAAATATAGGCCTACAGTACACACACAAGCACACAAAGAGTAGGCTGCACAGACACAGTCCAACTATCAATCTGCACAACAGCTCGCTGCTCCACCACATTTATTGTGCAAAACACAAATACGGTAGGCTACAATGTATTGTGGTAGATTGCCATTAAACCAAACATTACATCATATCAAGTTACTCAACTGACCACTTATCTATCACACATAGGCACAGTGGTGGAAAAAGTACTCACATATTTTAGTTAAGTAAAAGTATTACTGCAATGTAGAAATACTCCTTTATGTCCAAAATTCAAAATGTACTTAAAAGTACAAAAGTATTGGTATCAAAATGTACTTAGAGTACACAAAATGTTTGAAAAAAGCAGATCTACATGCTCACAATGTCGCGTGTATTTCAAATTGCCTCGGTATAAAATATGGCTAAAGTGGTTTAATTATGTTTTATAATATTGTAATGTATACCTGCAAAGTAACTTGTAACTAAAGTTTTCAAATAGCGAAGTAAAAGTACAATATTTGGATCTGAGATGTAGTGAAGTAGAAGTAAAATAATTTGATATTGGATATACTCAAGTAAATTACAAATACCTCAAAACTGTACTTAAGTAGTACTTAAGTAAATGTACTTAGTTACTTTACACCACTGCCTAGGCATAGCTATTGTTTATCACACGTGAGCGCACACCAAGACAAAGCGCACATTACGGACTGACAAACAACTGACAAGTATAATGGCGTGTTGTCAAGTTGTTACATAGGCTTGTAAAA
This sequence comes from Nannobrachium achirus, assembly GCF_963921795.1. Taxonomy (NCBI): domain Eukaryota; kingdom Metazoa; phylum Chordata; class Actinopteri; order Myctophiformes; family Myctophidae; genus Nannobrachium; species Nannobrachium achirus. The sequence continues at coordinate 36,688,682 of NC_137818.1, read as the reverse complement.
ATAATAACTTGTCCTTGTCCTACCATAGAGTAGAAGTTGTTTTTCATCCCGCAGCCTAGGATATAGCGTATTATGTCCACTACCTTCTTAGGTTATAGCTTTTTGCAATGTCTCATGTTGAAGCTTTACTTGAATTTGGACGGATTTAGCTATCGACACAGGTGTCCATAATTTCGCTATTAACTTCTATCACATTGTGCAGCAAGATACAAGTCACATAGGCCTACGTCACGTGCCTGCACAAAAATGAATGTAGGCCTATGTATCTCGTTTTATTGTTGATAATATTGACCCTGACTTTAATCTTTATTGGCAGAATGTGCTGTTTGGCTTTGATAGTAAGTGTAACAAGAAAAGACATGAGGTATTTATAATTAATTTAATAATCATTCTGGCCAAATTTCACATCCATAAGTCTAAATGTAGTCACTCTAAGCCATTATTCATGTTATTTGAGATTGAAGCTAAGCAGTAGACCTATATTCAAACAATTCGTGACTCAAAAAATAAGAAGGCTGAAAAAACTATTATTTTTAATATTTTCGTTTAGAAATTCCCCCTGGCCCTGGCTATGATTTGTTTTATATTGATGTATTGATAACTTGTCGTTTGTGTTTGTGTTGTAGGCCTACTGTACTGTATTGTCTGTTTCGTAAGTACACGGATTTACATGTTTTGTCAAGCCCGTATCAGAGTGTACGGTGGAGAGCTATCCACCGGTGGAGAGCCCTCCACCTCAAGTCAGAAAATAAGTGTAGGACATCATAGTCACGGCCCAGCGGGCCCACGGTGAAGTCCTTTACCCCGTCTAGACCGGTTCAGATTGACCAATCAGTGAACGGGGTGTAGAGCCTGTCTGTCTGATAGTAAAAACAGAGAGATGTGTCGGTACTCGCGGTGTAAAGCTCTCCACCGTGAGGAATGACGTAACGTTGTAGTTTCATGACTCAAAAAGACTCTAAAAGACTACACCGCGGTGTAAAGCCTTCCACCGCCCAGGCGACTATGATGTCGGCTTTAAAAGGTTAACTCTCTATTATTGGCTATAAGCATTGTTGTTCAGTAGGATCTGCCCTTAATTCTCTCCAGCCCTTTAATAAATAGAATTTTCATTTTCAGATGGGTTGCCAATTTCAGCCAATCAGGAGAGAGTAGTAGAGTACCCATAAGCCTCAATTTTAGTTTTCCTGTTCCAATTGTGTCTCCATGCTCATTTCTTTGTGATGTCAGTTAATCTTTGTGATGTCAGTTAATCACTTATTCTGTATCCTGTGTGAGTTCTCTCTCCTGGTTGGATAAAATAATTGCTTCACCTTTACTGTTGTGACATACATATTTTGACGATATAAACCTCGCCTATAATGCAATGACTGTAACACCATTAGCACTGCAATATCACACATTCTGTGCATCCATGTCAGTACATATAGCCTACACCATCAGATCGAGCAGGGCAGTCGGAAACAAACTTGTGTGATATTGGGGACTGTTTATTTATTGTAATTAGGAAAGGAGAATTAGAATATGAGTTAATTTTATATTCAGGAGAGAAATATAATATATAACATGTTTTTCAGACTGATGAGATTTGCTCCATAATAAGGATAGTTTATATTTCCTTCAATTGAGAAAATGCAATTAAAGAACAATAGAAAAAAATCTAATCAAATCTGGAGGAATCCAGAGATCTACTCAAAATAACCAGTAATATGAGAACAGAATGCCGGGAGCGGTCATAAAAAGAGATTCTCAGGGAAAGTAGTTTTAGTCTCGAAGTGAAGGTGCTCCAAAAACATGATGCCTCAATGCTGTTTCATAATTAAAAAAAAAATGTTTGCCTATTGGATTTATAAGTTAACCTGACTTGCGTAAGATGGTGGCAGTAGTGCGTAGGCTACCGCTCTACTTTACCATCTGAGATCTCTCGGGCAGACTCGATATAAGGGGCGGGCCATTTTTTGAAATTCTTTAGCAGGTGATTGGATGTGGCCGTCTCTCTGTCACAGTCTGGGAGTGCCAACTCCAACCACTCATATTGGCCTGGCTGCATCCACGTGGTCTGCAATCAGACTCTATTGGCTCAGAGCCGCTCAGAGCCCGCCCGTAGCTGCCGCTGATTGGTCCGGCCCGGGGCTTTACGAGCGTTATCAACTCCCACCGAGAGATCTCAGATGGTAAAGTAGAGCGGTAGCCTACGCACTACTGCCACCATCTGACGCAAGTCAGGTTATTTATAAGTATATACCTTAGAAATCCATGTTAGTTGTTTTCTGTTTTCTTTTCTTTTTTCTAAAAAGACCCAGGACATCCCATCATATACTACAATACAATTAGTAAGATAGTGTGACAGATTTTTGCAAGTATTATAGTGTTGTGGCTCACCTGACAATATGTATTCAACGTACAGTGAAGTACTCCCACTCTAAACGTAATTGCCTCCACCAACGGAGTTGGACAGGGGGTTATGTTTTCGTCCTGTTCCATTTGTCTGTCTGTTAGCACATTTTATCTCCAATAGTATTTTTTGTAGAGCTACAGTATACGAAAATACATACTGTAGCAACATAGCTGGTTTCTTAGATAAGGGTACTACAGTATAACCAGCCAAAGACCATAGCATAGGATATAAGGACAAATAGAAACATATCATTGTTTAAGGAGTATCTGCATTTGACATTGGAGGTCATAGCTTCTTGATGTTATACTGAAGTGTACCTGGGGTTGTTACAACTCAAAAGTAGGAACTATGTACATAGCTGATAAGCATATGCGTATTACTTTCCCAGTATGTTATGCTTATGTTACTCCATCATATGACAGTGTCGCGCAGCAAGGTATAAATCAGGCCTTACAGTATTGGGTTCTTTGGGTTGTGCCACAGTTTGCTGGAAATTAAGCTGGTAAATAGTGTTCTACTGCACAGATTGGAGAATTGATTGTCTCCTCAGGAGGGGTTTGGGGAATCAAGATAATCTACCTCACACTGGTAATTGCTGACAGCGGAAGAACATATTGAGTGAAGAATTCATCCATCAAGATTTTTTGCCAGCACAGCCAAACAACACTTTGTCGAGGTGAGACTTTCACAAACAGATTATGATCTGACTCAACTGCTTTTATTTTAGCTGACATATCTTTAGATGATAGTGTTATATCCACATCTCGCTCTATCAACTGGAGCACATAATGCCTTCAGGCTTTGCACACACTCGGCTAACTGCAGGTCACAACAAACCTAAGCCCAACAAAACAAACAAAAGACCAGAGGCATACAACATTTCTGCCCAGAACTTTGTATAGATCGCTCCTCGCTCTCTGTCACCTTTTTGCATGGATACGTACAAGTTGCAGGCATGTGACAGAGGCGCCTTGGCCCCCCGCATGATCCACTTTGTCCAGAGGGCGTGTTGTTGAAGCACTTGTGTGGGTGTGTCTCTAATTTGAATTCCGAACAGGAAACATCTGCCTGGAGTCACACAGATTCATCTCACTGTCATTTTCAATCCAGCACAGCATCCAAGGCAGCCCTCCTCCTCACAAAGTGGCTGGGAGGTGGAAAGGGGGGAGAAAACAAGGAAACAAATAACAAATATTAATGAGGTGTTGCACTGAGAAATAGCATGTGCACTCCATGATAGCCTCTGTACTTCCTTAATGGCTTGTGCAATTATATGGGTTCCATTAGCATTGAGGCAGAAGTTGTCACTTCAATCACTTCTGCGTCTCAGTTTGTCTCCTGTATACAGAACAGTGTCTGTGTCATTGGGTCACCACTGGTGAGTGCAGGATAAGGGGAACTGATGCAGACGTCTGAGGAAGTGCAAGTCATAATAATAAGTACCTATATTATCCCACGGGGGAAATTCAGTTTCAGCTTAACCCAGCTGAGTGCTGCCCACAAGGAGCGCGGGGTAGGGGAGAAGTTAGGTGTCTTGTTCATGGACACTTTGACACATAGCTGGAGCTGAAATCGTACCTGAGACCTCTGGGACCTCCGGAGTCCTAGGCATGGACACTAACCATTCAGCTATGACCGCCCCAATGTGCAATTCAATACATGTATCAATCAAAAGGGAAGGCTTATGGGATGGTGAGAAAGGCAGGGTCAAAAAAGGGTAAAAAAAACAAAACAAGAAGACAGCTAACACATTAACGCAAGCAAACAAATGCAAAAGGAGCAAGCAAGAATCCAAAATCCAATGATCAGGTAAAAAGGTCAGGAAGGCAGAAACAGGTTCAGCTACAGGGTTACAACAAACAAGTAACAGAATACAGGATCAGGTATGGTCATGGCTTGAAAACCTGAAAGGCATATATCCATAGAAATCTTGACTTTGACATCTTGACTTTGAAAGGGGAAGGCCAAAAGCAGTGTTGGGAAAGTTCACTTTAAAAACAAACTAGTTCAAGTTCAAGTTCAGAACTTCTAAAATGAACTAGTTAATTTTTAGTTCATAATTCCCCATTATGAACTAAAGTTCATGGTTCCCCAAAATGAACTACATAGTTCTTTTTTAGTTCTTTTTTTAACCATATTTTTTTTATACTTTTGGCAATTCAAAAAAAAAAGGAAAAAAAATATATAAAGGTCTATTTTAGTTTTAGTTTAGACGTTTCTGCATGCTATTATTTGTCAAAATTATTGACTCAGCCCATATAGAACCACACACAGCAATAATTTCATCCAACTTAACATTGAGGTGCCCACAATATCAGTCTTCCTGCACCCTTATTGTGAAGGACTGAATGTAATAATAACCATGTTATTGTCTCATTGTGTGAAATATCATAATATTCAAAACAAATATTTGACTCCAATTGATTCCCCACACAGTATTGACTTGATATAGCAATAAAAAAATATATATATATTACACTGCAGTTGTGGGAAAACTAAAACATTGTTCAAAAACACAATTCCGATTTTGGTCATTTTGGAAATAGGGCAAAAAATATATTTTTCTTCAATCTACTGTCTTGACACTCTAACCAAAATTGTGCTATAGACCATAATCTACAAATTGGAAGTGAAAGAAACTTTAACACACATTTGAAATGAAAACAAAAAATTACATGTACAGGGAACCCCACTAGAAAAAAACAAAAAGTTACATGTACAAGGAACCCCACTAGAAGGCAGACGTTTCTAAACCGTGCACAGCATGTTTCCGCGTTGGTTAAAATAGCTGATCTACAAGCTCACGTTGTCTCGTCGATGCGACGCGTTGTGAGCTTGCAGATCAGATATTTTCGCCGTGCAACACACATAGGACAAAGTATAGTCAGTCGGGCTTGCGAGACGAGGAGGAGATTCACAGTGCAGCAGCAGAGTGCAGAGTAGACAGCACCGCATATCAACGGAGGAACGTTCACGAGGAGCTGCGTGCAGTGCCTACTATTGGAGCATGTGAATGAAAAGAGAGACGAGAGGAGCAGAGGACAGACGACCGCGGAGGCGCGGACCGCCGCATGAACGGCCGACGAACGCCGACGAACGTCGTTCACGGGCGTCAGAATGACCGCGTTCGACAATATCGTTCATCAAGCGAAAACAATTACGTTCAGTTCACGTTCGCCCAAAATATGAACGTGTTCATGAACGATCGTTCTTTGAACGCGTTCGGGTACAACACTGGCCAAAAGTACCCATGACTGTCCATCCACATGTCTGCTCCATGTTTTGAATACTACATAAGTAGGCTACTTTATAGTCGGAGGCCTTTAATAGGGTTTTTTCGCCCTAATCAATCTAAAAGCGCCACATTTTACACAGATGTAGCCCAGGGCATGCTCTAAAGATTTTGCTAGGGCGCCCGAGTCGGCGACCTTCGGGGTCGCCACAGTGGCCAAATCAAGTTGGGCTCCCGTCAACTTTCTATACAGGAGGAAAATACCCAGAAAAAAAATGTTTTTCTGGGTATTTAAGTAGGGTGTGTTGACTCATCACTTCACTAAACCATCATTTTCTGGGGCCATTTATAGCCCAAGGAATGTATTTTGTGCAAAACAAATGCTTGCAATGGATTCAGCATCATGACAAACCCCTAGTTAGACCCCTTACATCCTACTTAAAATACCAGAAGAAAAAAAAGTTTTTCTGGGTATTTTCCTCCTGTATAGAAAGTCGATGGGAGCCCAACTTGATTTGGCCGCTGTGGCGACCCCGAAGGTCGCTGACGCCCTAGCTAAATCATTAGAGCATGCCCTGGGCTACATCTGTGCAAAATTTGGCGCTTTTAGACTGATTAGCGTGAAATTACCATTCTATCTCCCTAAGGTCCCCGACTATTAAGAAACTGTGATGTTGTTATGATGTGGACCTGGATATGTGGACTCTTAAGGAATATGGATGTTTGTTCAAACTATCATGAACCCTATAGGATTCATGTGGATAAGCCTCACAAAAACTTTGTGAGCTACTGAAGGAAATATTACATTTTATCTTTCATCTTTGATTTTTAGAAAGAAGTAGACAGAATTGTCTTCAGAATGCCTTTGGTTATATCCTATAATGTGACTTTGAGAGAAATACATTTGATCACAATTCAAAAGTCAGTCACCTAATGACTTGGGCCCAAGAATTCCACACTTTGAATCCCTATCTGATTAGATTAGATTTTGAAATCGTATTTTGAGACCCAGGATCAGACAATGAGTCACATTTTTATCGGTATTTCAAAGCAATTCAGGATAGGATCAAGATTCAGTGGCAGCTAATACATTTTTAATTGCATAGATGATCAAATAATCTTTCAATTAACCAGGCATTTCCTGGTTACAGACAGTTTTTTTTATCGCTGCAAGCAGCTATGTTTTATGCGTGCTGCATGAGCTGTGATTTGTCTAGTTTTGAGGGGACATTTTGATACAGACAAACATAGATAAAAACCCTATTCTCCAGTACATGGCTTAGCGCCTTAGCCTTTGACTAAGTGTATTGTTTATATACAGTAGTACAATGGTATGGTAAAATTCAACCACCCTTTGAAAAGCTCCTGTTCCTCAAGCGGCACATCCATGCTCTTAATTAACTTCCACCCCGTGAAGACCCTGGCTTAATAAATCTCAAGGACAACAGATAGGATTCATTCATTTACCAGCCTAAGTGTAGCTAATCAAATTCTCATTTATGCAAACAGCTCTTGATTTACCCTATTTATATTCATTCGGACATTTCAGATCAACAACTACCAGGTGCTACCATTTACAGGACTAACCAGGGTATGGGATGAATTCAATCCTGATTTATTCATCGTCGTATGACGGTGTTGCTTGCCAAAAAACAAAACAAAAAAAACATACTGATTTTGTGAGTAATCTAAATGCACCTGCAAAATCCATATTTTATTCTCGTTGTGCCACTTTCACAGTATGGCTTGTCCGGCATGTTTGCACCACTGTATCATAATCAAAAGAACAGTCAATAATGCTTATCATGGCCAACCACAAAGTTTTATGTGAACAAATATCTCAGGATGCATGAATATGCTAATGAGTCCAAGAATGCTATGGCTATGATTACACACCCCAGGGGTGTAAACCAAATATGAGTGATAAAAATAAACCTCCAGCATCCTCCCTAATTTAATACTCTCCCAATCTGTTCGCCCCTCTCTATGAGCTTCAGTAACAGTAGTCACCACTGCTCTGTGTGGAGGAACATCAGAGAAATGTGTTTATTTCTCTACATAGGAAATAGACATGGCCATGATGGAAATTGCCTCCTTCACAGACCCCTGTGAAGAGCATTTTCATATTTTCATGGCTTTATCGTTTCCTTTGAAAAGCAGGAAAGGAGGGGGCAAGTATCCAGCATGGCACGTGCCGTTTGATGCGTTCACAGCCGCGTTGTTAAAATGGATCAATGGAACGAGACAAGAAAGCTGTTGGCAGGGCAGTGTCGTACCACAGAGCGAAATGGCAGCTGGGTGGGCCAATAGGACAGGAGGTGGTGGGGGTTAGTAGTGGGCCAGACCTATTCATCTCCTTCCCCTCTTCTCCCCAACTCTCCTTTGATTTCCACTGAACGAAATCGACTCTGGGACATTATCTCATCAATAGATATATATTCTTTTCTTCTTCTTTTTTTAAACTCAAAAGTAAGTTATGAGAAGGTGCCTTAAGGCTATGGATTAGCTTTGATTATGTGACATACTGATACTGTAGGTTATCACTGCACACAGTCTGGGGACAGCCAGCCTAGCATTCCAGACTATACTGTACTATATGGCACTGCACAGCATACTTGTACTAATACTATCAGCACTGCAGTGTTTGCTCTTCAAATAGATTATTTTTAAATAAAAAATCACATCACAGCACTTCAAGACCAACATAAGGACAAAGGCAGAGTCAAAAGCTACTGTCATCAATAAGGGCAAATAAATAAAAAAGAACAGTAGCTTAGATTATTCTAGCCTAGCATTTATGTTGAATACATTTTGAGCCTTCCCCACTTTAATTAAATTAGTCTCAAATGAGTTGTACAATCAATATTATCACTTGGGTACTGTACTAATAGACGAGTTAATGACTTGAAAAATAAACAAGAGCAGGTGACATCATCATCATCCACTTCAAATGAAGAAAAACACTTCTGTTACTGCCATTGGCAGGGTCTAAGTGACCATTCTTTCACAGCTTTCAGAGAGAGAGGGAGAGAGAGAGAGAGATGGAGAGATGGAGAGAGAGAACTCTCCGAGGGTGTGAATGTGATTTAGAGATGGTGTGTGCACTGTTTACATGGCCTGCCTGGAGGGATGCGCTTCTGTTGGCAGCAGAACATTGTTAGCATGGGAGACACGTAGCAGCGTCCCCACTTTCCTCTCTGTGTCTCACTCTCGCTCTTTCTCCAGCTGCTCAGGGGCACATGATGGCCTGGGAAAGATTAATGCATCTTCAATGGCATGCCGTGAAATCAAATTAGTGTACCCTGATCCACAAATGTGGAGGGCTTAGGCCGGGACTGCAACACGGACAATTCCACAATATCCTACGGTTTTCTTCTCCACCCTATGAAGGCAATATGTTGATTATTCAAAATAGGCAAGCATTTGCCCTTTTCCCCTTTTTTCACTGGAGCACCTCAATATGTTATAGATTTTTTTAAGTAAGCACATTGATTTCTTATTCCTTGATGGGTTATTAAATCATATCATGGATGTGGAAAAACAAAGCCACTCATGGCAATGTCACATCGTATTACCACAGTCAGTGCCCATGTGTTATTGCAGGCCTCCATCAAATTCAGCCGAGGATGAACACCTATCCACCACAATATGCTGTTGAAATTGGATTTGCTGGAGGAGGGAGTGAGGGGATTATTAGCACTTCTCTGTTACGTTCCTACATTCTGCTTTAGTCAATCTACTACTTGATCAAGTAATCAGGCGTGAAGAGATGGAGTTGATCACAGAGCTTGCAGAGTAATAATAACCCAACGGGTCTTGCAGGGGTTTGAGACAAAGCAATAATACAGAAAGAAGCAAGATCATCAGGATGGTCTGTCCTGGCATGAGGGATATTCACAGTTATCCCATGAGCTCACCCCCCAATGAAGAGTTAAGCCAAACAAAGCCATGTCCTCTCCCTCTGACACTGGCCATAATATGACCATTAAATGTGTGTGAAACAGCTGTTTCACAAATGTTGCTCAACATTATTATTATTATTCTGCAGATTAGCATTCTTTGATCTATAGCACCCGCTGGCAGATATGCTAGTAATATCTGAATTAGGGCATTCACCAAATATTAGAATATTAGAATATCAAAGTCACTATTCGACGTTGTTCATATATATATATATATTATATATAGATGAGTTGTCAATGCCCCTGGTGGATGAATTTGTTAATGCTCTATACCAGGGGTTCTCAAACCTTTTTAGGCCGTTACCCCCAAAATAAACATATATGAACTGGGGACCCCCACCCCGACAAGCACTTGGAATTGTAGGTATTACATTTCATTTGACTCGGTTCCGCAGATAAATATTGTGAAAATAGCAGATCTACTGTACATGCTCACAACGCCTCGCAACGCAAGGCGTTGTGAGCATGTAGATCGGCTATTTTCACAATGTTCGCCTCTTGTACTTAATATTTGACAGTTTGGCCAGTCCTGTCGAATATTCGACTATTCGAATACTTTGAGGACGAATAATTCGAATATTAAAAATCACTATTCGTGAATGCCCTAATCTGAATCAGATTTATTCTTTAGTTGTGACATGTATGGCCTCAAAAATGGAGTTGGAAAGGAAGGAAATTAATGTAAGAGAGAATGGTTGACTGTGAGTCATTATACAGTGTGATCTTTTGACCGACAGAATGGGATTGGATTATGCAAAATTGATTTTGCAGCTCATGGGCTAATCAAGACAAGATAAGCAATAATGACTATTGACATCCTGATAAAGTTAACAACTATTCAATGTAGAGGGGCTTTGTGTTAAAACAATGAGGCAAGCTGGCGTATGATTCATCCACATGATTACACAACTCCCATCACAATGGAACATATTAAAACTATACAGCACAGATGACAGAACAGTTTAAAATGCAACTGAATTTGATTAATTTAAAATAGGATCACGACTTTCATTCTCAGTCTGTTTGTATTGATTGAAATCTCAAATCTGATTTGTCATATGTCATCGTCAACATACTGAAGATGGCTGTTGAATCTAGAAGCAAGGTACTGTGTAGAAGTGTCACTTTGAACTGTAATATTAGCTACTGCACAGGCTGGAGGAGACGGTGATCGTTCTTTGCGTAGGCAGGTCCGATGGGCTGCACAGCAGGCCTAACAAAGACAGATTGGGACCTGCAGGGCACATAGCTATAACCAGTAGATCCTCATACATGCTCCAGCTTAAAACTGGGAAAGGTGACTGTGTGCATGGATCACTGCTGACAGAACAGAGCTATCATGCACCCACAACATGCAGAATAAAGGCTACACGCTTCTGAAAGTTCAAGAGAGAAGCATCACTACCATTTAAAGTGAAAAGAAATCATCATTCAACATATACAGTCCTGGTGTAACACAGTTTATTTCTTTATTGGTAAACTGCTCAGTACAAACTGAAATCCGTAACTTTCATGTCCTATCAGTTGTTGAGCTGTTGAGCTATAAGATAACATAAGAGCTGATTTGGCAAGCCTAATGACGTCATGATGACATTATGATAACATCCTCCGGTGACGTTCAGAACTAGGCCAGATCACAGCCCATATGGGGATGATCTTGATGTCATTACCAGGACGTCATATGGACTTTTTAGTTTGTCAGGATTATTGTAATTGTTTGTAATGTTAGTTGAAATATGAGCAAATAAGGTTATATTCTGAGACATATCTGACTAGTTATGATATTTATCTGGCCTCTATCGGACCCTCTCTGATTAATCCAGGACGTCAGTTTTCGTGGGCAGGATTTATGTTGGTTGAAATTAGGTGATATTCTAGGCCAGATCTGACTAGTCATGGTTTGACTTGATCTGGCCCCAATCGAGACTCTGACCGTGCTTGCTGGGGTTACATACATAATATTTCAAATGACATTTCATGCAATCCTTTTTTCCCTTTTTTTTTGGAGCAGCTGATGTCCTATGGAATGAATCAAAACCAAAGAGGTGTTATAGAGTGTGACAGCATATACTCTCCTTCAATACCCTTCCTTAAGGTGAGCTCCAAATTAAGATTCGGGGCATGCCTACTTGAACCAGCCTTTGGACAAGTACGTACCGGTACATCCCTAGCATGAGATTCTATTTACCCTATTGACTGAGGATGAGCCTGTCACTGGATCCGGATTAAGGTCTTAGGACTATCTATAAAAGGGGGGATGGTGGATAGGGGTACTTGTCAAAGATTTGTTTGCTGTCAGGGGCTTGTTAGGGCCAGGTGAAGGCATGGCTGCAGAATACTGCATTCCTTCACTTGCACCAATGTCATCCCAAGATCAACCACCTCCCTTGTTATAGTAATAACAAACGGGGCTCTTAATTAATCGTCAGCTTCCTGTCAATGTCTTGACAAGTCAGTCAGGATAGAGGGGCTCTAGATGCACCAGAGGCCCTGTCTAATCTATAAAACCCCTGAGTTCTAATTTAGCCGTGCCCCTGTAGCCCGTCATGAGCCTTCTTGCTGTGGCAGAGTGTGCTTCTAAATATTTATACTTTGTTTTTAAGCTCCACTGAGGCCAGAGAACACATGGTTGCATACAACAAATTGAGTTAGCTACATTGCTTGTTGTCGTTACAGTGGATTGACGAGTTGCTCACATTGTGGCGTGCAAGCAGTATTGTGGGTTCATGTTGTTGCCTTGTTACTGTGTATGTGTGTGCATTAGGGATGCGGAGATATACCGATACGGATCGTAATCGCGATACAAACGTGCGCGAAACGAGTGAATCGGTTCATTCAGGGTGGATCGGTACAATTGACGGCTGGAATCGTGATTGTATCGTATCGTGGGTGTCTGGATCGGTACATTCCACGGTTGGATCGGTTTTTGCATAGTATTTCATTCTATACTGTGTTTCCGAGGCGCATTGAATACCCCATCAGCCCTCCCCCAAAAAGCACTTGTAGCGACTCTACATACATGCGTCTTTTACAGCAGCACTGAGCTGTAGCGCAGTGAACACCCGACCAATGCGGACAGACAGCACTCGTGAGTCGTGAGCCCACTGGTTAAACATGCAAGATTAGTACCACGTTTAGCTTTATAACATCCCTGTCCAATGTTCGCTGATGTGATCCGTTGTTGTGTCACTGGACAGGAGCACGCTGCGTGATATTATGATCCACATTCCACACCCGTTTGTTCTTCTTGTCGAGTCTGCGACGGAATTGATTTAAACAAAGCAGAAGCTTCCACGCTTTAACTACACACACGTATGAACTACAACAACGATACTGGGCGTGCAACTAGCGATTTAAAGTATTTGACACTGATTCACAACTTGTTACTGTAGCTGCAGGCTGGCTGCTGCTGTTCCCTCTGCAAAGAGAGGCTCAGGCTGGAGCCTGATTTATACTTGGCAGCTCGACGCACGCACCTAAATAGCAGACCTACAAGCTCACAACGCGACGCGTTGTGACTCAAATATCTACGTTTTAAAACATTTTGACTAGAAATGGCAAAATCCTAGATTATATTCATACAATATAATAATAATACAGGTCAAGGATCCTTAACTGAGAAGAGAGAGATCAAGCAGGGACCCCCACTGTAGGCTACTGTAGGCTATTATATAAAACTGTTGCAGATTAAAACTTGTCAGAGATTTGTTTGACAGCACACTATATCATCAGTGACATTAATACATTACTATGTTGTGTTTATTTGTTCACACATTATCTTTTCTATTAATATGATGGATTTATGTTATTCATTATAATCCATTAATTATTATCTCTTAAACCCCCACTAAGTGTTAATGTATTGGCTAATGTTCCCCTATAGGGTTGCTACTTGCTAGGGTTCAATTGGTTACTGTAACAACTAACTATTAATATTTGGCCGCCTTACATAACTCTGAGGACCCTAGGGGTCCCTGACCACCTGTTGAGGATGTAATGATATATAATAATTATATCATGATATAGTATTAATCAAACAATTCTGCCAGCCAGGGAGTGTTTTCAATAAGTTGGATTGTTAGACAGAGCCTAGTACCACAGTGAAACAATAAATTGTTTGGAAATTAAATGTAATGCATTTTTAGTCATTTTTTTTGGGGGGGGGGGGGGGGGAATTTACATGGGCTTTAATATAAATCCTTTGCATTGTGTTGAATCGCACCGAATCGTGAATCGTATCGCATCGTAAGGACCAGGGGTGTATCGCAAAGTATCGTGAAACATATCGCATCGTATCGGGGTCAGGGGTGAATCGTGATGTATCGTATCGGCAAGATTTCAATGTATCGCAATTATATCGTATCGCTGGTAGTGTATCGTGATGCGTATCGTATCGCCTCAGTGGTCGAGATTCGCATCCCTAGTGTGCATGCATGCGTGCGTGCGTGCGCTTGTGTGCCGTACGTGCGTGCGTGCGTGAGTGTGCGTGTGTGTGTGTGTGTGAGTGAGTCAATGTGGGTACAGTAAGTTGGATTATTAATTAAGTCTAGTTAAAACTATCTAATATATTTGCCACACATCCCCCTCTTTGTATAGGGTCTAATGTTCTTTAAAGGCATTTAGAAATTACATCTATTCTGTTTGCCCCGATAGAAGATCAAACATTACCTGTGCCTCTGTGCAAACAAAATGCTAATACAACACAGCCCGCAAATGGATGCATATTGACCTGAGTAAAGATGCCTGAAGAACACACATGCAGATTACCTGCCTGTAGACCTGTTCTTAATTATTATTCATGTTTACAAACTTTCATCTCTCGGGATGGACTGCAGAGCCGGCTGCATACATAATGAGCAAACAGAGGCTGCACCGGCACATACCGGTAGGAGTGGACATGAATTTATTCATGCGGACCACATGGTAAAAAAAAACAGACCATCCACCAGAATGAGCTCTGCCTCGCCCCTCTGCTCCCCAGAGACCAGACATTTATGAAGACATTCCTTCAAAGCCATTATAATAGCATTACCATTCTCAGCAGCCTCTACCTACGTCATGATTGCATTTGTTTCTCTCCCCTCCTCGACCCCCCGCCTCCCACCCAGCGTCCCCATATCCTGCGGACATTACCAAGCAAGGTGAGGGAGAGTGCAGTCTCTATGTTTCCCCGGGGAGGTTATGTGGAGAGGCGCTTAGCAGCAGCACATTTTACACCTATTCTCCACCGCCTGTGTCCCTGATGCCACCCACAGAGAGGGGAGAACAGCAATTTATTGAAGAAAATAAAAAACACTGAAATATACATACCGTAATATAATACACACATACAGTATATACACATACAGTGTATATATATATATATATATATATATATATATATATATATATATTCTTCAATACCAACACCAACATAATGCACACACACACATACTGGATATAAAAGTTGAATCATGCTGAGATAAAGGGTGTCCTTTTAAAAGCAGCATGTATAGTTATATACTTTTAATCAATCTAAAAATAAATGTGAGTCTATTGGAGATGCAGACGCACTAGGAGACCTAATGAAAGTATGGTTTTCACAATTTCCTTTTAATCAACACATTCCAACATTGTATAAACATGAGGCATTCCGACAATTGTGTGTTGTAAGTTTTGTGCCAATTCAACTCTATCAAAACAAAGTGCGTGCTCTGTAATTACGACCTGCCGTCACATCTTGATGTGGCGTACAGACATCAGAGCATGCATGCTGTCAGATTGATGCTCACGCTGTTCAGATATTGTCTACAATACTTGACATGAAGCACACAATGTCTGAGGAACGCGTGCCTCCTTCGCTTCACTCACAAAACACTGCACAGGCCACACATGCATACAAAACAACACATGTCGTTCCACACAAAGAAGACAGTTTGGTCAGGCATTTATGTTGTTAATTATTGGATAGGAGAAAGGTTTACCGCTGAGGGAAGTAGCCACTGAAAGCTGGCAACGATGTCTCTCTCTCATAGATTGTTTTGTCCAACACAAGCAAGCACCGGCCAGAACAGCTGTGACACACCAACGGATTGTACATGCCGTGGACAAGGCAAAATCATTCTTGCAGAGCTAAAACATGGAAGGTGTATCCCCATGAGCTAAATGGGTGATTTAATGCAGTAATGAATGAATCATCGGAAGAGCTCATTCTGGCTGCCGTGTGCCAACCCATCAAATCAAATGAGCTCGATTAAGCCAATCTGTGAGGGGCTTGCCTTGCTCTCCCAATGACTGACCACCGCCTGCCACAGCTAGCCTAACCAAGATCAGATCTGTTTCCACAATGCTGTACGGTTGAGGGCAGCAAGAGTGGTGGGTCAAATAAGGGCAGAGGAAGCCCAAAGACAGGTAGAGAAAGCAGGTGGTGTAAGGTAAATAAGAGAGGTCTTACATCTCCAAAATCCTATCCTCGCAAAAGAAATCTGCTGTGTGTACCGTAGACCCATCTCTGATCTGAGTCGCATCAGGCTGAGCCATGGGGGAAGGCATCAATTCCACCTGACCTTCCAACCTAATCACCACTCGCTCCACTGCTGCTCCGCTGAGACCTCCAGCACTCTGAGATGATGCAGAGGGCCAGGCCTGTGGTGGGAGAGAGAGAGAGAGAGAGAGAGAGAGAGAGAGAGAGAGAGAGAGAGAGAGAGAGAGAGAGAGAGAGAGAGAGAGAGAGAGAGAGAGACACACACACACACACACACACACACACACACACACACACACACACACACACACACACACACACACACACACACACACACACACACAGTGAGAGACAGAGACTGTTTGTGAGCAAAGAAAGAGATATTATCTACAATCACTAAATTAGGTAAAGGCAGAGTTGGTGTGACTGCCAGAAGTGCGGTGCAGTACAATTGTTGAATGACCATGGCAGCGTGCAGACCGCCGAGTATGGCTATATCCCACTGCTGCCTTCCTGTTGCGGAGGTGTGGATGATGAAAGAATCCTCAGTGGGCTGTGACAGGTTGATAAGAGCCATACAGTAAGGTCAGGTCAGGTTGAGATGCTACAAGCTGTGCGGGCTCTAGGAGGCTTGAACAGCAGACTGGTTTGACATTGGGCAATAATGTGGGCATGTTTCACCGCTCTCAACCCGTCCTCCACCTATACCAAAAACCCATTTGGCACCTGAATGGCTCAGGGCCAATGCCCTAAGGATAGGTGAGAAGTACAGTAGAGAGCAGCTGTTGAGGAGAGAATGCCGATCAAAAGAAGCAAGTCATGGCTAATTACACTGCCAGCTATTGTCTACTGCACAGGCGGCTGCAAGCTGGACTACTGTATATGTCAGTCTAAATTACGACTAGCATTGGCCATGGAGAATCAGTGACATACTGTAGTGTTAAATTTCATTTTCACCTCCTTCCCTCTGCAGTCTAACAGCCACATATCCAGTGGAGTCAGTCCCACCTGTACTGGAACCTCTTCGCATGCCCTTCATTGAAGGGTAGTGGAAAATAGGTTCTCTGGTTAGCCTGCTGATAAGCACACACAGGCACATGCAGCAGGCCTCCAGGGAGCGTGCGGCTTTTCTCCACAACACAACACCAAGAGCCCCGCAGAAGGTCAATGGAAGGGAGATCTCTGTCTGCCTGGGGACCAGGATGTAGAGGAGACTCAATGACCTGACACCACAGTCCACTGGGCTGCGCATCTCCAACCAGTTAAAGGAGTAAATTATATATGAACTAGTTTGCAGACAGCAAATCTATCCTTGTTTGGCTCCAGCTGCTTGAAAACACAAGTGTGCAGATGGATGTGTTACTTGCAGGAGTGTGGCACCAAATTCTGGGCCCTGGGTACAAGGATTCACTTCAATTATTTTGTGCTTTAACTATTGAAAAATAGCAGATATACAAGTAGATCTATTTTCTTTAATCGTGAAAACTTGTGCAAGTCTTTGAATATTTCAAATCAGTCTAAGGTTTTTTGAAAAACCTATGTTTCTATGTCAGTGGTGCTCGAACCTTTTCATGTGAAGGACCCCCAAAATGATATGTATTTGGCCACGGACCCCCATCTCAAAATATTTAGTTCCAGGGACCCCCAGAAGCAAGATTTGAGTTACAAATGTTCGCTTAAAAAATACATTTATTCAAAGATTTGCACACATTTTCACGACTTTTCAAAAATAGCTACAAGCTACAAGCTCTTGTATATCTGCTATTTTTCAATAGCTAAAGTATAAAATAACGAAGGCCCTAGTAACTCAGTCCCACTTTTCCCCCCCTTGTGACACCCCTGGATGTGTTACTTGGCAAGTTAAACACGTGGCTCAAGAAACAGAAGTAACACCAGATGGTCTCTAGAGTTTGAAAATCCCTCTTGTGTCTTGTGAGTATATTGTGCAGGTCAATATTTGTTGGCTGTATTGGCTTCAGTAAATACTGCAGATTATACTCAGCGCAATCTGGGAATTCGATGCCCACCCAGCTGTACAGTGAGTATGAAATGTATTGTGCGTTCCAGTAATGATGCAACACAGAGGCAGGCAGGTGGAAATAAAGATCTTTCTGCAGAGATGCCTCTTCCCCTCCCCCTTTAATTTATTCCCTGAGGTGCTATGAGTGATTTTGTCTTTTCTTTCCGTTATATTAAACATCGCACCCTATTAGCTCTCAATAATCATTTGCTGCAGTCCAGGACACAATGATTTCCCTTGACGCATAAAACTGCAATAACGTCAACTCGGTTTCAGAAATAATATTGCCATCATTCGTTTTTATGTGTCTCCCCCGGCTGGAGAAAACAGCTCCACAAGACTCGCTCACTCTCATATGAAGGAAAGTGGGAGCCGAAAGCATTTGTAATTTTCAAAAGTTGCAAGAGCAAAAAAAAAGAAAAGAAAAGGGAAATCAAATCTCTGCACAGTTCTTGGAGAGTTTGGAAAAGTTGCAAAACAAAAAAGATAGTCTGCATGCTCCAACTTTGTGCAGAGAGAAAATTAAGGCAGTGGATTACTCTTTCCCCAGTTTGTAAAGCTGGATGAATATGCTGTATACTGTACAAAAGGTGTGGCTGGAACACATTTATAACCCAAACAGATTTACTGCAGACATGGGACAATTACCTGTTCTCAGAGAGAAAGAGAAATTAGACAATAGCTAAGTGTCATATTTTGTGCTTGGCTGGGTGCTTGAGTACATATTCAAAGCCATCTTTGCACAGTCATTATCGTCATCTAAAGTCTGGGCCATAGATCATTGATTTTACCTAAAATGGAGACAGAGAGAGGTCTTTTATCTCTCCTGTTTGATGATAATAATAAGAAATCCTCTCTGTGGCTTTGGATAAGGTGTGAAATCACACAGTGTTCTAAACTGCGTTCACACTGTGTCTTGGACCAATTTAATTGACAGACAAATTTTGGTTAAAAAAGGAAAGAAGTTGGAGCTTATTAAGCACAGTGTGCAAGTCAACCCACTCATTTCTCATTAGACATTCAGCAGCCTACACTGTGGAGTTCTGTTCTCTATAGTATTCAAATTAAAGAGCGGGTAAGGTTTCAGACAGAGAGAGTGAGAAAAAGTCAAGATCTCTCGTGTTATGTGACAAATAAGGAGTAAGGAATTGTTAAGTCTCACATACTGTAACAAGTCTAAAGCTAAATACCAGGGAATTTCAGCATTGAAATAAGTCTTTCCACATTCTTGTATTATCAAGCACATAATAATATTGTATCAGGAAAATGGAGAAGGTGAATGAATTGAGTATAAGGACCTCAATGGTTCAGCAAGGACCCAAGGGAGATGACATCAGGGCTCTCCATTATTATGTATTTTATAATGTGTTTTACTGTCATTAATGTGGTTGCTATAGGCAACATATAGGTCCGAGAACTTTTATCCCAGCTAAAGTAAACCTGTTTTTTTTTACCTTTTTTGTACATTGAGTTCAATGGAATTGTTTTCTGCATACAATTTATATAGCGCTTTTCTAGATACTCAAAGTCGCAGACAGAAAATAGAAACAAAACTTGAAGCCGTGCTCTTCCGAGCACAGGTCTCCACCAGGTCATGTAAGTTATTGTGGCCTCCTGGTGGCGCTATAATAGGCCATGTGAAAAGGGTGCCATGTCTTCTTCTGCCTTTCATGGCAATCGAAGGCTGCATTCATAATTTGAGGCATTTTTGGGGATTTGTTCATGTGTGCACAGTTTCACCGCAATCCAACGCTGCGTTCAGGATTTGCTGCATTTTGTTCAAAACGGGTGTCTCCTGCAAACTTTAGATGTCAATCTTAGCCAAGGATGGAATATAAAAAAGCAAAGATATCCGTCTTGATCACATGACTATAGAGTACATATATGTACCGATTTGTGTGAAATTTGGACAAAATCTGTAGGAGTACTGTCAAAAAATGTGTGCCAACAGTACCAGAGATTAGCGCTGTTCACAGACAGATGGACAGACACACAAGGACGGACGGATGGACGGACAGGGTGCAAAACATAGTCTCGGCCATGCCTTTCGGCCTGGCGGAAACAATAAGAACGGCTTAATTAGAAAGAAAACTAAAAGGTTAAAAACTAAGAAGACAAAAATGTAATTAAAAATTAATTCTGGATAACATGAAAAAAATACTAACAATAATAACTGGAGAGGAATAACGTGCTCCTCTTTGCTCCTCACCATGCTGAAATTATGAGGAAATTATGTCTTGAATAGAAAAAAAAATCTGCATTTGTAATGCCGTACCATGTGAATGTGGAAGTGGATTTTTGGAGCTGTGTGAAGCACAGGCTCCCTATACGTGGCTGTGTGGGTCTGTGTGTGTGTGTGTGTGTCTGTCTGTCTGTCTGTCTGTGTGTGTGTCTGTGTGTATGTAGCCTGAACTTCCTAAACTTTGGCACGCCACTAGTCCCACAGTTTTGCCACCACACACTCGCGCCATATGTCAAATCGACCGGCTTACTCGGGAATCGTGGGCTATTACTTTTCTAAGAGAAAGGTTCTATAGTTTAATTGATATTAATTTATTAGTGAATTAATTTTCCCCATTGACTTATAATGGGAATTGCAAAAACTCACATTCAATTATTTGTCTCTCGCAAACCATAGGGGCTAGAGTTTCAAGACTTGGAGAGGAGGTTCATAATGATTTCAAGGATTAAATAAAAAATAATTGTGTCATTTGGCCGCATGGTGGCGCCATAACACCCCACTTTACGTTTTGGCCTGTAACTCTTGAACCGTAGGTCGGAAAATTAAAAATATTTTTTCCCTGGATTCCTTGGGTCATGACGCATCTCCCCATATAGGCCACGCCCATTTGCGCCATGATAGATTTTCCGCCATCTTGAATTTTCTCCAAAACACACTTTTTGCTCCTTCTCCTACATATTTTCTTCAAATGTCACAAAAATCGGTACACATGATCCACACACACACACACACACACACACACACACACACACACACACACACACACACACACACACACACACACACACACACACACACACACACACACACACACACACACACACACACACACACAGCTCCACTTCACACGGGTGTGATTTTTAAATGCTGTGTGGGTGGGAGGTTAGGTTGCTCCCTGTATATTTTTTGCTACTATGGGGTATTTCACTACTATTGCTGTATTTGATTGTGAAGCGCATTGGGATTGCATCTGCATGAAATCTGCTTTACAAATAATATTGGCGTCACTTGAATTTTCTTTGCTTCTTATTTTCTCTTCATCCTTTTCAATAGATGGCGCTCCAGCTCCAGTGCTATACTCCCATTGACAGGAAATAAGAGTTTTATGCAGCCCAGATAGGCTACTTGTCCTTAGTCACCTCCTTTGGTTTCATTTAAAAAGGAGCAACTTTAACACAACTCTTCATGCTTTTTCTTTTTATTATTATTCATTTCTTTTTAATCAAAGGACGTCATGTTTGTATAATTCAAGGACTTCACTTAATCTTTATCAGTGGCAAAAAAGATAACGTCCATAGAAGCACAGCTGGTGTTAAAGCTTAACTACCCTTCCAAAAATGAGGTTTCAAATGTAACACCATTATCAGTGACTCAAATCCCATTAGCTCCACCGAGATGTGTTGCGCTGATGCATTTCAATAGTACTCCCACATTATAGAGGGAGTCAAAGAACTCAGAAGGGCCGAGCCGTTATCTACAGTACGCTCGAGGCAGCCAAGCTGTATTACCTTGCCATTTCAAAGGAAATCTCATCACTGGATCAAGTTTCAGAGGCAGACGGGTCTAGTGACTTAACCAACACTGATCAGAGAAGGCTTGAGCCCTCACAAAGATGCTGTAGCTCATGTTGCCCCATGTCAGCATCATTCAGGAGAAAATAAAGGCTTTCTCCGCTCTGTTATGTTCTTGCGGTCATCTCAGTATAGGCTGCCTCAATGAGCATGAGGAGTCATGTTATAGGTCAAGTATAGACACCTGGTCAAATATTATTCAACTAAAAGTGAAAGCTATAGGACTACTCAGTCAAGTTTATGTTAAATCATTTTGTGTTAAATAGTAGCCTACAAATTACAAAGTAAGTCTTTTTAGTATCAATGCATAGAATTTTTTACTTTTGAAATTGTGCCAAATAATTTCCCTCATAATATGGGGTTGTGGTATAAAGAAGTTTGAGAACTCCCAGAGTGTTTGTTCAGTAACAGGGGTCTCCCTGTCCCTCCATCTTTTGATTAAACAGAAAATACATTGTCAGGTTAGGATTCCAATTGTATCCAATCAGGAGAGAGAACTCACGCAAGACACAGGATAAATAAGTGAATTTGGAAGTGATGACACAAAGGAATGAGCTGAAAAATTGGAACTGGAACATTATAAAACTAGAAAGCTGCAATTGGAAATTGCAAGTGTGGTTGCCGTGACGCGAGTCACACTTGCAAATTAATTCTGTCTTACCATTTTAATTTTACCCATTCAAGTCAATGGGGGAAATTAATTCACTAATAAACTAGAAGCAGTGCTCTTCCGAGCACAGGTCTCCACCAGGCCATGCGTCCTGGTGGTGCTACTGTATAATAGGCCAAAAAGGCTGGAATATGTTCTTCACCTTAGACCTTTCATGGCAATCGGACACTGCATGCATGATTTGAGGCATTGTGTTCCAAAAATGTGTTTTACTAAAGTCTACCTGCTGGTGGCGCTATAAAAGGCCAACATGAAAAGGGTAGCATTTGTTCCTTGACATAGTGGGAACATGTGTGGCAAATTTCACGGTAATCGCACGCTGCGTTGATTTGAAGCATTTTGTTCAAAAACTGAGCAATCCCGCAAACTTTGGAAGCCAATATTAGCCAATTAGGATGGAATATGAAATATCAGACGGATCGGACTTGATCACATGACTATGGAGATACTGTGTACCGATTTGCATGATTTTTGGATCAAATCTCAAGGAATAATAGGAAAAATTGTGTTTTACATAAGTCGGCCTCCTGGTGGCGCTATAAAAGGCTGATGTGAAAAATGCAGGGAAAGGGTTTTTCCTTGGCCTCTAGGGAGTGCGCTTACAAAGTTTGAAACTGATCGGTGGAGTTATAGATAAAACCACAAATCGGCCTGTTATAGCGCCACCATGAGGCTGCTTTCAAAAATTTGAAGTGGCATTTCTTCTTCGACCTAGTGGGAACGTGTGTGCGCGATTTCATGATAATTGCACTTTGCGTTTGGGATTTGAGGCATTTTGTTCCAAACGGCTCAATCCTACAAACTTTGGAAGCCAATCTTAGCCAATCAGGATGGAATATGAAAAATCGGACAGATCCGTGTCGATCACATGACTGTCGAGATACTGCCTACCGATTTGTAGGATTTTTGGACAAAATCTGTAAGAGTAGTGCACAGAAATGTGTCTTGCGAACATCGGCCACTAGGTGGCGCTAGAAAAGGCCCATTTGAAAAATCTAGGGCAGAGGTTCTAGATTGGCATCCAGGGAATGTGTGTGCTCACTTTGGCAGCGACCGGGCCAACGGCGACTGAGATTAGGTGCACACAAACTGCGAGGACGCACGGACACACGGACGGACGGACGGACGCACGCACGGACGGACGGAGGGGAAACTAGAAGCAGTGCTCTTCCGAGCACAGGTCTCCACCAGGCCGTGCGTCCTGGTGGTGCTACTGTATAATAGGCCAATGCATATGTTCTTCCCCTTAGATCTTTCATGGCAATCGGACGCTGCATGCATGATTTCAAGCATTGTGTTCCAAAAATGTGTTTTGCTAAAGTCTACCTGCTGGTGGCGCTATAACAGGACAATGTTAAAAAGGTAGCATTTGTTCCTTGACCTAGTGGGAATATGTATGGCAAATGTCGCGGTAATCGCAAGCTGCGTTGATGATTTGAGGCATTTTGTTCAAAAACGGAGCAATCCTGCAAACTTTGGAAGCTAATATTAGCCAATCAGGATGGAATATGAAATATCAGACGGATCGGACTTGATCACATGACTATAGAGATACTGTGTACCGATTTGCATGATTTTTGGATAAAATCTCAAGGAGTAATATCCAAAAATGTGTTTTACATAAGTCGGCCCAAAGGTGGCGCTATAAAAGGCTGATGTGAAAAATGCAGGGCAAAGGTTTATCCTTAGCCTCTAGGGAGTGCGCTTACAAAGTTTGAAACTGATCGGTGGAGTTATAGGTAAAACCACAAATCGGGCTGTTATAGCGCCACCATGAGGCTGATTAAAAAAAAATTAAGTGGCATTTCTTCCTCGGCCTAGTGGGAACGTGTGTGCGCGATTTCATGATAATTGCACTTTGCGTTTGTGATTTGAGGCATTTTGTTCAAAACGGCTCAATCCCACAAACTTTGGAAGCCAATCTTAGCCAATCAGGATGGAATATGCAAAATCGGACAGATCCGTGTCGATCACATGACTATCGAGATACTGCCTACCGATTTGTAGGATTTTTGGACAAAATCTGTAAGAGTAGTGCACAGAAATGTGTTTTGCGAACATCGGCCACTAGGTGGCGCTAGAAAAGGCCCATTTGAAAAATTTAGGGCATAGGTTCTAGATTGGGCCGACTTATGTAAAACACATTTTTGGATATTAAAAATCATGCAAATTGGTACACAGTATCTCTATAGTCATGTGATCAAGTCCGATCCGTCTGATATTTCATATTCCATCCTAATTGGCTAATATTGGCTTCCAAAGTTTGCAGGATTGCTCCGTTTTTGAACAAAATGCCTCAAATCATCAACGCAGCTTGCGATTAGTGTGAAATTTGCCACACATATTCCCACTAGGTCAAGGAACAAATGCTACCTTTTTCACATTGGGCTGTTATAGCGCCACCAGCAGGTAGACTTTAGCAAAACACATTTTTGGAACACAATGCTTCAAATCATGCATGCATAGTCTGATTGCCATGAAAGGTCTAAGGTGAAGAACATGCCACCCTTTTTACATTGGCCTATTATACAGTAGCACCACCAGGACGCCTGGCCTGGTGGAGACCTGTGCTCGGAAGAGCACTGCTTCTAGTTCCTAATGTAATTTAAGTTTGGGTCCCGTGGGTCCCTTCTAAGAATTTATTGAAGTTAAAAAAGATAAAGACAATTAAATGTATTTTGTTTGTAGTGGAGTTAAATGAAGTTTCTAAAACTACAAAAGTAAAGTGCAGATACTCAAATAATAACTGTCTGGGGTCCACAGCCAAAAACATATCAATTTGTGGGTCCTTGACATAAAAATGTTTGAGAAGGGTTTATCTTATTGTGTTCAGGAAACATACCTGGAAAGGGCAGTACTATTTTCATTTTCCACAAGTACCAAATTAGCTCAGACACGAACAGTCATTGGAACATTTGTGCTATAAGATAATTACTCTGCTTTAGGTGGACTTAACTGCAGGCGTCTATTAAACGGCTGAGCTGGTTTACACAAGAACTGGAGGCGAGGTACTGTAAGCCTGTACTGCAGAGGAGAAGAGATGCAGAGACATGCTCAGTCCTGTCAGCATTCCACAGCTCTCTGCAACACTGCCTCTGGAAAATTCCTATCTGAGTGAACATGGACGAGAAGACCGAAGGAGGCTGGTAAAGATTCAGAGCAGAGCCAAGGAGAAAATAAATCAATTTCTCATGTGTTTGACTGATTGTGAAATAAGCGTTAATTGATTGTTAGTTTAGATGACTCCTCAAAACTTAAAACAACTTTACACTTACTGCAAGAAATAATAATAAAATAACAGGCATATTTTTGCCTGCACAATACAACTCAAAGCCCTCCCCATCTGGAAAAATCAAAATGTCATGAATCCTCAACACATCTCAGAGATACATTTTCATTTATTCTGGTGCACCACACTGAATGAATAAAAGGGGCCATGGGATGAATATTTATCATAGATTAGATGGTAGTGTATTCAATCAAATCCCACCCTCTCTAGACCACAGTATTCTTATCCACATGTAAAATAGGGAATATTCGAGCACTGTGTATTTCGAAGTGATAAATAAGCGGCTGCATGGCTTCACATCTGCCTTCTTTGTTACCCCTTCTTCAGATAAAGAGGCTGGCCTATATGAAGAGGAATCAGCATTAGATATGTATAATTTAGTTTCCAAGCCTGCGTTATCCAAACTTTGCCACCAAATAAATATGCAAAGCCAAGGACGGCGGTTCTTATTCCTATAAGTTGAAAATTCATTCTACTCCTCGTTTCATTCAGATAAGCAGAGGCCAAAAAATAGCAAATACCAGATTACAAATTCTCAATTTAATGCCAATGACTTCTGGAAATAGAATGCCTGATTAATAGCATATGAGCCACCTCCAGTCTGGAAGTAATGATGTTGCAATAACAACCCCTCCATTTTCTTTTAATGTAGGATCAGGGTCATTCAATAACTTGTGTATGAGTCTGAGGCATTATATTTGAAGCTAATTTAAACTTGTCAATTCAGTGTCCTTGTTGATTACAATTTTACACCTCAGATGAAGGGCATAATGTGACTCATGCAGTGGAAAGAAATGTGAGCAACAAAAGAATAGCGAAACTGTCCAAACCATCCCACTTCCTAGAACTAATAGGATATAATCCATAGGAGAGACATGTACTTTGTTGTCTGATAAAAGGATAATCTCATATTGAATACAGCAATACGCAGACAATAGAAATGTGGTATTTATGTGCTTTTGCTAGCCAAGCAGTAATCCTCCAGTTGTCTAGTTAGTAGTTGCCTAGTTGCCTGAGATGATTTTCTCTGATATTAATCAATGTACATTTTTGATTAGCTTACTCGTTATTTACATTATATTATTCACATTATTCTTAACTATACCGGTATGAGTCTTTTAACATGTTAAGGCAAATTTTATTCTAACGGGGGAAACAATCTATAGATATCAACATGTATAATATGCTGTATGTACTGTATATTCATGAATGTGCAGGAGTTAGTATAATTTTTACATGTTAAGCCTATACTAAATCCCTGGCACAAATGTTTCACACACAATTCCTCCATGAATATTAACCACTTGATACACAGCCTGCCTATTCTAGAGGCAAACATTCTGTATGAAAAATAGCACGTCTACAAGCCCCCATATTAGGATTTAACAGACTTGAGATGCATGTACAGCATATGAGAACATATTCAAGAAAACAAAACAGGTAAGTTAGATGAAATTGTGATTTATCAAAAAATGTATTGACATTGCAGCCTATTTAGGATAAAGTTATCCGCTAATAACAGTGGGTACTACTGGTAGGCTGTAGTAAAGACCCCAGGGCGACTCCGGTCAACGAAGGTATAGGGTTTAGGTTTCCACACTGTGGGGGGTCGGGGATTCCCTGGACACTTTTAAAAGGATCCCTGGCTGGGGCGCCCGCTGGCCTACTGGTCTCGGTGCATACCACATAGGCATTGCCACATAGGCATTGATGCCTGACGGTGTCGCAGGTTCGATTCCCGATCCGGACAACCTTTGCCGCATGTCACTCCCCATCTCTAGTCTCTACCCCCATTTCCTGTCAGTCTAACAAATCTTAAAAAAAGGATCCCTGGCTATGCTTATATGCCTTAATACATTATAATTGTCCTCTATAACTCAAATTTAAAACACTTGATTTATTTTAGAAATCGTTCATTTTTCACTCGATAGGAAAAACTCCTGTCGCTAGTTGATGATGTCATTAGTCCATGCATGGTCCAGTCCTATGGAATGTATGGAATGCTTGTGCAATAAATTGTTGTTGCTCATATTAACCAAAGGAAGTATTACATTGGTTTTTATTAGCTCATGAACAAATGGCATCATCAACTTGTGACGGGAGTGGTCCCTATTGAGTGAAAGAGTAATAATTTCTAAAATACATACTAAAATACATATTTGTGGTATTTTAAATGTTTTATTAGAGGGCAATTATAATGTATTATTAAGGCATAAAAGGCTAATTAGCCAGGGCTCCTTTTAAGACAGGCCTAAAAGCATTTTAGTTAGGCCTTTTCATGTTAAATTGTGTATAGTTAGAGTTAGAGTCAGCAATATTCTTTTGTGCTTTTAACCATATTTTAAACCTATTGTGATTGATTTCATATTTTTAACGACTGTATGTAGCACTCTGAGATTCCTTGTGAATGAAAATTGCAATACAAATAAAACACATTATTTATTAGAATTAAGTGGATAACATAACATAATTTACGATATTGCTGATGTTATATTATATAGTTTGTTTGTTATTTACATCTTCAAGTGTGATGTTGTGCTGTAGCCTACTTTAAGTCCTGTGAAAACACATATTTCGTCTTCCTAATCTTAAAAAGACACTTCTGCTGCCAAAGTGATTTGGTTTTGTAATCACACGTATCACAGAAGGGATTTGTTATTTAAATTAAAGGAGAAATCCAGAGTAAAACACACGTGCCCTGAAACTGCCTTTTATCATGTCCCATAATACCTGGTGCAGCAGATTCTTTTTCATAGATGTCCCTGTTCTCCTTTCTCCAGACCCCTCCCACAGCTAGAACTGGGGTTTGTTGATACACGCTAATGTGGTTATTTCCGTAGCTCCAAACTCATAGTTCTAGTCTCCTGGGACTCAGAGATGCACTGTTTGTCCCTCACGAGCAGTGGTTGATTCCAAAGTGACCGGTCTCCGCTGCTTAAACGAGATTCTCGCATATCGCGAGACTTCCGCCCGGATGCGCTCAATCCCTCTGCTGTGTTTACATCTAATATCGCTTGATAGGTACCGGTATATTATACTGCAAAAGAAACCTTTGTGATTGTTATGTCAACATTTGTTGAATATCTACTTAGGTAATCAGACAAACAGGAAATTACAGACACCTTTACTCAACATCATACAACTTATAAAGGTGTAGTTATTCACATTGAGTGGACATGCTGTATATTTTGGTTTGATCATTTCTTAAACTTTCTTTGAGCCAATGTGAAGCAGCAGCTCCTACTGTATGAAGGACAGCGAGGACTAGTGCACTGCTCAATCCCAATAGTACTTGGATGTGGAGTCCTGTACTGTAGCAACACTCCTGCCTTCATTTGTTTTGAGCGCTCCCTTCAGCATTTGGGGAATAACCTGTGAAATGAAAGTCTGAGCAGTCTGAATGACACACCTTTCTACTGTTTGTTTTGTCTCTGGATTAACTTCTGACTGTGGAGAGGCTGAGGGATCTAAATTGGCCCTGACTGACCCTGTTCAGTCTATTGTGTTTAGGTGGAACGGCAGTCCATTACTGGATGATTCATTTGGAAAATGCAGGAAGATCCTTGAGTGTTAATCTATTTTCATGTTTACACTCAATAGCTAAATGAACACTCATCAGGGTTTTGCTGAGTAGGATTTGGTAAAGGTACCTAGGCCTACCCCACCCACATTAATAACAGGTTTTGGTTGAATTTAAGTTGGGATCTGTGTTAATAGCAGAACTGACAAGTTAGCTATATTACTCCCTTGTGAGTCAGCCAGGCAGGGCAAAGTGAGACACATCTTCACCTGAATTCTATTCTATGCAAGCCTAGGCAGAGTGTGTATCATAATAGGTAGAGTGTAGGCTGTGAACACACACACACACACACACACACACACACACACACACACACACACACACACACACACACACACACACACACACACACACACACACACACACACACACACACACACACACACACACACACACACACACACACACACACACACACACACACACACACACACACACTCCCTGAAGCCTGGAGACTTGACCTCACCAGTCAGACCATTCAGAGGCAAAATTCCAGAAGTTTCACATCTGACCGAGGTGGTCCATGGCTGTTCTTTTGTACGACCAGGTTAACCACTTAAGCCTTGCATAGTGTATACTACATGCTTTGATGAAGAGTCAAACTTAACAGATCTACATACTCGATTCGCAATGTGTTGTGAGCTTGTAGATTCTATTTTAGCTATTTTGGAATATATTCTTTCGCCTACATTATAAAGAAATGACATGCACAAAATAGGAAGCCAGGCTGAAGAGTTAACCAACAGGCTAGCTAGCCAGAAGTGGTGGTTAGTGCATAGTGTCTGTTCTTGAAAAGGTGAATCTAAACCAGTTGACCTCCTGACCTCTCTAGTCCCACCGCACACCAACCCATCCCACATACATATAGAAACAAAAGCATGCGCACCAAGCATATACCACGGTAATGAAAAGTGAAGGGCTGTTTAGTCTGAGACATTTTCCATCAAGAAATCTTACTGACAGAAAGAACATTTTACACAGACAGCATAAGAATTGCTTCTAAATGTTTGTTAGTAGATTTAATAATATAATGCCTCGGAAAGGCAACGGGAGTCTGACATTAATCTGAAAGTTGGTGAAAGCTATAAATTCAGAGTTCCAAGAGGATACAAGGTTAACCCCAAGGACCAGATGACCCTGATACAGTCATTTGGGAGAGCGGTCTCCTTCCCCGGTAAACACAGTCCCCTTATCCGTCTTGTTTATTTTGTCTGCTAGGACACGCCATTCACAAATAATCATAACAATGTGTATTATAATAACAATGTGTATTATAATGAACTAATGCAGATTGCAGTCATCAGTACAAAGATGAGATGAATAATGAATTAATAATAAACAATAGGAACACAAAACTATTAAATGCCTTGGAAGTGCATAATAATGCACTGGAATAGTGCACAGATATAACACGTTCAACTCTCTTGGCAACAGGAGTCACGTTTTTCTTGATGCTGTATTATACACTGTATGAAGCAAATAAACGATAGACCAGAACGAATGTGATATACAGTCTGAGCCCAGCACACGCAGACGGTCTGTGACAGCTCAGACCGTCTCCTCAAACATTTACATACAGCATTGTGACAAACATGACAATCACCTAGATGCCATCGCTGACCTGTCATTACAGAGCATTCCATTATAGGCCTATATGCCATTTATGCTATATGCCTATCTCAAACCGTTTCATGTCAAGGATGACCAAATAAATTGGTCGCGGCCCCTAATCTCAAAATATTTTGTGCCAGGGGATTTGTGTTGTTATAATGTTTAAAAAGATACAGTCCACATTTTTCCTATTTCTTCAAAATGTCTGATTGACTATTTTCAAATAACTGATGTACTGTAAGGCTAAAGACAAGTGGTTGAACTGATTTTGATGCTACATTAACTCATTTAGATGGGGACCCCCTGCCTGGAACACCCCCAAGGACCCCTGCGGGTCCCGGGACCCCAGTGCCCATCTGCACACTGACCTAAGCACCCACATACTGTACTTTATTCCAACAATATTTTGACCAGCAAGGTCTTGATTTGCCCTCCATTGAGGAGCTATTCCAACATACTGTATGAGAGGATTGTGTGCATATCCACCCATTCACTGCTTACTGTATACCCAACAATAACAGCAATTTGATCATGGCCTAGAGAGTGTTATTATTTTGTTTTTCTACAATGGAAACTTGGATTTCCAATAACACCTAATCAGACATGAATATTCCACACACTGCACTATTATCCCATAGAGCACACAAATCATATTCTCTCAGGGTCCAAGAGACAGCACGAGAGCCCATTTGTATTCTGGGCGTGACATCTTGAATCTGCATCCAAATGGGGAATGAAATATTTATGCTGCAAAATGATGGTACTCTTCATTGTCAATTTGCTTGAACATAAAAGTGCATTAGACGGTGGGTGCATTCCTGCCCAGGCAAGTCAGAACGGGCTCAGTCAATGAGGCATCAGATTCCCACAAGGAGAGAGAGAGAGGGAGGGAGGGAGGGAGGGAGGGAGGGAGAAAAGAGAAGAGAAGGGAGGGATGGAGAGAGGGAGGGAGCAAGGACGGAGAAGCCCAATTTATACTTCGTTGTGCAACTGTGTCGTGCACCGAAAATAGCTGATCTACATGCTGACACGGATGCAACACGTTGTGAGCTTATAGATCTGCGGTTTCTTTCAACATGCAACACTGTCGTACGACTGAGCATAGGAGAGACAAAGAGAGAGATGGGGAATGAAACAACCTATGGACAGCCAGAGGCTAAAGAGCTGTGTGAATTCACACGGAGCGGAGCCAACACACAGCACATAAACATTCAAATCACTGTAAATGTCAAGTGCCTCCAAACCAATGCCATCATCTCAATATGAAAATCTCCTTTGTTTAATTATTCATAACATGTTATGGGGTTGGGTTTTCGGGCCAAAATTGAGAGCAATATCCTGGGCTTTGGTAATATTGACTTTGTGTGGTGTTTTGCATTGTGCATAGTTGGCTTATTACATGTTTCATGACACATTCATGAATAAACAATCAGCTTTTATTACAGCCTCATTAAACATTTATGAAAAATGTATGTAATGTTGTTCAGCTTACCAAATTAACGGCGTAGACCACTATAATTTGCATTTTGATTATCCTATAAATTGACTCAATAGGTATATTTAAGCAGTAGTTAGCCATGCTTTCGGCAGCTCTGCCATTCATTTGATAGACAAAATGATAGGGTAAGCTCTAATATTCCATGCAAACTTTCATGTGCTATTATTGTAAATTATGTCTGCCACCCAGTACCATACAGGCTAAAGGACTGCATTGCATTTGAATGTATTTCATTTGAATGGGTTTGAACCACCATGGCATGATCTACAATTCATTCTAGAGATGGATAATGTATATAATAAAGCATAATCAAAAGCTCAAATACAAAAGACAAAAAAGGTAAACTAGGAAAATTGGGCTCCAGGTCTCCATCAGGTTGAAGTCAATCTTAGCCAATGAGGATGAAACATGAAAAACCCATACATTTTCCCATAGAGATTTACCAAATTATTTATATAAATTATTTTAAGCCTGGAACTAACAGATTTGTGTGATGTTAGGACAAAATCTGAAGGAGTAATATCAACATCATCATCCTCTGCCTAGTGGAAAAGAGTGTGCAAGGTTTCACGACAATCGGATGCTGCGTTCATGATTAGATTCATTTTGTTCAAAACTAGCTATTCCTGCAAACTTTATATGCCAATGTTAGCCAATCAGGGTGAAATGTGAAAGATTGGACAGATCTATCTTGATGACTAGATAATGTGTACCGATTTCGCGATTTGTATGATGTTTGGACAAAATTTGTAGGAGTAATATAAGAAAAACAACCTCCTGGTGGCGCTATGGCCGATAAGAAAAGAGTAGCATAGGTCTCCAGGGTGTGTGCGTGCACAGTTTCACGCCGATCGGTCCAACACAGACAGATGGACGAACACACACACACACACACGCACGCACGCACGCACGCACGCACGCACGCAAGGATGGACAGACAGGGGTGAAATCATAGTCTCGGCTCTCGGCCACACCTTCGGCCTGGTGGAGACAATAAGACTCAGACTCAAATAATAATATTCTACAAACTCTACAATAATAAATTATTATAGATTAGCAGACTATACCAACATGACATTGCAGCCACTTCACATGTTATGTATCAATCCAGAGATTATTATAGATCAGTAATTTGAACTGATTTGAAGTGAATTGAGCACAAACTTTATGCCTTTAGGGGACAAAATGCAGTTCAGGTGCATGCTTCCTTCAAACTACCCTCTAACACAGCAGGCTAGACCGCTAGACCGATTTACAAGTTGATGGTCCAAGGAGCTCACTATGGGATAAATGGAGTATAAGCCATTAACTACCCTACAACCTCTTCCTAGTTTTAGGGATAACAATAATGTACACAAAATATGTAGAGGGGTGGAAACAAACACCATTCAGACATGACCTATGGTCCAAGGGGGGGCAGTGCATTTTTTAAGTTAGAAATGTTGATTGTTCATTTACGTAAGTCACAAATCATGTCCTGGTCCAGTTAAGAATGTGTTATATAAAATTATCCATTACTGTTAACACACAGATACAATTAAAAGGCCTTTTGTTTAATCATTCTACAGAAAACAGAACAAAAACAGTGCAATGCTAATTTGCTGAGTTCCAAAGTAAACACATTTTTTTTGCCTCATACAGTATGCAACATTTTTCTCATATGCATAAATACCAGTTTGCTGATCTGGTGTCTTGGGACTTTAAATAAATCAGAGTGTAAAGCGCCTGAAGGGAGGACACATTCCTCCTAGTGACGTGTTCAGACGGAGCCTTCATTCTTTGTGTTGCCTTCTAGGAGTGCAGATTAGTGGTTCTCGAACATTTTTGTCTCAGGTCACCCCTGTAAATAACCTTTTCATCCAAGGCACCCCTGAATTACATTGTTACTTTATAGAACCTACCATTTATGTCATTTATGTCATTTTACAAGGGAAAACTTGAGAGAATAGCTTCCATTACGACAGATTCAAAATAACTTCATGCTTGACATTTAACCACTTTAACCCCAGCATCCCGATTCTTGGGGGAAAATTCACCAAAAATAGCAGATATACAAGCTCACAACACGTCACAACGGGTCATAACACGCCACAATGCGTCACAACATGACGCGTTGTGACACAAGGTTTGGAGCACCCACTTTGAGAACCACTGCTGTAGAGCCTATTTTCTTCAACACGTCTGTCTCTTACATGGGTCAGTGCTGCTCACCCCACAACATCTCAATACATGTGTATGTTCTTGAACCAGTGACCATGATGGTTGTCTGATTTACGGTGTATGATTTATGGTATAGGCACATCATGGAACCAGCATTTATTTCAAATAGTCTGCTCTACAAATACAATTCAAAAAATCTGTTTCAATTTAAGGCAATCTTCTCAAAGAAACACTGATTGTCTTAAGTCTCTAAAAGGGCTGTTTGATGCTATTTTGGTGACACGGTGAAACAAATGGCAGACTATATGAATGCTAATGTATGACATTTAAGTAAACAAAACTCTTGATTTGTATGGATAGCCTATTCTGTGTTTATGGTGCTATAACAAAAGACCCAAGAGTGATGTTTATCTCATCTGAGACAACGCCCCAAAATGAAAGGACAACCTGGTCAGGGGCTGGGATGATAACTAAAGACCCATTGATTCATTTGATATACACTGCACCACTGAAAGGTCAGGACAGAAAATCCACTGTTTGATATGCCTACAGTATATGATCAGCAGTAGCCGACCATTTGCATCATGGATGGCCTATGTCGATGGTTCTCAACATTGGGTCCAGGGAGCACCAGAGGTCCAAATGGGCATTACACATGGAACCAAATGGACCCATAAGCGGTCATTTTGTAGCATTTGTACACTGAGAGTTAAATTCAAAGTTTAGATTGGGGTCCAAAAGATTAAACAAGTGGTATCAAAATAGGGGTTAGTCAAACTGGGGCCCCTTGAAATTCAAAAGCTTGAGAATCACTGGCCTATATGCAGCCATGAAATACTTCTGTGAAGTTTTCACTCCTGCAGTTACTACCAGACGCGCAGAGCCTAACATCTGAGTGCTTTTAGAGGCTCGTTTTTCAGCTGTCACCCCACCATGCTCCCAAAGATTACCCTCGACAGGCCGCACTGTCCAGACCTATCAGGCCCACACAGAATACGGGAGTATAACCCAGTCTGTCTCCCGAGAACAACAGCTCATAACTCAAAGATATTGGTGTCCTTGTCAATAAAATCACACATAAAGAAGATTGGGCTCAAATGAATGTGCTCTCGAGAGAAATATATTGTCAGGTGAGGCTGGCTGCATCTAGACCTCAGGAATGTGCCGGTGCTCTTCTCCCCCAGATCCCATCCCCCTGGCACCCCTGGCCCCTCTATTGTGCAGGGAAGGAATGCTTTTCACCCAGCCACAACCTTTTCAGGCAGAGGGATGTTGGGTGTCACCCTTTTTTTTCTTCATTTAATTCTGAAAGAAAGAGATTTAGCAGAAAGCTACAGTGCACAGCCAGCAATGTTGAACTTAGCTACGAAGTCATACACGGTATTATATTATTTTAAGAAGAAGGTTATTACAAAAAAAGAAAGAAAAATAGAAAGATACATGCATAGCCCAAAGGCAGATCCAGCTAACTGCACTGTGGAAATATTATGTTAATATCACATTTCCATGTGGATTATAGTAATTCTAGGGATGATTGCTGCTGAGAGATAGGCCATTCAGTGATGTGACTAATTACAAAGAGCGAAATGGTAGGCAATTATCTTTCAAATATTGTTATGAAAATGATATGAGCAGAGCAGGGCTCTGAAACAAAACAGAAACACTACAGCTTAATGAAGAAAGTAGAAAGCTCTGGAGGATGAGCCAGACTCCAGCCCATCAAACAGTTTGAATGACCACTAGGGCCTTGCAGCTGACATATTGAGGGCAGATTTATTGGATGCTATGTCCTTGTTTCACGTTGTTGATTCCTTTGTGGGTGTGGGTGACACGTTTCAAAATCTTAAGTAGTTATTGTATTTCTGTTGTAATCTTTCTCCAAAATCATGGCGGTAGGTTACATTGTAACTGTTGCTACACTAGATTCACTAGATTTTAATTTTAGACTTTAGAATTCTCTTCCACCAAGTCTGGGCCATAAAACAATGCCACATTGCAGGGTGTGGCTCCCCTTTTTTTCTTTTCTTTTCTTTACTTTTTTTTTTTTTGCCAAGAAGAGGGATGGTCTAACTCAGGTGCTAGCGTCCCATTGGTCCCCATAGTTCTCTAAAATGCCAATACCTGAGTCAGGTAGAGAAAAAAGTCAGAAGGGAAGACGGATAGTGATGGGACACTCTTGTCTATCGGCAGGGCGCTTTGAAGACTCTTTTATCCTCTGAAAATTGTGATCGTTTGCTTTCCAGACCAGCGTGTGCTTGCTTATAGAGGAATCCAACGTCAAAAAAGGCAAGAGGCTCATTTTCAAACCAGGTAAGATATGCATGCATGCACGGGAGAATGATTTAAATATTTGAAATACTGAAAGATTTCTTAGAGACTGAAGATTTATTTGTTATATTTTCAATCTATAATGATAACCCAATGCAATATGTTTCAAGAGATACTTAGTTTTTGTGAGGAGACATCTAAAACTCATGACAGCACAAGCAGCTACTTTTTAATATGTATTGCAATGGTCTCTTGGGTGGCTCAGGGTGGGGTTACATGAACTTGCGTGTAGCTATAAGTGCACGAAAATGGCAACGGTATCGATATCAACGCTTCTCTGCGGGTCTGGGGCGTTGAGCAGAGGTCCATTGTTGAGCTATTGTTTTGCGTTTTTCCCCCCACAACGGGGGCTCTAAGGAGGACAGGCACAGAGGAAGGCCATGGCGGCGGTGTTTGGCTGGGGGAAGGCATGAGTGATGATGACTAAACAGTGGCTTGGCTCGGGCCTGTGATTCTGTGCCAGAGCCCAGGATCACAACGGCAGCCTGAAGCCCTGGAGCCACAGAGCAGGGCAGGCCTGGTCTCGCACAGGCTCAGGTTCAGACTCCAGTGTAGGGAGCGGCCAGGTTCCCCCTCCCAGATCCACTCCCTGCCACCCCCCCTCCCTCGCAGGCTTCCTCATAAATCACACAGTACCATACAGTACCTGCTCTGCACCGGGTACTTTTAGCGCCTAACATGGAAAGTTAAAGGTTTTCCATAATGTAAGCTAGTACTCAGTCAGTGCAGAAAACAGATATTGGTATATTTTTTTATGTGAAAAAGGGAAATAGACATCCCAGGGACTGAAAATGTGTTGTTAATTGACTATTACATACATTGCATGTTTATTGTGTGTTTCAGAAAATGTTTTTCAAGCCATCAGCAAGGGGAGCGTGT
Source organism: Nannobrachium achirus (assembly GCF_963921795.1). Lineage (NCBI taxonomy): Eukaryota > Metazoa > Chordata > Actinopteri > Myctophiformes > Myctophidae > Nannobrachium > Nannobrachium achirus. The sequence continues at coordinate 36,650,779 of NC_137818.1, read as the reverse complement.
CGCTGTTACTACATGTCATCTTTTCGACACCCGACTCTATCCCTCACCCTAACCTTAACCTCCGTGGAGTGAGTCGCTAATCCTCCGGTTGAAATGATGGGCGTTCGCAAAAGCGAGATTTCCCCTCAGCAAGAACATTCCATGTATTCTATCCTTCATTCCACCGGAGTCTGTATCTGTTCAACCAGATTTCAGTGGTGTGAAGAGTAAGAGTCATGGAGATTTAGCATCATCGTCACACTGTCAGACATCATCCAAGTCGAAGATCAAGACATTAATGTGATTATCCAACCCAGTGGAAATGATATGACCTAATAAATGATGCAACTGTTTTGTATCAATATTGATATTGTGGTATTATAATGATATCCTTTATCAAAATGAATGTGTATGTAACGGTATGTGTACAGTAATTGATATGTATACACATACATTTACCAAAGGAATTATAGTAAGCCCTGACACGTACAGAGTGTACAGTAGTTGTGTATACATTATAGTCATCTAGCTACAGCAACTCAATGACATGAATAAATTGCCTGACATTGTGCCCTGTGTGTTGTCTTTGTACAAGTATATTTCCAGCATTTACATGTAACCAGTGCACCACCCACATCAATATTGTGGCTCTCAGCCCCAGAGCATGATTTTTTCATTAGCCGACCAGCCCACACAAACAACCTTTACAGTTCATCAAATGCTGTTTAACTGTACAATAGAGAATCTGCCAAACATGACATTAAACTATCCAGTGCTATAATGTCATTATCCTTTTTTTTTTCACTGCTCAATATATGCATCTTAACAATATCCCTGCTATAATTTCTCCAGTATTACACAAGAGCTAGCGCAAATGTATCATGTCTCCCTGTTGCTAGGGTTTCTCGTTTAATATTCAATTTTCAAACCACAATATGTGTATACACAGTTTACAATGACTGATGGAGATTCCATGATGTAACGCTTGTTCCATGAAACAAACATTTCTCACTGAAGTTCAGAGTCTTTAAATGCAGGGATTTTCAATTGGTCTGGACATTGAATAAAGTTGAGTGGTACATATCACTGCTGTTGGAGAAACCTTTTAACTCCATATTCTAACTTTTTGTTAATTATTAATGCCTGACTTGATGATACAGCATCACACAAAAGTAGCACATCCACGAGTTCGAAAACTCGGCGCAAAGCGACGCCTTTTGAACTTGTAGATCTGCTACTTTTAGTATTTTTTAATTGAATCCTGAAAAGTAACAGTTTTGGACATGAGTGTTGAGTGTAGAGGTATGTGCCCCTACGCTGTTAGGGTCCATTTGTTTTGGTTTCATCCAATCAATTCCACTTTGGGGACCCTTTTAGAGACCAAGCAAAGAGCAACAAAGTTTTGGCCTATGGTTATGCCTGTGGGGCCTTTCATATAAACATAAATGCACCATCTTGCTCTCGTTGCTCTCATTGGCATGGAATGGATTAGTTTACCATACAGTATGCCTCATAAAGACTTTGAGCAGCTAAATAATGACAGGCTTTCATGTGCACTGCTATTGTTGTGCAGACAGCAATGCTGGCCTGTCAGGCAACACAAAAACACAGTGAGGAGTATGAGAATGGTGCACGCCAAGGATGCTCCCATACGGTCTGTCAGTCTGGTAAAGAACGGTGTTGTCTGGAAAAGAAGCAAACATCTAAGCCCATAGACCCGCCCACTCGAGCTGAGTATGAAATCAGGCTACAGAAAAAACACCACATTGAGAATGTTACATGAATTAATACTCTAAACATATAAAGCATACAAGAGCACTGCGAGCTTGTACATCTGTTATTTCTTAACATTTTGGAAAGATCTTGAAAGTGTGAGAACTGCTGATTTAGAAGGCATTTGAAGATTCAGCCTCAGGTCTTGATGGGTTACATAAATAAACAGTCTTCTCCCCATCTTTTTACTTCAAAGTAAAAGCTTTGGGGATAACACATGAAGGTAAGAGCCGTTCCTTAGCATGCTGTCAAGAAGTCGGATGGAAAAAAGTATTATAGGCTAAGGCTACAGCTGCAGACACAGACTATGAATTTGTGGGTTATGTTCCCTGATGTGAAATGTTGATTGTTCAGCCTCCTAATTGTTGCGGCTGAGGAATGATAATGTGACAGTTTCACACCACACAAGCAGCAGCGTTCACTAATTGCCATGCTGCTGTAATGTCATGTAATATTAGCATTAAGCCTCACTAAGTGTGATGTATAGGCTACCTGTAAAGGTGGTACAGCGTACTAGGCTACATGGTCATGTCTTTGTGACAGCAAATGGAAAGTGTCCATTCAATTGACAGCTACCTAATATTACAGTACTGCCAGTGCGATTTTCAACTGTTGCTACATAAATGACTTGAGTGGGAATAGTAGTTCAGCAGTCTATTGTGGCAGAAGGCATTGGTGTCCTGGAGCTGGATATGCTGACATCTAATGTAATGCGAGGGCCTAGCGAGGAGGGCCCTCTCTTAACCAGAGGAGAGCTTCTTTTGGACCTGTCACCAAAAAGAAGCTAGACCTCAAGACCCAGCAGGAAAGATGCCACTTCTTCTGTTCGTAGATACTCACAGTCACTCACATGTCATCCGAAACATACAGTATCATCTCACCTTAGACCTTTTGGTCACATCAAACTATACAGAACTCACAGGTTTGCAGCAAAGCACAAATGATTCCAATTTCCAAAGGAGTTAACCAGGGTGAGTATCAAAGAACTGAAAGTTGCCACTCAATGCTGTAAACAGTGGGCATACTATGGTGTGTGTAATGAGACAAAAACGCCAATGAGAAGTTTTCAACTTCATTGTCTGTGAGAGCCCACTGTATGACCTTGTCTGTTTCTCCCACGTCCAAACCCAGCATGGGGAGGCGCTGGGAGTGAGGGGACTGTCAGAGGCCTGTCTGTCTGAGGAGTCTAAGGGCCATATGTTTCATGTTCACCAGACAGGGAGGCTCGGTGCTGCACGGCTCTGACAGGCTGGATGCCGAAGAACGGCGACCAGACTTACAACAACCGGCTTTCTCGCGCCTTGCAGTGTGTCGGCAGGACAGACATCGCTGTGGGTGAAAGTGAAATTAATTGCCACAACACAATAGCTTCAATGTAAATTATAATACCATTGCACAGCACTTTGTGTGGCAGCACGCACGGTATTTCTGCAGCAGTAAACAACTTTTCAAACAGAGCAGTTTTACTACAATGTCATGGGTTTCAAGCTGAATTAATTTACTTTCTATGTACAGTGCAGTGTGGCTCAGTATTCCACATCTCATGGGTGAGCATTGCAGCAACAATATGACAAAGGGAAATTGGAACAAAAGTCTCATTTGGATATAGGTCTATGCTGCGTAGATCAGAATGAGTTTATTCCCGTTAAAAAGGGCTCCTCGAGACTTTAACAATATTGTCTGCATAATTGCTTCATTACTTTGAGACTCATTTTAATTGGAACTTCAATAGTGGCATTTTTTGCACAATGCCAGTCCCTGGCATGTGGTGCAGTCCAGTGTGCAAGGAACTCCACAGCTGAGTGGCGTTGGATAGGAGGAGGTGTAAATGATCTGACAGAGGACTCAGTGGAGCTGACACCAGCCTCTGAACAAACCATCTGCTCCTTTCATCAGCAGAGCTTGAGGAAGAAAAGAGAGGAAGAGTATGGGAAGAGAAGGGAGGGGGTGCAGTGGTTGACAAGTTGACAAAAGCTTTTTATGGTTAGATCAAAAAAAAGGATGTGTGGAGGGACAATGCAACAGTTATCAAGCACTATAATGAACAAATCTACTTAGACATATAAAGTAGGAACTTTAGTGCTTTGCGTTGCTTTATCTGGAATGATAGACAAGCTCACATGTTGCGCTAACTACTCTCTGTCCATGCCGTCTGAATGAAAAAATAGAAACACCTCAACATTACAACAAATAGCACCATGTAATTCATGGTACTTCATATAACTGGAAATACTTAGCTTCAAAGAAGAACAGGTAAGATCAAGCTGTGGTAGGTTATTGATCATGGTTACACCCCGCCACTCCGACATGTCTCCTTTCCGACATGTCTCCATTCCGACACTAACCCTATCTCTAACCCTTACCCTAAACTTAACCCCTATGGAAGTGTCGCCACTCCGACAATAAGAAGTCAATTTCGGAGTGGCGACATGTCGGAATGGAGAGCGACACCCATTGACCACAGTGGACATTTTGCTACTTGGACATATGAACATAATACTCCTGTCAGGGGTGTCGCGCCAAAATCTGGACCCTGGGTACAAGGATTCACTGTGGGCCCTCCGTGAATGTTCTGCTTAAGAGGAGGGGGTTTAACCCATTTAGACTGGGAACGCATTATTACGCATTATTTTGAGCTTCAACTATTGAAAAATAGCGAATATACAAGCTCATATCGTGGCACTGAGATTGTTTTAGTTTTTTAAACCTATGTTTCCATGTCAATGGTGCTCACATTTTTTTCATGTGAAAGACCCACAAAATTAGTATTTGGCCACAGACCCCCATCTCAAAATATTTAGTTCCAGGTACAGGGACCCCCCAGAAACAAAATTTGAGTTTCAAAAGTTCGCTTAAAAAATTACATATATTCAAATATTTGCACACATTTTCACGACTTTTCAAAAATCTACAAGCTTGCAGCGCAGCACTCGGTGCCGCGCTATTTTTCAAAAGCTAAAGTATAACATAATTCACCCTTTGTCAAGTCCCGCCCATTGTCCTGCCCCTCTCCACACCTATTGGTTGCTGTGTCTTGGTGGGACATTCAGTGGGACATTCCATCCACTGCCATGTTAATTCAGTTGCTTCATATTGTTATTCTGTGTGCTCAATTCTAATTTCAAACATTGTTTCAGTCAATTGGGGCTGCTCAGTGGCAGCATAGTGAATCAGCATGTTTTTAAATGGTTTTATTTCTCCAAAAATTATGTTTTAGCCAATTCAACATAAAAAAGGTGGAACCAGGGCGGGACAAGGCAGATAGAGCCTGCTGGTTGGTCAGTCAGGGACCAACCAGGAGGCTAACAAAGGGTGAATTAAGGCCCCTCCTCCTTGGGCCCTAGTAACTCAGTCCCACTTTCCCCCCGTCCTCCTGATGTCAACAGATATTTGGGAATGACAAATATTGTAATGTTTCCCAATCGCCTATACCGTACGGCATACATCTTATCTATTAAATGTTAAGATTAGATGCCAGATTAGATTTGGTGGCCGTGGGCATTCTTCCAACTCATTACTAATCAACATCAGGCCCTCACTATATGAAGTCATATTTTGTTCCCAGGACAGACGCAAACTCAAAAATGTAATTATCACCTGTCAATTTCTCCCCTCATATTCTCCTGGGCACTCCACCCTTCCCCCCCAAAAGAGCAAGAAACAGGTGGCATCCTATGATAGTGATAACAGTCCCATGGTCCTGTGAGATAGCAGTGTGACAGAACTGTTAATGTGCGTGTGCACAGCATGACTGCATGGACAGGTAACACACTGACGTTTACTTTGTGTTTGTCATTGAGGGATCTGACATGGCGTCATTTGGATTTGATCATGGAACTTCCGTGCCCCAGAGGAAACTGCTGGACATTGTAACCTTGTGTCTACATCAGAGGTCTTCAACAGGGGGTCCGGGACCCCTAGGGGGTCCTCAGAGTTACTGCAGGGGGGCCTCCAAATCTTTGTGTGATAGAAACATTTTTATATTAACCACCTGAACCCTAGCGCCCATATTCTGAGAACTGTAGCCAAAAATAGCAGATATACAAGCTCACAACGCCTCGCAGTTTCGGCAAAGAGGTTTGGTGTAGAGGGGAAAAAGAGCAGACTAAGTGAAAGGTCAAGTTCATTAAGTATTGACGGTTCAAGTGGTTAAATATCTGAAAACACACATTGACACGAATCCAAAAAACATTATGCTGTCAAACAATGAAACTATATGGAATCTATGAAAAGGTTGTGGGGGTCCCTGCTTCATATCTCTCTCAACTAAGGGGTCCTTGACCTTGGCCTGAAAACGTTGAAGACCCCTGGTCTACATAATGTGGAGGGGCTTGAGTCTATTCCAAATTAACCATTGATCTGGTCTAAACCCTGCTTACCCTAGAAATCTTGTGTCTGGTTTGTTCCGCAATGTCATAGTTCAACCACATACTAAATGCCGAACTGAGCAGACTAGTCTTACCAGTTACTATGACATGGAATAAAACTGATTTCAAAATGTTCTTGAAGAAACTTGCCGGATTCATAAGATTCTATCTATAATACAGATTGTGTTGTTGTTGCAGTAGGTGGGTTCTAGACTGGATCATCAGACCACAAAGCAAATTGATCCCAGTCTAGCTCATTGTGGGGACCCTCACTGATCAGCATTTCTATCCTCCTCTTCATCATCCCCATTTCCCTTAGAGAAGGCAGGGTTCCATAGAGAAGCAGAGGACCATATATTAAGGCCTATATTGGTATTGCAGAGGACCATAGGTAATGGCACAGGTCGAGTCAAGGCATCATTATTGGTGGTGTGTAATGTCTGTGATTGTGTGTTCAGGGGTTTCCAAATATGTTACTTAAAGAGACAGTTCATCTTCTCAATGCACCCTTACAAAATATGATAACCTGAAGATTATTTTGTTATATCCATAAGATCCAGTACAACCAAAGCAATCCGGTCAGCATTGGTTACACTAAAACCACAGCTAATTATGATCAAATATGACAAGAATAAGCCACTTTCAGATAAAGTGATTATCCATGCTATTTGTTGTCAGAGTGGCAAAGTACTGTTGTCTTACCAGTGGGTGGATAGCTGGTGACGGGTGTGACAGATGTGCTGGAAGCTAGCCCTTATTCCAAGGGCTGTTCCGGTGTAACTGTGATAGTGATGCCACTTTCCATCTCCCCTCCAAGTGACGGCAACGTGCCCGTCTGGCATCGAAGAACAACTAATTATCCAGCCTGGCGCCCGCTTCCCCCAAAGCCTGCCGATACCTCCACAGGCAATCCAAAAAGACTAATAACAATGACAATGCAAGCAGACAATGGTTGTGATGGCAGTTTCTGGTGGGTGACAGATTCCAAATGAAAAATACAGAACAATATTTTTGCAGGTACAGTATGAAGTTGCAAGGATTTGGTAGCAAACTGGAATGATTTGCAGTATGGGTATGAGATCTTATAGAGGGGCATGTTGGCTGGGTCCTAGGGATGTCCCGATCGGATCGGGAGATCGGAAATCGGGGAGATCGGGGGGGCTAGTCCCAGTTGTCCTAACTGGGATTTTCCCGATCGGAATCGGGAGATCAGATCGGAATCGGGAGAAAAAGATTGGGAAACCTTGTCTTTATATATTTAAAAAATATATAAGCCGATGAGCTTTATTTTTTATTTGTTTTGATACAATGCTGCACTAAGTGAAAAAAGAAGCTTGGATAGAATGGATAATGTTATTTAAATTTTTTTTTTTAAACTTAAGGGACAACATAAAAGCATTTTTTCTTTTCTTTTTCCTAAATGCATTGCCGAAAGATCGGATCGGGAAGGATCAGGATCGAATCAGGAGCAAAAATGTGATCAGGATCGGGGGCAAAAAAACTTGATCGGGACACCCTACTGGGTCCAAAAAAGAAAATCATAATTTGTATTTTCTTTTTTGTGTGTGTGGAGACTTTAATTAAGAATAAAATTGCAATGTTCCACTTTGTTCATAACAAGGCCCTTTTAATACACTCTGCTGAGACAAACACTTTCATAATAGGGATACAGAACATATCCTCAATGCACTCGGGGGTACCTTCATTCTTCATGTTTCCTTTATTTTACCCCATCCCTACTTTCTAAATCTTAATTGAACTAATTACTTTATACTAATTACATTATACAAGTCTGCCCTAATATGCTTCAGGAGAGAGACAGCTTGGATTAACAGTGCTACTAAGTAGCAATTACAGCCAATTAGTTCATAAATCAACATTTAAGCAAATTATATTTCCGAGTTAGGCCCAAGCTACGGGAAAAGTGCTTAAAGGCCAAGAGTGCATGCATTCACACTATACAGTAACTCGAATGACGAGAGAAATTACAATGATATGCATGCCCATCCACATGCATTTCTCATTTTCTTCTTTAAAATAGGAGTTTATTGCAAGTAAAACCCAAATCAGGAATGCCAATGTCATTCTGCAGGGGTTACGTGTGTCCAGGGGCGTCACACCAAATTCTGGGCCCTGGGTACAAGGATTCACTGTGGGCCCCCCATGAATGTTAACTATTGAAAAATAGCAGATATACAAGCTCACAGCGCGGCACCGAGTGCCGCGCTGTGAGCTTGTAGATCTGCTATTTTTGAAAAATCGTGAAAATGTGTGCAAGAAACCTATGTCAAGGACCCCCAAGATGATATGTATATGGCCACGGACCCCGATCTCAAAATATTTAGTTCCAGGGACCCCCCCAGAAGCAAAATTTGAGTTAGAAATGTTCGCTTAAAAAATACATATATTCAAAGGTTTTCACACATTTTCACAACTTTTCAAAAATAGCAGATCTACAAGCTCGCAGCGCGGCACTCGGTGCTGCGCTGTGAGCTTGTATATCTGCTATTTTTCAATAGCTAAAGTTACTAGGGCCCCTCCACCTTGGGCCCTGGTACCTCAGTCCCACTTTCCTACCCCTTGTGACGCCCCTGGATATGCATGCCCATCCACATGCATTTCTCATTTTCTTCTTTAAAATAGGAGTTTATTGCAAGTAAAACCCAAATCAGGAATGCCAATGTCATTCTGCAGGGGTTACGTGTGTCTCACCTCCATCCCAGAGCTTCCCCAGGTGGCGTACTGGCGTAACAGAACTCACTACAAAACTTCCTCTCCCCTTCAGCTCTCCCGTGTTGGCAGTTAGCATCCTGCAGGTGCTGACTATGACAGGTTCACCTGCTGCGGGCTCACCTGCGTTTCTGTAACCAGCGGAGAGGAAAGCCAGAGTACTGTATGCCTGAGTGACTCACAGAGACAACATGACACATGGGGCCTGCATCATCAGCCTCTCCACAGTAGCCAAGGTCTCCACAACAAACTGTTCTTAGTATAGGTTATATAGGAAAATAACCGTGTGACACAAGCACGGTGCCTGTCTGCTAATACATATTACAAACCATTAGACACTTTGAGCTACAGTATACTGTGGCAGACAGTGGCACTATGTTCATGTACTTGTTTGTTTGGCATCAGGGTCCTTGAATATGGATTTTATATATAGAAGTTGAAGCCCCCGGAATAGGCCAACCTTCATTTTCGAACCATTCTTATGCAAAGGGATGAAGCAATCACAGACGTCACGGATGAACAGAGAGATTCTGACATGAAATTGACATTTACAGCCCGGGCGCAGTCGATGTATGAGGTGACGCTTTCCAGGCACATCCATTCTCATGTAAAACAGGGCCTCTTTCTTTTCATGCTCTTGGTTTATTTTGGTTATTTAACAGTTTGCAGAGCGTGGATTTCATCAAACTGGGATGTTCGGACTCGGAGGCGAGCACATCTGTCTCTTGCCTCGGCTTCCGCATGAGGAATCAAGTGCTTGGGTCTGGATGAAAATGTAGATGGACGGGATGTGATGCGTGCCAAGGGGACGCTCATTCAGAGAAGCCGTGTCCTTGATGCACAGCGGCTGAGCGCTATGTGTGCCAGGCCTCTAAAGTGTGCTTAGTGTCACTAAAGGCTTTAACTTCCTCCCCTCCCACCATTTGCATCGTCATTCATCCACGGGGCCACAGAGGTATCCTAGTCCCTGCTCAGCCATCACTCTCCCTTTACTCAATATATATGGATCACAGAAAACAAGATCACAACGCAAGCTCTTTTGAGTCATGGTATACTTTCTTTGTAATCGCCACTCACAACTTTTTCTCACATGGTTTCCTTCTCCTTGGGGGGGTCTGATACTTTTTCAAAGTTTTCATCAATGATCTGATAGGCAGGAATCATGGAGTAGAGATGGAGCCACAGTGCCATCCTGTGGATTTGAGGACTCATTACCGCAGCCAGAGCTAGAAAGTAATGTTACTGCTGTTGAGCATTTATTCATTGAGAAATGAATAAATGCATATAGAAATTCATATAGAAATATTATTACTTCTTTCTTCTTCTTATTACTTAGTTATTTTTCTATTCATGGTAATTGTGCGTGTGATGACATCTGTGTTTCAAATAAACATTGTTGATATAATCAAAATGATCAGTTCCAAAGCTTGGCCTGACAATAGACCACCAAATTATTTGAAAGGAGCATAACAAAATGTGCTCTTCTATTGAGACATCTAGATGGCCTTTGACACAGGATCGTGTAAATTCTGGCTTTACGCAGGCAGGCTCTATTAACTCAGTGGTAGAAATTTCAAATGTATGTTGTCACAGTAGTGATACTTATTTAGAAGTTGTCCGAAGCTGTTGGTTAGCTTTGATTTTCCTTCTATTTCTCAAACATTTAATTAACCTCCATAACGACTCCTAGATTTCCCTGAGGGGACGTTGGTGATGAGAAAGCAATGGGCGTGAGGTGGAGAGAGAGAGAGAGAGCAGGGGTGTCGCACCAAATTCTGGGCCCTGGGTACTTTAATTATTGAAAAAAATTAAAGTACAAGCTTGTAGATCTGCTATTTTTAGATCTGCTATTTTTGAAAAATCATGAAGTCTTTGAATATTTCAAATCAAAAGGTTTTTTGAAAAACCAATGTTTCTATGTCAGTGTTGCTCAAACCTTTTCATGTGAAGGACCCCCAACATGATATGTATTTGGCCACGGACCCCCATCTCAAAATATTTAATTCCAGGGACCCCACAGAAGCAAAATTTGAGTTACAAATGTTCGCTTAAAAAATACATATATTCAAAGATTTGCGCACATTTTCACGACTTTTCAAAAATAGCAGATCTACAAGCTCGCAGCTTGTATATCTGCTATTTTCAATAGCTAAATAATTAAGGCCCCTCCACCTTGGGCCCTAGTAACTCAGTCCCACTTCTCTCCCCCTTGTGACGCCCCTGGAAGAGAGAGAGAGAGAGAGAGAGAGAGAGAGAGAGAGAGAGAGAGAGAGAGAGTGATGGGATCTGGTGAATGGCCACCTGGACAGGCTGTTTACTGAGATAGAGGCAGGACTCTGTGCTTCTAAGCTTCAGACAGGTGTGTGGGTTTGGTAGCTGAAAGAATAATCGTCACTCCTTCTGATTGGACACAAGCCAAGGACAAACCAGACCAGAGCTGATCTGATTTTAATCACTTCTATAGTCTGCTTGAATAGACCGTGTCTGGTAGGTCATTTCAAGAATCTCTCAACTCAACCGTTATCAGGACAGTATCAAGAGATTAGCAGGTTATTAACACAAGAAGGCCTTGATTAACACATACAAAAGATTCATATTTCAATCAAATGTGGATAGAATGAAGCGTAACTTAATCCCAGACAGAGAGCATTATCTCAAGCACATGACCACGGTTTGATAAAGCAATGAGGATTTAGAGAGAGAGAGAGAGAGAGAGAGAGAGAGAGAGAGGGAGAGAGGGAGAGAGAGAGGGAGAGAGAGATTTTGGTTTCTAAAGAGAAAAAGTGGGCTGGAGGAATGAATTTGGTTGATGATATTTGGGGCAAATTTACCCAGGATAAATGACTTGGAAGTGATTATTGTGATGATTAAGAGGGAGGCAGTAAGCTACAACATTTAGGATGGTTTTTATGTGTTTAGCTAAATGAAATAAATTTAAGTTATTCTATAAATATTTCTAATAAAGAACATTTCCACATCTAGATTAAATAGGGTGTTGAAATGAGATAGGCCTGAGTGTCTCAAACTAATAGCAGAATCCTGGCTGTATACTGGCCAAGACCACTAACTACACAGCTTTTTGAAAAAGATGGCTTATCCCTGCATGTTCATTTAATGACCTTCATTTTACAAATTTAAAGTCCCTCTTCAGGCAAGGATTTTGTGGCATCCATGCAGAAACAACACAAATGACTGGCTTAGCTCTCACGGCCACAGCACAATTTCCGCTTCAGTGTATTGCATCATCACTGCTCCCTATTTACATGCATCTTGGCCCAGTGGAATACCATGCATGATTTATAACATTAATGAAGTAATTGTGCAAATGTTATTAAATTACTGGGATATGATAACACAACAACACCCACGATGACATGTCGCTGCAAAGCATTAGGTGGCTTCCTCCCAAGTTGTGGTGTTCTAATGAGTTCGCTTAGCGTTGCACCACATGCCATCACTTTGGATTGTCGACTCTAATTTCCCTGCTGATGCTCAACAGCCCAATAAGCAGCTAGTATCTGCATTCATCAGACTGGGATCTTTATCTACTAGGAAAACAGGATAGCATAGAGTAGACTATCTCACACTCAGTTTAATGAGTCGATGATATGATGGGATGCTAACCCTCATATAAAGCTTGTAGTTTATATTTTGTCAACTATAATTTGGCCATACATCCACACATCTGCCCTCTATGTGATAACCAAATAGGTGTTGCCAGGTTTACTTAGGCTACTTCAACAGAATTAATGTAATGGTCAAATTAAGTGCACATGTCTTGTGCATTCCTTTGGCAATGAGTCATTAGGCTATATGCTTCAGGTCTAGTGCAGGCTACTATAGAAAACTGTGAATAATTCTTTCTTTCACAAAAGGTATTCTGCAGTAGATAAGGGCAGTTATCCTGGAAAAACCCTGAAATCCATCTCAATAACCTTGTTATTGAATGGCCGTTCAAAGGCCACGCTTTTTTTTTTAAATACAGCAATTTAAGTTAATGTTAATACTATAATTCTTCCATGAATGAAACCAATAATCGTATTTCACAAAGTAGTAAAACAAAGCAAAAAAATAAATAAAACAGAGAAAGATATAATAGTAGAGTGCATTATCTAAACATGGACCTTTGCCTTTAAGTAACATTAAATTATTTAAAATCCTCTTACAAGGAGCAGCCTCTGAAGCTATTTTTTGCCATAATTAATCACCAGAGAATGTTCCATTCTTGGTGTATTTAATTGCCACTGGACTGCTGGAACAAGACAATAGGCAACATTAATTAATATCAGCTATCAGTGGTCAGACTTGCCCAACAACACTGTAAACAAACCCTGTCCAAAGTCCATGCATTTTGCTGAAATTGCACGATCAAGATTTATGATCCCCCTGGTTGCAAACTGTTTAGCTAATGAAGCATAATAGATCGCCTACACAAGCCGATGAAATGCATATGCAAAGCACCAACTGCTTTCACTTGATCAATGTCAAAAAGCCATTTTTTACATTTCTGAGTTTGGGATGCCCGGTCTTCCTCTGGCCCTGTGGAAATGACTCTTCCTCTTTCTAAAGATAGGCCTCACCCCAAACCCCTTTGGCAGCAGTCATCTGATAAAACGTCTCCCTCTGTCTTGTTATTCAAATGCCACTAATTTAAATCTTTATTCCAAAAGGTCAGAGCATAACTTTTTCCCAGGGCAGGCAAGTGCTAAACGGCAAGGTTCCATGACTCATCAATAAGATAGCCCTTGACACCATGCAATTAGTCTCAATGGTGTGAAACCACTGGGCGTGTAAACAAAATTAATACATAAATCTTTCTGCCTCAAATTTAAAAAAAGAGACCTTGCTAATTAAACCATCATGGTCAATGAAAGTGCAATGAGTGTAAAATTAATTTCTTGGTGAACTTGCAATTACAGGGATTGAGTACCTACACTCCATTATAGCCGTATCTCACTTGAAAAATGGTTTTGGGTAGAAACATTTAATGATTTAATGCAACCCTCAGAATGTATTGGGTTTACCTGCCTACATAATCATCTTTTAGGAATGAATATATATAATACTTCTACTATTACTATTTCTAATAATAATAATAACCACACCCTAAGGGCAAGGTCGCACACAGGGGCGCAGTGCGTGCACATGGGCGTTTTGGCCTATATAGATACCCTACTGCTGAGCTGGTCGAGTCATCACTGTGATGTCAGAACAGTTCAGCTATATTCCATATATGGAGTCCGTGAGGTCAGATGTAGAGGTATTGACCAGCTCCATATACAGAGATCAAGGTGATGATCCAGTCGTCTCCATGTATGGATATTGCCAAATATGGGCATTCCCAGATATGCGTTTAATATTGATGCCATCGGGACAGGGTTCTCATAAAAAGGGACATGGACGGAATACATTTTTAAGTGTGACTCGTGTCGTGTCAACCACACTGGTTTTCTGTTCTCTAGTCTCTACCCTCACCATAATGTGTCCTTCTGTCCTATATTATATATGGTACAGTATATGCAATTAAACAACATATTTGCAGCAGTTTTTCCAAGTTGGGCAATTGTGTGCAGTTAGGCTATATAGTGTGCAATGTATAGCCTATCAGCCTATGTAGCCTATGTAGTATGTAGCTATTTAACAATTGTCATTAAAATAGCAGCAGCACATGATATATTTTATTTAGTCAAATCTAGGCCTTTGATGATCATACCATGGGATCCCTGAATCCAAGGTTGAAAATTACAACTTCTAATATTAACTAGCTTTTATGTTTGGACTGGTGGGGGAAACAAACAAAACCACGTCCACAACACACCACAGCACTGCAGCAGACAGCAAAATAAATATACAATGGATGTAGGCTACACTTTTTTGACAACCAGTTGTGCCAAGTTTGTTATTTAGAGAGTGTACAAATGGAACCAAATGGACCAGCTAGGGTCCATTTGGTTCCATTTGTACACTATCAGTTACAGACCCATAGGGGTCTATTTGGTTCCAAACTATCATTTAGCTGGGGACCACCTGGGACTCCCTCAAGGACCCCTGGGGGTCCCCGGACACCACTTTGAGAATTAATGGTCAAAGCATTCCTGAATGTGTTGAGAAGAATCAGTGTTGTACTTACAGTACTTGAGATGACTAGCTGGGCTGGAGGCTTTGAATATTTTTTTGAAAACAGTCCTTTCAGCTCCGCCACTCTTTTTTCTTTCTTGATAACTGACATTTGATCCAATCCAACTATTACATTGTTGGTGAATGATCAGGCCATCTCAGAGTTTTCCAAAGAACTTGTCTTTACTTAACTTTTTAGCAGCTGGCTATTCATGTTATTCCTGGCCCTCTCTATGGAGGCTGCCATTTTCTTTTACAGAGGGCAAAACATCTTTTCACTTCCTCCCAAGTCCCAAGTAAGGAAGAGACAGGGAATTGTCTGTTGCCAGATTTTGCCAAAGAAATAAGCCCAACAGAAGCAACTAGGCTATACTACTTTACATTTACATTTGGAAATAGCAGATCAGCAAGCTCACAATGTGTCACATTGCGACATATTGTGAGCTTGTATATTTGCTATTTAAAAATATTGGAGGAAAATTAGGGAGGGAATATATTTGCAACATTTTAACAACATAAATCTGTGTGGTGGTCCCTGGCACCACATATTTTCAGATGGGGGTCTGCGACTGTGGACAAATATGTTAATCTGGGGTCCTCGATATGAAAAGATTTGGTTTAAAAAAAATAGAAAGTAAGCCCAATAAGCAACTATACTAAGACACTAATTGCTTATTATAAGCAGACATGGCAACCCAGGTACATACAGAGCCCAGAGCCCAGAATGCCAACTACTGACACTTTAATGCAAGGACAACAGGAAACCAAATGATTCCGGCTCTCTGGTACCCGTCTCGCATTGATAGGCATTTTTGATTGACAGGCTTGGAATTCTTCTGTGTGCGTAACAGACACGGAAGGTCGGTAGGCAAATCAGAGGCAGGTTTGAATGGAAAAGTCCTGGAAAAGACGCGTTGTGATTGGCCACTAGTTTTTTTGAGTGGCAGCCTGCCCTCGACACTTCCGCTTTTCTGCCTATCAAGTTGGACGGGTCGCTCCAATCAACTGCAGCTGTGGACGAGGTATCTAGCTTTTTATATCTGAAGTTTTTCAGGCCAGCTTTTTCAGCTTCCGCCTCTTTCAGGATATGAAGCCAGGGGCGGGGCCAGGAATAACATGACTAGCAGTAGCAGTAGCATAGAGCAGTAGTGCAATGACAACATGAGACTGACTAATCGATCCCCGAAAATCCCCACACATCACAACACAGGCAAGGCACATCAAATGCAGCACAATCAAACAGGGAATCAGAGAGCAGAACCAAAAGTTTCTATGATTGGCCACTAGTTGCGCTGTTCTGGTACCAAAAGCAACATCTTCTCATTTGCATTACATTTACATTTGATTTTCTTAACTTAATAAACATTGTCATAGTTAGGCCTACTTTATAGTTCCTGTCGCTAGTTTAAAGCCTTGTTTCAATCACCATGATATGCGTTTTGTGAAAATATGGTCCCCTAAAATGAACTCAGAATGTTTTAAAACCTACAAAACAACTCTAATATTAAGAAAATTGTACATGTTGTCCCATCAACAATTCACTGCTTGTTCCTGGATGACAAACAAACCCCTCTTTTCTCTTCTTCTTCTCCTCGACAATATTTGGACTCGTATCAGCACCCAGGAAGCTGTACAACCCAAGGTTCTACCAAAGTTCAACATCACTTTAAACCTCTCCCCGTCTGGCAATTCCACTTGGCAATTTCAAAAAGAAGAGGCTCTCTCCCAGAGCTCCAAATTAAATCTGATGCCCATGGAAGCCTTGTAATTACTTGTGGTGCCAATTTGGCTCCATGGAAGCGGGAGCGCAGAGGACCAGGTGTGCGCCAGTATATCTTAGGGATGATTTCTTAATAGCTTCATAAATCCATTCATGCATCATATGCATCCCAACGCCATCATCAGCCCGGTGCCAGGCGAGACACCACAGGCCTTTCTGAGCATCTGCTACGTGACTGCACGCTAGCCCATACATTTCTTTAGTTCATCCGCATTCCAGAATCAGTGGTGGTAAAATGTTTTACTTTAGTAAAAGTATCGATACTGCAATGTAGAAATGTAGGCTACTCTGTTACAAGTAAATGTCTGAAATTCAAAATGTAGGCCTACTTGAATAAAAGTACAAAGGTATTGGCATCAAAATGTACTATGCAGAATGTCCCATTTCACAAGTTTTCAAATGTACAAACGATGCGACGCATTGTGAGCTTTTAGATCTGCTATTATCAAATGGCCGAAATGTATATAGACCCTAGGGCTGAAGTGCATGTATGTTTTGTGATGATAATCAAAATCTACGAAGTAACTACAGTAGTAACTAATGTTTTCAAATAAATGTAGTGGAGTAAAAGTACAATATTTGGATCTGAGACGTAGTGGAGTAGAAATAAAAGTATTGGAAATACTCAGTAAACCTTGCCGAGCCATGAGGCCCTTAGGGCATGAGCCTATCTCCTGATTCTGTAGCGTGAGGCAGTTTGATGTACAAGTACACCCCCTGGACATGACGCTGGTATGTCACAGGGATTTACCCCCAATCCAACCCTTGATGCTGAGTGCCAAGCAGGGAGGCACTGGGTCCCATTTTTTAGAGCCTTTGGTATGACCCGACCGGGGTTCGAACCCCAGCCTGCCAGTCTCAGGGCGGACACTATAACCAACAAGGCCACTGGGCTGGTGCATGGAAAACTCAAGTAAAGTACAAATACCGGTACCTCAAAATTGTGCTCAAGTACAGAAATTAAGGAAACTAGCCTACAGCCCCCTGCGGGGGCCTGGCCCCTTTGTGTGTGTGCCTGTTAGTCCCCCTTGGTGTGAAGCAGACAGACTGTGATGTTGCTCTCTCTGGAGGTGCCCCCGGACTGGGAGTGTGCTGCTTGGTGACGCCCATTTGTGATGTAAATCGCATCACAGGACAGCCGCCTACAGGCCAAAATTTGGGAAAATATTTTAAACATTTGGGGATTATGAGAAGTAGAGACACATCTGAAGGTGATAAAGTTGATGTTGGGCAAGGTACATGCGTTATTGATTTTTGTATTATGTTTTTTAGACAATTGAACAACTGCTGAACGTGGAGTTACAGATGGACAAACGGACAAACATACACACTATTTTTTGGGGCGATTCTAATTAAGGTTGTGGGATGTAACTTTACACACACACACACACACACACACACACACACACACACACACACACACACACACACACACACACACACACACACACACACAGGTATGACTGGCTGCAATTAGAGGTGGGATTTTGTTGTTGCAACTGTATTCTGTATTCCGCTGGGGTGGGAGGATGGGGGGGGGGGGATGTCCTGTCTTCACAATGGGAGGAGATAATGGTGTTCTGTAAAATTGAAGTTGCAAGACAAACAAAACTGCTGATGCTATATGTTCCTCCCCTCTCTCTCCCCTGCCTGGCCTTTCCCTGAGTCTCGTCGTCTCTGCGGGGACCAGCCGGGCTGCTCAACCGGCTACACCTCACAGCTGTGGCCGTGCAAGCTCTCAGTTAATTACAGAACCGCTGTCTGCATGTCTGCACAGTCAGCAGGTTCACTCAACAGTTGTTGTGAGGAGTGGGCAAATTGTCTTTAGAGGTCCCCTCATTATCTGCTCATGCTTCTTTCACTTGTGTTACAAAAGGGCTCTTGTGCTGTAACACACTGCCCCCTGTCATCAGAGCCAAGCACTGATAACGCACCAGTTAGTGTATTATGTTTTATTAGGATCACTTATTGTACTTCAGCAGTAAAACGATACATGTTTATGTTCAGAAACCGTAATGAATTTATGTAAATTATGATGATGGTAAATTCTTCTTCTGTCTTCAACATCATGCTCCTGTTTATTTTCAAGACACTATAGGTGCTCAAAACATGTTCTGTGGAAGCAAAAGAAGTCTAATATAAAATTGATGCATTGATGATAAATAATAATCTAATCATCATTTCACATCACATTATACAGTGTGACCATAGACAATACCTGTTCCAGATCTTTGTCTTCTTCCATGTTAAAGGCTAGTTCTTGTTTCTCTCGCACTGCCTGTAACCAACACAGAGATTTATTTTCAGTACAATTATACAATAATTTAACTTTATTAGTTATCTGTAAATCTTTTATTTCACTTAAATTAACTGAAAATGACTGTGTGTATGTACAGTATGATGATTGTGTATAGGCTGCAAACTCAACAATATAACAATCTAAGAGTTCAAATTATGAAACACTGCAAAAAATGCCCTGATGTGGTGTGCTACAAAGTGCTACAATGACAAATATAAAACAAATAATTTAAAAACATTAAAACACATATTATATTTGTGTATGTTGGTGTCTGTGTTGTATTCACATATCAATGTCAATATTCCATTGCTCATTCCCACTGCTTTTGAGCGTACACAAGTAATGCGTCATCATCAGGCAGTTAGTTATACAGTAGGTGAAAAGAAACAACATTGAATGGTGTCAGTAAGGTGAAATTCAGAACTTTGATTGTTGTGTGATATTTTCTGTTGACCCACGTTGGCCTAGATAAGTTGACAAAAGGTTGAAAGGAAGAAGGAATTTACTACAGTCAGGGAAAGATATCAGTCTCTTGCATTTTTCTTAGTGCCTCCTTTTTCTTCCCAACCGTTTGACCACAGATAACTTGGCATGTGATTATTACGATAAGGAACTACAGAAAGACTTGCCTTTTGGGAGGCTGCTGTGCCTGCAGAGTTCTGCTGGGCAAAGAGCATGGCATCATGGACAGATAGGAAGAGGTGACTCTGTGCAATGCTGCCTTCGTTAAACACCCCTCCTGCCTCCAGGTCCTCATACACCTGGGCTGCAAGCAGCAGAGGAAGGTGATTTCCCCCAAAATAGCCGTTCTACAAGCTCACAAGGCTAGAGCTTGTAGATCTGCTATTTTCTGTGAGCACCACTGTCTTCAACGGAATAATAAATGAAGTACAGTAGGTGACAAATCATACAAGGCTCAACACTGAGTCTTACACTGGATTCATTGAGAAACATGAAAGCACAAGACTATTTACCAGAGGTTTTAAAAGAGAAAAAGAACGTGGATAAGAGGCAAAGCCATAAAACTCTAAAAGGAAACTACACCATGCTAAAACTCAAATAAATGGCCTCAACATTGTATTTAGCCTGATGTCCAGGGCCATTGAAATGTGTTACAAAGACAGCTAGGCAGGAACAGGTTGGTAATTCCTGATTACATATAGGCTACACCAATCTGGACTGGTCACATAATGAATCACTACTTTATCAGACTGGGTAATGAAGAAAAATAAATAAATAGATTACATATTTCCTGTTACACCATTTGGGTCTGTGGTGTTAACACTCTGGATTGTGTTGTGTGTGAGCATGTAGACTATGAATTTCTGTTTTTGAAGTGGGAACTGTAGTCTCTTCCATCCACAGATCCTGGTGGTATGGCATTGCATCTGCAACAGGGCTTAAGTCGCCATGATAATACTGTATCTATGCTAGAGCCAATTCATCTGCAAAACAATTGTGTCATCATATTTACCTTGAACATTAGCCAGGTAGAGTTGAATCCCCAGCATCTGATAGCTTGAGTTCATCTGTGTGGAAGCCAGAAGGCATATATTTCAGCTTGTTTTTTAATTTATTTTTTTATAAATGAATGCCCTACTTTGTCATTCAGGAGTTTTCCAATGTTAAAGTGAAAGTGGTTAAGTTTGTTGTTTTGAAAATATTTAACAAATGAACAAGAATTAACAAGAGCTTGTGACTAAGCAATAACTACACTGAATCCATTCTAACACAGGTTCTTCTTTTAATTTCCTGAAAAGTAACCGTTCTGCACATACAACGTATTGTGTTCCTGCCAGTGCCAGTAAAGTGACCCTGCAGTTAGTCTCGCGTAGCCAGACAACTATTCCACAATCTCCAAATGCTATATAGAGTCTGGAACTCCTGAACGGCGAGTAATGGAAACTGGCATTTCTGTTCATGAAAATATATTTTAAAATGTAATTTCTGCTAAGCTGCAAGCTAAATATGCTTAAATGATTTTTATTTATATTAAGATAAATGTGTATGATGTGAGACGGAAACAGAAGTGAGGAGGAGGCTTCACTTCTGCTTTAACCGGGTACTCATCATTCTTATTCCAGACTGTATGGCGGGAGCATTTGCAAATCGTGGAGTCAACAGTCTGGCCACGCGAGACTACACTGCACTGCACACAGGCTGACCTTGGTGAGCGTTTTGATGCCCATGAGGTCGATGAAGCACACGCCCGACAGGTCCAGGATCAGTGTGTGGAAGGGCATGGGCTGCGTTTCCGGTGTGACTGCAGAAGGACTGGGCAGCCCTTGGTCCGATGCCTTCTCACTTATCTCAATGTCACTACAGCTGAAGTTGACATAACTGGCAGGCGACTCTGGTTTGTTGGCACTACCGTCCTGCGAGTCAAAGTATTTCTGCAGCTCAAGCTGCGATGTGGTCTGGATTGTTTTTTTGGGGGGAGAGGGGACATGTCATACAGAAACATGAATATGTAGAAATGTTACATACTGTATAACAGGGTTCTTCAACGTTTTCAGGCCAAGGACCCCTTAGTTGAGAGATAGATGAAGTAGGGACCCCCACAACCCATAGATACCATATAGTTCCATCGTTTGATGGCACAATCATCAGTGTATTTTGGATTCATGTCAATTTGTGTTTTCAGATATTTAACCACTTGAACCGTCAACTTAATAAACTTGAACTTTCACTCTGCTCTGTTCTTTTTCTTCTCTACACCAAACCTCTTTGCCGAAAATAGCCAATCTACAAGCTCACAACGCCTCACAGCGCAAGGCATTGTGAGCTTGTAGATCTGTTATTTTTGGCTAAAGTTCTCAGAATATGGACATTATAGGGTTCAAGTGGTTAATATAAAAAAGGAGAAAAAGGTTTCTATCACACAAAGATTTGAAGGACCCCCTGTAGTAACTCTGAGGACCCCATAGGGGTCCTGGACCCCCTGTTGAAGACCCCTGCTGTATAAGAAACATTAACTTGAATGTCTGCCAGTTGCAGCGTATAAGTTAAGCCCTTTGTACAAGCCATTCAATTCAAAAAGGTTAATTTTGCCTCCCCACCTCCTGGGACTTCGCCAGAGAGCCGAGGGTCCTTCTTCTGACCGCCTTGTCCTTATTCTCCTCTTCCACTGTCTCCTGCTGTTGTTTCTTTAAGAACTTACGCCTGGCCAGGATCAGTTTGCCAGGGTCCAGTCCGGTCTAGACACAAACATGCGTAGGTAAACACTCACACACACACATTCATTCAAACATAGCTGACCTTGAGCGGGGAGCCGAGGAGGTCATTAACCCTTCGTACCTTTTCAATGACCTTCCGTCGGAATATCTCAGCATTGGCAAAATAGAGGGGGGAACAGTAGTTGACTATTCTCACGCCCTTGACAGGTGTTACCTATAGAGGTAGAATAACAGGATGAGGAATAGTTTGTTACATTTTCATCAAACATTTTACACCCAAATCAACACATACAAGAACACACATACTGTAAGTGTGAAGTTGTAATACCTTACTGTAAACCTTGGGGTTTTTGTAGATATCTGTATCAATGACTTGCACAACTTCTGAACCATTGCGACTAAAGGGAACACAATATTATTCTAATGAGTCAGATCTCGTTGGACATTTTCAGGACTTTGATTTATTAGCCCCCAATGAAAGTTGCATACATTTCACTTACAATTGTGTTTTGAATATGACCACCAGGATAGAGAATCCCACTCCAATGGCAACCCCAAAAGGCAAACTGAGGAAGAACGTGGCCAGAAACGACACTACCCACACACACTGTATGAGAAAGAAAGAATTATGTAATGAGAAGAAATAAGATATACGACAATGTCACTTGTCAAAAATAGCAGGTCTACAAGCTCACAACGCATTGCGACACATTGTGATCTTGTAGAACAGCTATTTACGGCAAACAACACCATGCAATAGCACAGTGAAATCCATTACGATGGATTTCACTGTACTATTGCATTCCAGGGTTAACTCACACAGTCCAGTTTGCTTTTCTTCCACAGATAATATGGGTCAGAGAGCTGCAGGAGGGTGTTCTTCAGGTTGACTGCAATCAGGGCTCCAAGCACTGACTAAAAAGAGAAGAAAGAAATAGTATCATAATTCATAATTACTGCACTGGTTGATATAACCATTTCTTCATCATGCATGATTTTTTTTCTTTTCCTCTTCGTCTGCACTGTGCCAAACTTGTTTTACATTTTTATGTGCATACTATGGTTTTGTAATGAAGATGTACTTTCTTCACATAACTTTCTACATACCTTTGGCAGTGGTTTGAGGAAGGCTCCTAAGGCTAGCATGGTGACCATTACCACCAGCATCACACATAGACTGGCAAACTAGACAAGAGGGTAGAGCAGAAGAAGAGCACTAGTTAGCGTACAGTAAACCAAGTGTAGTGATCTATTTTAAAGGAGCATGCCAGGATCTTTTGACATGTGGGCCCTTGTTCACTCTGATGCTACATTCACAGTGCTACAAAACAACCAAGTGTGGCCAACTGGCCAGTTACATTTCTGGTGAGTTGCCATTGCCATCAATGAAAAATGACAAAGGACCTCAATGTCAAAAGGGCTGGTACAGTATGCTCACTTTAAATGATACTTCCAGAATGGCAGAACAGCACCCACCTGTGACTGTCCCCCAGCACTGTCCACAGCCAGGGTCACTGACAGGGCACAACAAATGACATGGATCTTAAAGAAGGACCCAAGAAAGTTGCTGCAGCCAAGAGCTAACATCTCCTGTTATGGGAAAGTGCAGAATAGAGTGTTAAATGTAAGGACCACACCAACAAAAAAAGAAAAAAGAATCCAAGAACTGGGATGCATTGTACACAGCAAAATCTGTGTTATTTATCCATGTGTAACTCTGAAAGCGAGTACAAATGGAACCATATCCATTTGGTTGCATTTGTAAACTATCAGAGTTAAATTAACAGCAGTTAACCGCTACATACTGTATGTATTTCTACCTGGTTGGGATCCACATCATATCCATGCTTTGCTGCCAGTGTCCTGCCCATAGCCAGGTTAATAACATACCCGACTATAGCCAGGGAGAAGGCTGTGCTCAACATGTCCTCCCACTGACTCACTGTTGGAAGCATCGGTGCTGGGAATCTATAGGATGAAGACAGGGAAACAGAAGCCACAAAAAGGGACAGTGAAAATGGGTTGCGTGATCAATCATCTAACCGTTGAAACAGTCACTGACTCTGAGATTGTTGAGTGAGCTTTACCCCAATGGAATTTCTCCCACTATGTCCATGTGATAAATCTCTGGTAGGTCCAGGGGTCCTGAGAGTGCTGTAGCCACCACCACCTGTGCCAGAAGGGAGCAAAAGATGTTATTTATTTATTTTACTTTATTTTTTTAAGGTGTATAGTTCAGAAAGCGTTCAGGGTATTGTAAGAAAATAGACCCAGCTGGATACTGGAGCATAAATAGCATGTATTATGTACATTTTGACTGCACATGGCAAGACCAGTCTACAACAATGGTTGCACAAAAGTTACATCATATGAGACTAACATAAATCCCACTGTAGAATCCTGAGTATTAATTTAACTCTAGGTCCACATGGTTTCATTTGTAGCCTACTCTCTCAGTGGTAAAGCTGCAATTTGGAATGTATTTTAATTAATTAAACTAGAGCGCTGGGCTGCTGGCTTACTCTGGCTAGTTGTGGTTTTTCGGTTATCAGACACTGTTGGTGCAGTGCCACTCCAGGTCACCTGGGACACACCAAGTTTAAAGTCAATCGGTCATACAGTGCGTGTGTAATGCTCAGGATAGGGCGCGTTAATACAAAATAACCAGCACATCTGCAGGGGTTGGTGTCCGGTAATAAGACCTATTGGTTGACAAGTAGTACTGCCTGCAACATCTCCCCTGGTAAAGCAGATGTTCCGTCTTGATTGAGTGGTATAAGTTTGAGTGGTATAAGTTAAAATAACACAGGATTTTACTGTGCATATATATATACAGTATACAGTACCTTTGCTTTCAAAATGGAAAATAGCTGTAAGGCTACTTACAATGACGATCTCCATCGGGATTGGGAACGGAAGTTTGTGGCGGAAGCGTGCGCTCAGTTCCTTCACTATGATGAGAACAACACTGCTCACCAGAGCAAACACTAAAGAGGCTATGTTGGTATTTGGCAGGCCAGAGCAGATATCTACGAGAGTCTAGGAGAGAAACAGATGATCTTAACAGCTAAAAGGGTGTTTTTATAACAAGGGATAATGGTGGTCTTAGATCTATGCTACTGTTGCCATGCTCTGCAATCCTTACATATATTTTTCTTTACCAGAGATGTTACTTACATATATAACGGCCAGGGGCCCACTGTAGGGTGGCACCTTAATACCAAAGATATACTTCAGCACCGAGATGAGGATCTGTAGTCCAGCAGCTGTCATGAAGCCTCGTATAAAGGATTCTGATAGATAGATGGCCACAAAGCCAAACTGCAACATACCCAGCCCCATCTGTGAACATATCATGTCAGTGACTTCAAGAGACAATTGCAATGTCAAAATCATCCCCATTATGTTTGTTATTAGTTCTTAATTTACCAAATTCACCCCCCAACAGGATGGCGTTTCCCACTTCCTGAGTGTGATGTACAGTAAGAGCAAAATGGCCACACTAATATGGTGAAAACCATAGTTGACTTGGTTCCCCCAGATCTCTATACTATGTCCACTAGTATTTCCCTCCACATCAAACTTCTGCCGAAAATAGCCTGCCTACAAGTGTGAGCTTGTAGCTCTGGAAATGTTGGCCTAGGTTCACCCCTGGAATAGGAATGCAAAAGTTTAAGTCCTTAAATTGAACAAATCTCCAGTACCTGTATGATTGCAGTGAGGCAGGCCAAGGTTCCTGATACACGTAGCCGAGCCTCATTCATCCCGTCTGTGTCAACTACTGTAGCGTTGAGAGTGGTGTTGAAGTGTTGGAATTTAGACTCGGGTTCCAGCCTAAGACACACTATACCCACCATGATGCTGAGAACAGCAAAGGTACCTGGACACAGAAAGGTTAACAAGGGTGTATGTCTGGGTAACATTGTCATCATATGAAATGAGAGGGTTGATCAATCTTCTTTCTTTACCTGGGACCATCTGGTGAGCAGTGCCCATGAAGAAATAAGGGATGAGGGGGAAGAATGAGGAGTAAAGCCCATTGACAGGAGGCAGGTTTGCCAGCAGGGCAAATGCCATACCTGGGAAGATTCCATAAACGGAAAAAAAAGAATTAAAGGTCAAGCTAAGCTACATCAGCAGTGGGTATGCTGTAGGAAGAGTTGTATTACATGGAACCATCAGAGATTAAAAAAAAAAAAAAACTGATCGACAGACCTTGGGGCACCTGAATGGTGCCTGCGCTGACCCCACTGATGGTATCACACAACAGGTTTTCCTTCACTTTGTACTTGGGCAGCCAGCTCAACACAGGCAGGTGCCTGGTTAACAAGCCCTTAAGTCTAGGCCCAGAGCATCTGACAGACAGAAACAGCCAGAACTTTAGTTGGAGTTGGATCAGTCATTGGAGCCTTCACAGTTGGTGAATACAATGAAGAAATAGATAACACTGAAATAATATAACAAGCTTTTTACATTGACACCTCGGATAGAACCAGTGGTTCCCGATCCATCTCCTGTTTCCGTAGCGTGAGGCAACTTGATGTACATGTACACCCCCTGGACATGACGCTACATGTACTGTATATGTCACAGGGACTTACCCCCAATCCAACCCTTGATGCTGAGTGCCAAGCAGGGAGGCATTGGGTACCATGTTTTGTCTTTGGTATGATTAAAAAAAGAACAAACCCAGACCTCCTAGTCTCAGGGTAAATACTCTAACCACAAGGCCACAGAGTTGACAATAGAACAGATAAAAGAGAATAGATTGTAATTATATACCTGAAGAGCTTCTTCACTTTCTCACCAATAGGAAACTGTCGGTTCTTCTTTTCAAAGTCTTTATCAAAATCGTGGACATTATAGGCGGGTCTATCAATTACATAGCGTGGGCAGTCCTGGTTCATGGTTGCGCCTTTCCTGGAAACATTCAGCCAACTGAAATGATGAATGCTCGATGAAGGTTAACACAGTTACTATTAATACTGTATATATAGCCCACAAATTATAGTATGGGCTAAAATAAAGAATGGCATATTAAGAAAAGTCAGGTTCTCATGGGTAAGGCTAATTCAATATACAAAACCTCTGTTTAGACAAACCTCTTACAATTAACATTGTGTTGAACGCGTTGTTACATTGCAAGATACATAAGGTATAAGGTAAGGTCATAGCTCTGGTATAATGCCTCTGAGTTCCTAATCTAACCTTGAAAGTGTTGGCAACAGGTCAGTGGAGTAGGCTACCTGTATTTGACAAGTACCAGGCATGGACTATTGTTTACATGCTGAAGTCACCAAAACCCTTAAAATGCCATTTACATAATTTAAATCAATCTAATAGCATTACTGGTGTACTCCACTGCCATAAGACAATGAATGGTATTGTGACTGTTGGAAGAGTCTATGCAAGGTTCAAGTGCTTCTATGCAGTCTAAGCTAACAAGATAATGAAAAGCTGCATGCTCCTAAACTGTGCTATAGTTTAAACAAAATACATACATTGCTCTTTGTAATAAATTATCAGCTTAATAATTTACAATAAACAATTTCTATCACAAATATTGATTTTGAAATTTCAGCTGATCGGGGATATACAAACTATGTAATAACTAAGCTCAGTAATGTCATAAATATGTCAAATATGTTGTTGTTTCCTGTATTAAATAGTGATTATAATTGTTGTTCCATTAATGACAGTAGGAAAGTGTGGGAAAAGAATTGTACAGTACCTTACAATTGGAGCAAAGATTTGGTTTCAGTTATTTTTACTGGCACTGTCCACTTCTTAAAATGAAGTTATTACCTTGCACACCTCTGGGTGGAGCTTAAGATAAACTTGTTCACAACTAGCCAGTAAATTCCAGTGTTAATCTGCCTCTGAGTGTAAAAGGACCTGTAAGGAGCCATTAGGTTGATTTGTACAGTCTGAGGAGGGGCGTCACAAGGGGGAGGAAAGTGGGACTTACTAGGGCCCAAGGTGGTGGAGGGGCCTTAATTATTTTATACTTTAGCTATTGAAAAATAGCAGATATACAAGCTCACAGCGCGGCACCGAGTGCCGCGCTGCGAGCTTGTAGATCTGCTATTTTTGAAAAGTCGTGAAAATGTGTGCAAATCTTTGAATATATGTATTTTTTAAGCGAACATTTGTAACTCAAATTTTGCTTCTGGGGGGTCCCTGGAACTAAATATTTTGAGATGGGGGTCCGTGGCCAAATACATATCATCTTGGGCGTCCTTGACATGATAAGGTTTGAGCACCATGTAGAAACATAGGTTTCTTGCACACATTTTCACACTCTTTTAAAACAATAGCAGATCTACAAGCTCGCAGCGCGGCACTCGGTGCCGTGCTGTGAGCTTGTATATCTGCTATTTTTCAATGGTTAACATTCATGGGGGGCCCACAGTGAATCCTTGTACCCAGGGCCCAGAATTTGGTGTGACGCCCCTGTTTGTACATTCTGAGTGACCAATGGATAAATGAACACTGAGGTTTTTACTGCGAAGGCCTAACCTTGGTTGTAAATTAAGAAGCACCGTGCAGCAGATTGGTGGTCCCCAAACCTTTTCCTCTGAGACCCAAAAGATTATTTTGTTGCAAAACCGGGACCCAAAAATACATTGTTTTATTTTTGTTTTTATTAATGAAAAGGGGGGATTATTTTTATTAGTGAAAAGGGTTTTGAAATATTATTTTTGAAATATAGGAAGCATAAAACATACTCACAACCCATAAGTCTGTGACCCAAGAATGGGTTGTTTGGGAAACACTGCTCTATCGGATGCAGCTGAGATTGGTGAGGGTGCTACTTTAGTTGTACAAACAAAACAGCCATGATAATTTTATTTAATCTCTTTTAATGTTTTTCAATCACTTTACAGCCTTCTTTCTTTTATTAGGTTATTGAAACAAAAACACATCTTTATGCAATATTTCATGGTAAAAGGTAGGTAGACATTAAGATCGGAACTAAACAATGACTTACAAAAGGTTAATCCTTAAACAGACACAAAACCCTATCAGATTTGTAAACGAAACAAAAATGGCAAACTATAGTGCCTATATCAATGTTCATTCATGTGATATAGAGATGATGACAATATGGAGAACATTAAATATTTTTCAGGACTTCATATTTGTTTGTGGAAAAAATGGCAGCAATGTGTGTGCAAAACAATGGCAGCAATATCAAAATCTAAAGTGCAATCATTTTTATTTATCAAATCCATCCTTTTCTCTGGGAGGAATGTCACATTTGCAAAGATACCATAATGGCGCAAGTATCCCTCTAGTGGAACAAAAGATGAATAGCATAACATTTACATAATATTCATTCTTTCAGATCATCATGTTTGACATAAACAGGTCTGTCCGATATGATGACCCTGCATTTCGGGTGGGGGGGGGGGGGGGGGGGGAGCATGTTACGGTATGAATCACAACTATTGTCTTAGGTAAGTGAAAATTCCTTTAAATGAGCAAAGACCATGTCGATCATGAATGGCATCAAGAGACGCTTCCAAGTGTCTTTGTTGGCAATGAATTGACTGACTATATGGACACTGGAAACTGATCCAGGATGACTTTCTATAGCCTAATGTATATTTAGTCATACAAACATGTCACTCCACGAACATGCCTGACATTCAACAGAAAAACGTGACGTGAGAGGAACAATAAAGTTATTGATAGGTTGTCAGTTTTGCTTTTATAAATGCAAGCTTTGAGAACGTTCTTTATGATAACATTCATACCATGAGTTCATAGGAATAACTTTCTTTTTTATGGCGTAGGACTGAGAGGGCCAAGCCACCCAGAAGAGGATCTATCTGTTTGTCTGTGGCGAAACTCACACAAAATGTATTGTGCATGCTGCCAGTTGGCCAAGGAAGTAAATCCATGATATTATTCATGTTTTATAAGTTTTGAAATATTTAAAACTTTTCATGTAATACTGGAAATCAGCGTAGAGGCAAATAAAAAACAATATAAGGTAACAGCAATATGATGCCACAGTGTCAGTGTGTCATCAACATCAGAGCGTCAGAGTTCCACAGGGAAGTCAAGCAGTTATTAAAACCCATCTTGTTTAGGTGGAATTTCCCTTTCGTTTAAGTAGTATGACAATGAGATTATGGAGAGCATTGAAAAAAGTATAAATCATATGTAGCTCAGATTTGAACCACATCTTGCATGTGAGTTCTCAAATAAGCTTGACAAGATATTGCTATTATAGCACAACCTATAGAGGTCAATCCTAATCTAAGCAGTTTCCGATCAGCGCTTTAAAAAGTTGAATAAGACTTGTGACATGTACTGTATAAAGATGGGTGATTAGAACAGGTTACAAGACAAACACAGGGCTTGTTCTACAAGTCCAACAAGTGCAGCTGCACGAAAGTCATATGACATTTTATCCAGCAATATCCTCTTCTCCTCCACTTTCTTTAAAAAAAAGCTCTTTGACCAGCTCCTGCTGGCCATCCAAAAACGTTAGTATAACCCTGTGTAGAAAACCAGTGGCGTTTAGAAATCACTCAGGATGCTGATGTCTGCAAACTCCTGGCGGTATCTGTATGAGTACAAGGCCAGGAGAAAGGCCCATTTGAGGGTTAGAAAGCTCCACACAGCAGACAGGTAGAGGCTTCTTGGGTCGGTCGGAGCTGTGGGACAGAAAGGCTGTTTAGTGAAATATTTATGTGAATCAAATATCTTTCCTCATCAGTGAAAGAATGATCTTTGGCTCACACATCATATACTGTAGTATGGGCTCTTGTAATGAAATCCCTGTCGTTATAAGGCTGTAACAATACAACTGATACAATTCAAATATAGGGATGGGACTCCATCATGGGAGGACACAATTCTTTTTTAATCTGTTTTCGAGGCTGATTTACACAATTTGGGCCTATTGACAGACCGACAGACACTCATAGACAAGAGCGAAATTGTCTCTGGACTTTGGCTGTCCTGCCTGGCAGAGAGTAGACAACAAAATCGTTGGTAACCGGAATGTTTAAGACAATTATACCAAAGTATTTATGTTGTAGTTGCGTGCTTTGCCACTAACAGTGTTGTCCACTTGACAGCAGGATATCCGGTCACTGATCATGCTCATGCTCATGTTAATAGCTTCTGCACACCGTCATCACCACGTGGTACCAGTACCTCTCCCTCTCCCTCAAATCGTAATAATTGCAATTCGGGACATCACTCTGTTCATGAAGGAAGTGGTACAAACGTTGCATTTTTGGGACTGCACGTAAAATGCACGATGGGTGGTTGGGTGACTGAAATTGAGATAAAAAGGCATGAAAGTTGTAGTATTATTACATACAGTAAGTTACGTAAGCCCTTGCACATTAATGGCATTAAGCACCTGGTTGATGCAATAAACATATTTGTTTATTACAAAATATTAGGTAAAGTCATTCCAGTACGTTTCTGTGCCATTTTGTGCATTACCGCCACCTACTTGACTTTTACTATAACATTAATAACTATTTACATTAAAACATCCAAAGTGATCCCCTTCTTATGATAACTACCAGTCTACCCAGACCCATTGGACTGGGCTGTCGCGAACCCTTCCCTCAGGGCAGTGTTGTACCCGAACGCGTTCAAAGAACGATCGTTCATGAACACGTTCATATTTTGGGCGAACGTGAACTGAACGTAATTGTTTTCGCTTGATGAACGATATTGTCGAACGCGGTCATTCTGACGCCCGTGAACGGAGTTCGTCGGCGTTCGTCGGCCGTTCATGCGGCGGTCCGCGCCTCCGCGGTCGTCTGTCCTCTCCTCTCTCTTTTCATTCACATGCTCCAATAGCACACACTGCACGCAGCGTCGCAGCCCCTCGTGAACGTTGATATAAGGTGCTGTCTGCACTCTGCTGCTGCACTGTGAATCTCCTCTTTCGTTACGTGTCTCGCAAGCCTGACTACTTTGTCCTATGTGTGTTGCACGGCGAAAATAGCTGATCTGCAAGCTCACAATGCGTCGCATCCACGAGACAACGTGAGCTTGTAGATCAGCTATTTTAACCAACGCGGAAACATGCTGTGCGCGAGGTTTAGAAACGTATGCCTTCTAGTGGGGTTCCTTGTACATGTAATTTTTTGGAGCTGTGTGGAACACAAGCTCCCTATACGTGGCCGTGTGTGTAGGTATGTGGGTGGGTATGTGGGTATGTGGGTGGGTGGGTCTGTGGGTCTGTATGTAGCCTGTATGTAGTAACCCTGGGTGACCAGAGAGGTGCTGTTGAGTCTAGCCTGCCCTGAGCATCAACTGCAATACACACACACACACACACACACACACACACACACACACACACACACACACACACACACACACACACACACACACACACACACACACACACACACACACACACACACACACACACACACACACACACACAGCTCCACTTCGAACAGAGGTTCGATTTTTGTTTTTATTTCAAATGTGTGTTAAAGTTTATTTTTCACTTCCAATTTGTAGATTATGGTCTATAGAACAATTTTGGTTCGAGTGTCAAGACAGTGGATTGAAGAAAAATATATTTTTTGCCCTATTTCCAAAATGACCAAAATTGGAATTGTGTTTTTTGAACAATGTCTTAGTTTTCCCACAACTGCTGTGTAATATATATTTTTTTATTGCTATATCAAGTCAATACTGTGTGGGGAATCAATTGGAGTCAAATATTTGTTTTGAATATTATGATATTTCACACAATGAGACAATAACATGGTTATTACATTCAGCCCTTCACAATAAGGGTGCAGGAAGACTGGGAACTAGGCAGTGGGCACATAACTATTGTGGGCACCTCAATGTTAAGTTGGATGAAATTATTGCTGTGTGTGGTTCTATATGGGCTGTGTCAATAGTTTTGACAAATAATAGCATGCAGCAACGTCTAAACATTTATATAATATATATATATAGACCTAGGCTATATATTTTTTTTCTTTTTTTTTTTTTGAATAGCCAAAGTATAAAAAGAAATATGGTTAAAAAAGAACGAAAAAGAACTAAGTTAGTTCATTTTGGGGAACCATGAACTTAGTTCAAAATATCGAATTATGAACTATGAAATGAACTAGTTCATTTTAGAAGTTCTGAACTTGAACTTGAACTAGTTCGTTTTTAAAGTGAACTTTCCCAACACTGCCTCAGGGTATAATCAATGTCCTCTCACTTATATCCCCTATGTCCAAAAGTCTTCTGGCCGCGTCCAATATCATCTTTATCCTTTCAGATTTTCCCTGCATCTCCACTGCACAGTTAATTACCATGGCGATGAACGCCAGGAACTTTCTTTTGTCCATACTGATGGTTGATTTTCATAATTATCGGGATAACACAAATCATATTTTTTATTTATTTTTTGCTCATGTATAATCATGACATTAGTATTTTCATATCGTCCCATGCCTGTGTGACTAGGGATGGGACGATACGTGATATTATCGTTTATCGTGATAAAAAACACTCCCGATAATCGTATCGTGGAGATTTAATTTATCGTGGTATCATCCTCCGTCACGCACTGGGATCAATTCACCTTTTATTTGCCGAGCTGCATATCCGGTACCACTTAAACCCTCTATAATTGGTAAAAGGTACTTATAATATACGTACTTGATATAGTATTTTTTTTCCCCACTCTCTACCAAACGGCTTTGCCAAAAAAATACAAGGTCACAACAGGTCGCAACGCGTTGTGAGCTTGTAGATCTGCTATTTTTTGGCAGATGTTCCGCCCGAGGGTAATGGATTTTGATTATCATGATAATATCGTAAATCGTGATTTCTTTTGTTACAATAATCATGATATGACATTTTCATATCGTCCCATCCCTATGTGTGACTACAACACATTACATGTTAGAGACTACTGTATGAGCAGGTGAGGAAGATTACATTGCTTCTCTGTGATGGCAAGAGTGAGGAAGGTGATGAGCGCGGCCACAGCCAACGCAGAGAAGAGCGCTCCGACACCGATGAAGAACTTGAGGCCCTTCAGCCAGGTGCGCCAGTAGTCCTGTAAGGTAGAGGTTCAACAGTTAATTGAACTAATCGATTTAATTGTTTGTTTTAAAAAAAATTGATAATGTAATATGCTCAAACATTGTGAAAATTGCAGATGTACAAGCTCACAGCTCATCGCAGTGCAATGTGTTGTGAACTTATCATGCGACACTGTTGTACAACAAGCCATGGTATCAAATAAAATAAGATATATAATCAATTTAGTCAACTCAAAAATTTAAATAAATCAATTTGATCGTTTTTCATGGTGATTAATTTATAAAAGAAATCTAAAGAAACATTTTTTTGCAGGCCTACCTGTATATACATGATGTGTGTGACGAGAGCCCAGAGCGCCAGCACTCCTGTCAGGGGACACAAACAGTTTAAAGACAATTTTAGTTTAAAGATGCAATTGCGAGATTTATTTACTAGCTCATCATGTCTATCTGTAGTTCAATCCTTATCCTCTTGAACCCCATTGCCCCCACTGGTGGGGGCAAAAGGTGTTGACCTCTGAACAGCTGTCAATAAATGTCAATAAATCAATAGAGACCAAATCAAGATTATTGTTACAGTGGTCCTGCAGCATAGTAATCAGCTGCCATTGTACTTTTCATCCATACATTACTCATATTACAGTATTATTACTACTTATTGTTACTTGTTTTTATCATTTTTCACCCAATATTTAACATTACTAATATTACAGCACTACTCACTAAAACATCTGTAGAGTTTACATAGTTTGGAATATATTCATACAATTTTGCCTATCAATTGATGACACCTTGGTGAACAATTTCTCTATTCACTATATATGTTTTCAATGAGGTCTTGAGGCTCATTCACTATTCAGAAGACAAAATTTCAATAGGCAGAGGTCTTTTTCAATCATCTTTTCCTTGGTAAATGATCACAGCAGTTCAATTTGGTAAGAGAAGTGTTATGTTTTACACTGCATTTGTGAATTTTCAGGGGTTAGCTGACATTTGGTGAGTCAAGAGTAGCCACAATCATGTAGTTTTGTGTCCACAACTGTTCCAATTTGGGCATACATTTTAGGCGGATTTTTCCCCTGGACCCCCCTGGGGCTTAACAGGTTAAGTTATCTTGATTACTGTAACACTACCATTGTGAGACAGTCTGTCTAAATAAACAGAAATCATATATATTTTGTGTCTGACCTATTCGAGTAGTTATTAGTTGGCCATAAACTGTAACACTACTTTTCTGTGTACACAGTAAAATCCTCAGTGTTAATTCAAATCACTGTACAAATTAAACCAAATGGACCTGCAAGGGAACAAATGGAGCCAAATGGACCCTGGGGATTTCACTGTGTATGGTTTAAAAGCCTCTAAATTGGGCGTTGGTATTTGTACTGTATAAAATAAATGTGATCACATGATGCAGAAGTGTGACTCCCTAAAGAGCTAAAACCTAAAATGTCAAAATGATGCATTATTATTGTTGTTGTTAGTTATAATAATTATAATAATCCATAAGCTGTGGTGTAATGAATATTATTTTACAAATAACTTTATTTTAATGTGGCCTATGTGCTAATGCTAATGTTAACTCAATAGTCAATTTAAACATTTCTAGACTCGCACATCATTTTTAATAACATAATATTTACAAATATGTCTTTTTATACCTGATAAACCTCCCATGGCCGCCGTCCATGGCTGTTTATATACAATATTCCAGACCAAAAATGCCGAAAATCCAACCAGCGCGCCAAAGGTAGCATATGCAATGCTGATGTATGTTCTGTTGTTGTTCCCCATTCCAAAATGCTACAATAGCCTCGTGTTTGCAGATCAACGTTTTATAGAAGTATGTTGTGGAAGTTGGATGGTATTATCAGTATCAGCGGCTTAACACATTATGTAAGAATATTCCAAATGATCCCTAGACCGAGGTGATGGGGAAATACCAGCATCAAAAATCCCCTCGTCTGAACCGGTCTGACAGCTCTTAACAAGTATTTTTATGAAAGATACAAACGAATTGCTAATAGGCCCACGAAAAATGAAAACGAAACAGCGATGACGTTATTTCGATCGCTTAAAAACAGCAGTAAAATTAAAGTGTTTATCAGAGTCTAGTCGTCGGGGGAATTAGCAAGAGTTTGTGTTGCTGTGCGGATAGCTCTCTTGTTCAACATTTACGTATTCAGCGTATTCAGTGGTGCCAATTCTGCCAAACATATCCTCAATGGCTTTTTCTTAGTTCTTACAAGCCTATAATGTTGCAGTTGTGTAAACACGTTGATATTGTTGACACAAACACTTGGGCTCAATAATACAGAGGAATTATTAGCAATTTTACACATGGAGTTGACTATCACTAAACTAGAAACATCTTTGCACAGAGGAAACCTCAGTCTCAGACACAGCGCCTCTAGTGGACTAACCGTGGTGGAAACATAGGTGGAAAGCCTGGTGACGCGAGGTTAGACATTAGAACCACCAGAGCAGTGGTAGAACCATACAGTGGTTGGAAAAGTTGCCTACTCACATTTCATACTTACTTTAGTTAACCTACTATATATAAAAGCATCAATACCACGATGTAAAACTATTCCGTTATAAGTACAAGTTTCATTTGAATAATAAATAAAGTTTAAAAATAGGTTATTGGCATCAAAATATATAAACTAAAGTATCAAAAGTAAAAGTAGGCCTACTCATCACTATATATGCTCACGTTATGTAGATCGGCTATTTTTTAATAGTCAAATTAGCCTATAGAGCTGAAGTGTTTAATGTCTGTTTGTAATAGGATTTTTAATAAAAATCTGCAAAGTAACTAGTAACTACTAACTGTACAATATTTGCCTCTGAGATGTAGTGGAGTAGAAGTAGAAGTAGGCTATATTGAAAATAAGAAATACTCCAGTAGAGTAAAAAATACCTAAAAGTGTAGACCTACTTAAGTACAGTAACTACTTGAGTAAATGTATTTAGTTACTTTCCATCACTGGAACCATAGCAGCAAAAACATGGGACATGTGCATATAAATTCACGTTGCATTCTAAGAAATAGCCATGGCCATTGGCTGTCCAATGTCTATTACTTTGTATTTGTTACCAAGGAACAGTTTTGAACAATAAATCAGGCAAAACTCGTGACATTTTAAGACAACTGTTTCCATGTATATTTATACAAAGAATCATTGTGTGTGGTTGTTTTGATGTCAACACGGATGTGACAGAGGAAACCACATCATTCATTTACACTGCACATGAATTCACTCATCATCCTTTCCATTACTTTCTACACATACGCACGCACTACGCGTGCACACCATGGTGCAGA
The DNA here is from genome assembly GCF_963921795.1 of Nannobrachium achirus. Lineage (NCBI taxonomy): Eukaryota > Metazoa > Chordata > Actinopteri > Myctophiformes > Myctophidae > Nannobrachium > Nannobrachium achirus. The sequence goes on along the minus strand of NC_137818.1, from coordinate 36,613,183 downwards.
CTGCAGACACACCATTTCACTGTCTCACACCCACTCCTAGCCCCAGCCCAGGGCACTCTCATCAACTCATCTCACCAATTGGAGAGATTCAGGAAGCTGTGCCTAAAAACACTAGAACTCATGCACAGTGAGTCAGTCATCATCTGGCTCATAATAATAATACAGGATAGGAGGAGAGAGGCTAAAAGAGAAGACTGAGAAGCCCCAGCAGGAGTGGAATATATTTCAAGTATGGCAGAGGAGGTCTCAAGTAAGAGAAGTTTTATATTGTATTCCAGTAGCCTACTGTAGGCCTACTAATAAGCCAAGATCAATAATTCAAAATTCAAATCAAAATCTACTCAATACTTACTGTCCATATTATTCATTACAGTGTAAAATACACACACACACACACACACACACACACACACACACACACGCGCGCGCGCGCACAGACACACACGCATATATATTTTACACAGTAATGAATAATATGGACAGAAATAGGAAAATGGAAAGCCAATATGTGATGCATACAACCAAATTTTAAAATTGTTGCCTACGATCTTTTAGAATTCACATTACCTTTTTGCCTGTCATAATAGGCAAAAAGTCATCGAGCGATGCTTAGTGTGAGCTTGCAGATCTGCTATTCTTTTTTTTCAATAATCTATGTTTTGTGGTCAAGTGTTTAATACTGTTTTTTTTTTTCATCTCTTTTGAATATATGACGAGAGTACGTTATAGCTAATGAATGGGTTAAATGTCGTGCCATGTGGGCAGACTTTGGTGCTGTAACGGTGATATGACAAAAAAGGACAGAGGATTAATTACACTGTCTGTCTCTTTATTCCTGTTTGTATTTCAACACCGGTCTCCCTTTCCCCAGTGACCGTTCGGGTCAGATGAATATAATATCTGTCATCCTCTCTGGCTCCACTTTCCTCTCCACTCCAGACATTAGGAAGGAGGAAGATATGTGTGTGTGTGTGTGTGTGTGTGTGTGTGTGTGTGTGTGTGTGTGTGTGTGTGTGTGTGTGTGTGTGTGTGTGTGTGTGTGTGTGTGTGTGTGTGTGTGTGTGTGTGTGCGCGCGCGTGTGTGTGCGCGCGTGTGTGTGTGTGTGTGTGTGTGTGTGTGAACATGTTTATTTACTGTACATAGTGGTGCATGTGTGGTTGGCATGCGTGTTGTGTGTTTTATGTAAGAGTAGTGGAGTAATGGACCAGTCAGTGGACAGACACAACAAAGATAGCTGGCACAGTATAACCATTCCATGGGCGTGTTGCAGGAAACCCCACTCCCATTCCCTGAAGAATTGAACACAGATGCACACACACACACACACACACACACACACACACACACACACACACACACGCACGCACGCACGCACGCACGCACGCACGCACGCACGCACGCAAGCGAGCGCGCACGGGCGCGCACACACACACACACACACACACACACACACACACACACACACACACACACACACACACACTCTGCTTGCATTTGAAATCTGGGCCATAGACTCGTAAAAAATAGACCTTTGGCGTGTTGTAGCAGTAATCCACTGTAATGACAACAAGCAATGTATAACACACACACACACACACACACAAGCAAGCAATGTATAACACACACACACACACACACACACACACACACACACACACACACACACACACACAGACACACACACAGACACACACACACACACACACACACACACACACACACACACACACACACACACACACACACACACACACACACACACAATTAGTGCCTCTAATAGGGAGGTAGACAATAGGATGAATACCAGAAGAGTCGCCGGAAAGCTCGGCTGGGCTGATGGTTTATGCCTTTTGATTGATTGATTGAGGTATTTATTAGACGTTTTGGATAGGAAAAAGGTACAGTTTCATGACAACAGTTCATTGATACAATGTCAACTAAAAGGAAACTCAGGTAAGGCAAGGCAAGGCACTGTCCTAATGGATGCTCTAAGCCAGGACTTATTGAAAGATCCTTTAGTATTGAGCATTCTTGAATGTATGCTCACTAGAGGGCAGCATTTGTTTTGTAACTTGACAGTCTCATATACTTTGACTGTAGCCCAGTATTCATTACAGTTACCTGATTGTTCTCCATTACTCTTATACATAGCACCATATCATATTTTTTGTAATGACACGCGTGTGTGTGTCTGTGTGTCTGTGTGTCTGTGTGTGCGTGCGTGCGTGCGTGCGTGCGTACGTGTGTGTGTGTGAGAGAGAGAGAGAGAGAGTGTGAGTGAATAAGTTGTTGGTGAAACTAATAATCTAAACTGAACACACGTCTTTGCCCAGAACACAGTGACAGTCACCTTGTGAGATCCTATCACATACATCTCAGCTATGTCATGTGCTCTTCTTTATCAACCTACAGTACATGTTTACATTCTCTCTAGTCATAAGAAGGAAAACTGCATTTCTTCAACATGAACATTCTTAAACCAGCAGACAGTAAGTACTGCACCCCAGGAGGCATTCATAAAAGACAGGGAGCCATACATGACTAACCAGAGCCAGCAAGCAATGGTTGGAGTTTCGTGAAGCTACGATTTCTTGAGATTGTATTTTTGTTTCTTTATGTTTGTTTGGGAATTTTAAGCCTCTGCAGATGCAGCAAGGCAAACAATACGCAATCTGTAACCCAAAGGAAGTCCAACTGGGTAAGCAGTTGTTATTTCTAGTATGGTGGATATTTCTTGATTTGTGAGAATGCCATCAGATGCTATTTGGCATATTCTGTCATAGCCAGCTGAACTCAGTTTGGTGGCCTTTTAAGTGTTTGTACTAACATACCCCTATAGGGGATATAGCTGTTACTACATGCAGACTACTGCAACAGAGTAAGCGCACAAAAGTAGAAAATGTAACATTTTAATGTTCCACATTCAATTTTAATGATGAAACTTATGAACTTGCTGATCTGTAAAGTGTTATAGCACAGCTGTTATTAAATACAAAGCAATACTTAAGTGCTGTTTGCTGTTTTATTTTGAACATATTGACAAACAAATTTGACTTTCTGAAATGCTATCATAGCATAATATATGCTAGGTTTTCTCTTGCTGTTCTCTAAGCATAATGTTGCAGTTGGTTAAAGGGGGTATACAGTTCCAGGGGTAGGCCTAATGGTCACATCTAAGGGCCGAGTTTAATTCAGATGGGCTCAGTCCAAACTACAATATATGACTACAATTACTGCACACTGTGCACAGGGAAACAGACTTAGAAACCGGACAACCGCTTTAGTCAGATCCACCCCAAAAACCTATATCGACGACAACATTGACAAAAACATAGCCTAAACAAACCACATGAGCTGTGGAAGTTACTTAACGATCAACTAGGCTGCAGATCTAAACTGAAAACCATATGCCACAACATAAACATCAAAATGGCCATCGCCTTCATTTCAAAGAAACTAGAAGTGGTTAACTGTCTTAACGCCTATTTACCACCATAGCCACACTGGTTAAACAACTGACGAGGTGTTTTAGCGCCCTACATCAACACAAGGCCACTGGCCATGATAATATTCCCCCAAAATTTCTCAGAGACTCAGCTGCCTCCATTGCTCCAATCACATAATAAACCCATAATCAAACAGGGCCAGGTCCCCCAGGACTTCAAACTAGCAAAAGTAGCGCCCCTGCACAAAAGGTAGCAAACTAGACCCTAGCAACTACCGCCCCATTTCAATTCTTAGTTCCATCTCTAAAGTCATGGAAAAAATAGTCTACGAACAGGTTGCAAGATATCTTGAAGAGAAAAAATATATGTATGAGTTCCAATCTGGCTTCAGAGAATACCATTCCACTGACACATGCCTTCTCTACTTGAACGGTCAAAAAGCGGGGTGTATTTGGGCACATATTGCGGCATGGTCATGCTGGACCTTCAGAATCCATTTGACAACGTAAATCACTCTATTCTGATTGAGAAATTTGGTCTTGACAGAGCAGCTCCTCCTCCCAGTAAGCTGTGGTGTTCCTCAAGGAAGCATACTAGGGCCTCTATTGTTCCAAATATACTGTATGTAAACGGCATGGCATCTGCTTGCAAAAGAAATACGTCATAAAGTAGGCTGTCCGGCGCTGCCATGATGTTGTGACTCCCCAAACTGAACCAAGTTAAACTCGGCTCTAAAAGTGGAATATGCACCGCCCTTAAGCAACGGAAATAACTGGAAAAGGGGAAGGATGAGTTTTGCTGATGAAACAGAAGTGTGGGGCACTTACAGAATACTGTACAGTACAAAGTCCTTTCAATCAACAGAGAGCTGAAAAGCAGGAATATGCACAATTGCTTGTAGAAAACAGGACAGCACAATAATACTGTCAATGTACTTCATGTGGAAAGACATGGTAGTTCCACTTTGTTGAGGTCTGCACAGGAAGGGCAGCCCACTGCTGGAACAATAGCTGGGATCTAAGCAGGTCTTACATAACATGTCCAGCCTGCAGGACACAGATGACCACAATGCTGTTTGGGGGAAACCAAGTCAAATGAGCAGGGGTCATCAATATGTCTGTACATGGACAAAAATGTGTCCGTGGTAATGACAACTGTAGGTCTTGACCGTGGCAAATTTTAGATTTTCTGTGTTACACACCATTATAATGTGATAATTGTGATCATAATACCCAATTACTGAATGTCAAGTCTCCAGCGTTTTTCTTTTCAGAATGTGTACAATATGACACTGATTTACTACGACACTATGGCACATTATGAGTCCACTAGTACTATGTGGTTCTCAAACATTATATTTTCAAGGACCCCCATATAACCCCCCATGTAACTCTGAGTGTGTACAAATGGAACCAGATAGACCCGAAGGTTCCATTTGGTTCCATATATACACTTAGATGTAACTCTGAGTGTGTACAAATGGAACCAGATAGACCCGAAGGTTCCATTTGGTTCCATATACACACTTAGAGGTAAAGACCTGTACTGGTCATTTAGGGCTAGCTCTTTGTGTTTCTGGTAATATTATTGTCCGCTGATTTGCATGTCCATGGCAACAAAAATAATTTTGACAAAGATTTCCACCACAAGCCAGCAATGACGATGATCTTTACCTTGTGATGCATAATAATTTATAAGCAATGTTAAGATCACCTGCATGCTAGTCTCGCATAGCCAGACATCTATTCCACCATCTCCGAATGCTATGTATGACATAAAGCATTTGAAATTTGTGGGAGGCAACAGTCTGGCTGGCGAGACTACCTGCATGCCAATTAATGACAAACGATGAAAGAAGCCTAACTATGTTTTAACATTCTCCATGTTCTATACAGACTCTGCTGATGTTATGGACACCTTATTAACCCGCCTGTTCACCAGGAGGGTGACAGCAGGGATGGAGGAAGTAAGTCATCTGTTTATAAATCATAGAGTCAATCAAGTCAACAACAATAAGACTAACCATCACAGGGGTGGAAACCTCGTATCTCCAAGTTTCAAATTTGTATGTTCTTTCGCAAAGCAAAGCCCTGCTTCATCGTACAAGGCCGTCGCACAGAAGTAGAGAAAACAGCAGATCTACAAGCACACAACGCCTCGCGGTGCTTGTAGATCGGCTGTTTTCACTAGTTTAATCATTTTTAAAACTAGAAGCTGGGCCGCCCTTCGGGCGGCCCAGCGTCTAGTCGGCGAACTGGCCAACTCGGAACAACGTAAATAGGGAATGAATGCCCCGCCCTTTAATGCAAACCCCATTATACCTGTTGTCATAGGACCCGTTTTGACCATCTGTTTGCCTGTGTCCATTTATGCCCATATATGGAGATATCTGTTATCTGTCTGTCTGTCAGCGTCCATTTTATGTCCATATATGGAGATCACTGCAGATATAGTTCTGGGTCCATTTTATGCCCATATATGCCCATATATGGAGATATCTGTCTATTTGCGTCCATTTCACGCCCATATATGGAGATCTCTGAATCTGTCTGTCTGTGTCCCTTTATGCCCGTATATGGAGATCTTTGTGATTCTGCGTAAATTTTATGCCCATATATGCCATTTGCGTCCATTTTATGCCCATTTATGGAGATCTCTGTATCCGTCTGTCTGTGTGTCTGTCTGTGTCCCTTTATGCCGTATGAGATCTCTGAATCTGTCTGTCTGTGTCCCTTTATCCATTTTATGCCCATATATGGGGGCATTCATTTTATGCCCATATATGGAGAACGCGCGTGCCCGTGGGACGAACGGTTCTCATATGGGGGCATTCATTTTATGCCCATATATGGAGAACGCGCGTGCCCGTGGGACGAACGGTTCTCGAGATACGCGGATTACCTACATACATACACACTCACAGAGATTTTTTGTTGACTCATGTGGCGTACGTCTGCCCATATATGCCCATATATGGAGATATCTGTCTATTTGCGTCCATTTCACGCCCATATATGGAGATCTCTGAATCTGTCTGTCTGTGTCCCTTTATCCATTTTATGCCCATATATGGGGGCATTCATTTTATGCCCATATATGGAGAACGCGCGTGCCCGTGGGACGGAACGCGCGTGCCCGTGGGACGAACGGTTCTCGGAGATCTCTGAATCTGTCTGTCTGTGTCCCTTTATCCATTTTATGCCCATATATGGGGGCATTCATTTTATGCCCATATATGGAGAACGCGCGTGCCCGTGGGACGGAACGCGCGTGCCCGTGGGACGAACGGTTCTCATATGGGGGCATTCATTTTATGCCCATATGGAGAACGCGCGTGCCCGTGGGACGAACGGTTCTCGAGATACGTGGATTACCTACATACATACACACTCACAGAGATTTTTTGTTGACTCATGTGGCGTACGTGATGTCAGAGCCTTTTATGAAGTGATGTCACAATGAGTCAGAGCTTTCGCCGATTTCCTCAGAAACAGCCTGATGTCAACAATCAACCCCGCATAAGGAGATTCCGAACGTTTCGCGCCGGTTTGGGAAAACCGCGCGTCGGGTCGGGTCGAGACCCGGCACTGCACTCCGTGCCGTGGCCATATATGGGGGCATTCATTTTATGCCCATATATGGAGAACGCGCGTGCCCGTGGGACGGAACGCGCGTGCCCGTGGGACGAACGGTTCTCGGAGATCTCTGAATCTGTCTGTCTGTGTCCCTTTATCCATTTTATGCCCATATATGGGGGCATTCATTTTATGCCCATATATGGAGAACGCGCGTGCCCGTGGGACGGAACGCGCGTGCCCGTGGGACGAACGGTTCTCATATGGGGGCATTCATTTTATGCCCATATGGAGAACGCGCGTGCCCGTGGGACGAACGGTTCTCGAGATACGTGGATTACCTACATACATACACACTCACAGAGATTTTTTGTTGACTCATGTGGCGTACGTGATGTCAGAGCCTTTTATGAAGTGATGTCACAATGAGTCAGAGTTTGTTGACTCATGTGGCGTACGTGATGTCAGAGCCTTTTATGAAGTGATGTCACAATGAGTCAGAGCTTTCGCCGATTTCCTCAGAAACAGCCTGATGTCAACAATCAACCCCGCATAAGGAGATTCCGAACGTTTCGCGCCGGTTTGGGAAAACCGCGCGTCGGGTCGGGTCGAGCCGCGGCACGGACAATCAACCCCGCATAAGGAGATTCCGAACGTTTCGCGCCGGTTTGGGAAAACCGCGCGTCGGGTCGGGTCGAGACCCGGCACTGCACTCCGTGCCGCGGCGGGGAACGCGCGTGCCGAATCTGAAGCCGGTGGGACGAACGGTTCTCGAGATACGCGGATTACAAACACACACACACACACGCAGAGACTTCTCGCATTTATAGATAGATGATAAATGCAAAACGAACGGTTTTGGACAAACAAGGTTTTCACCCGACAACGACGATATATATACAGTTTATACACTGTAGCATGTTTGTTTGAGATTTGTGGGCGCTGATAAAAAAAATCACACCCAGCGTGAAATGAGCTTTATGAGTTCATTTCATTAAGCGTGCCGTGAAGCTTGGCCAATGAGCCAAATGTGGGACATACAGACATACATACAGACAAAGCCAGATGTAGGAGCGCTTAGCACCGCTCAAAAATACAATATAGGCCTCCTAGGTGTGTGCACCAGAGCAACAGATAAACAGATGCCATTGAACTGATCATTTGAGACCTTTTGAAGGAAATTAAAGTGATCAGTGGTTGGGTGAAGGGGCGACTCCAGTGAAGTGCCTGCTCCGTGACCGTGGTCATCATGTCTTGGCTGTTGACTGTCCTCTGAACAGTTTATCTGTGTGCCCATGTGTCCACGCTGTAGGGTGGCCAGACAGCTGTGCTACCTGATAAGTGTGCATGCATGCATGTGCACATGGTCAGATGTGTACACATGCATGCATAGGCATAGAGCGTACACACAGACACACACATGCAGTGCACACACACACACACACACACACACACACACACACACACACACACACACACACACACACACAGAAAAAAATCACACCCGTGTGAACTGAGCGGTGGTTGTGTGTGTGTGTGTGCGTGTGTGTGTGCGTGTGTGTGTGAGAGAGAGAGAGAGAGAGAGTATTGCAGTTGATGCTCAGACTAGACTCAAGAGCACCCTCTCTGGTCACTGAGTGGTAGTTCAGGCTACATACACACATACATACATACATACATACATACATACACGAATACACGGATACATACACGGATACACACACGGCCATGCTATGGAGCAGTCTACCACCGCTCAAAAACACAAGCACACAGTGCACGCGCATGCACACACACACGCACACACACACACACACACACACACACACACACACACACACACACACACACCAACTGGACTGCACTAATTACACTGAAAATATAATATTTGCCAGGAATATTATAACACTTTAAGTTGACACTATTCAGTGATTCGGTCTCATTAATCACTTTAGGGGGGTTAGGCCAACATATATACTTCTTCACAAGACAAAAATAGCTATAAATCTGCAAGCTCACTGGATATGTCCATCGATAAAACACCAGGTTGAAAGTTAATCGTCATGGGCCTATTTATTTTATTTATTTAGTACAATTGTGCAATTTTGTTAAAACATTGATTTACAATATTTCATTTGTCAGAATTGTCCAATTTTGACCTCCAAAAAAACTATTGCTTAAATCAGGATAGCATGAAATCAATGTTATTTCACCAGCATTATGTGTTTATAAAATACTCACATGTTTTACTCAAGTAAAAGTATCAATAGCCTACTGCAATGTAGAAATACTCTGTAGAAAAAGTCTGGAATTCAAAATATAACTACTTGAGATAAGTATGAAAGTGTTGGCATCAAAATGTACTTAAAGTAGCCTACCAAAAGTAAAAGTACAAAATGTTTGAAAATAGCAGCTCTACAAACTCACACATTGAGCTGGTAGATCTGCAATTTTCAAATATAAAAAATAGGGCTAAAGATCTATGTTTTATAATATTATAATTTATATCTGCAAAATAACTAGTAGCCTAAAGATTTCAAATAAATGTAGTGGAGTAAAAGTAGCCTACAATATCTGGATCTGAGACGAGAATGTTGAAATAAGAATATTGGAAATTTGAAATACCTTACTCAAATAAAGTAGGTCTACAAACACCTCAAAATTGTACTTCGTTACTTTACGCCACTGCCTGCATTAGACCCATTTAACTGACCAGTCAAATGATCTGAGGAAGCCGCTTTTAATGACTTAAGTTTCTTGCCAAAAAAAAAAAAAAACAGAGGTGAAGAGGTGCGCTCACCGCACTTCAACAATGTGCGCCTGTGCTGAGAGAGATGGCTGAAGTTGACGCCGGCAGATCGTCCTAGACTAGTTAGACACAAGGGGCAACGTTGCGCGAGGACGGTAACAACAGGTTATTATGGTTTTGTATGGAGAAGATAAGAGACGCACAAATATTCCTCCAGGAGGAGATACCGATTAAACCGTTCGGACGTCATGTAGGCTATCAAATGCAAGGGGAATGTGAAGTTGCACTGGACTCTCACTGTGTCGGTATGCGACGTTCCAGCAACAGCGTTTGGAGGCGCTGACTTCGTCTGCGGATCTTCTACCTGGGAAAAGTTATTCGTTCCGACCTTATAGAAGATGCATCTGTTTCGGAGTTATAACTACCAGGTTTTCCCGGACCGCTGTTCCGTGGAGACTCCATCCATACGAGGCATCAGTTGGGTACGCACTACGCACAGTTACCAGTTATAAACCCGTTAGACTAGTGTTGTGTAGAAAAGCTAATTAGAGCACATCTGCAGCCTATCATCCTGATTCATGGTGGCGCATTCTTGATGAAGATGGTGACTCATCCGCTATAGTTACCATCACTGCCCTCTTATTGTGGAAGTCTTTAATATATAGGATAATCTACATTGACATGATCATATTTTTGGATTTACAGCAGAAATAAGAACAATGTAAATGGCAAAAAGATGGGTGAGTCAGAATAGTTAAAAAATGTAGTGAACAGGACATTAATTATCTAACTCTTACTACTATAGGGAGTGGATTACTTTTTGGGTGGTTTTCTATAGTCTTGAATAAGGGCTTAGAAATCTTTAAAGACCGGCCATGGTTGTTCTAAACATATCAGCCACCCTTCAGCACAAGATCTGGGGAGATAGCATCTATATTGTGCTGCAGCCTTAACTGAAACTGGTAAATGAATGTCAGTTGCATAGGAGCAGTGCAAGGACCTTGTTAGACAATACAGTGGGGGCTATTAACCAAATCTTTTTCAATATGACACAACTAGCATCCCCAAAACATCTCAAGAATGCCAAGAAAAGTTTCACTATTGTCTAACCATGTGGGTGTGGGTGCACAGGAAGGTAGCAAAGTGCAACCAAAGTTTGTATCAAACCAAAGTTATAAATAGTGCATTGTTTATTGTTCACCTCCATTCCCCCCTCAACTCAGTTTACATAGTTCAGAATGCACAAAGGGGAGTCTTTTGTTTCCAGGTCACCGGAAGACACAGAATGGAGCTCTTGTCTAAATTTACTTTGAGTTATAGTATCTATTATTCAATAGGTCAAGCCTCTAACCAAAAATATTTACTGTAAATCTGCACATGTGGACACTGGACATACAGTACAGTAGCCTATAGTCCAAAGCATATGCTAAAACTAAAGAAAATGAACTGTTGTAATAAAAACATGTCAATGTCAACTTTTATGATATCTAAAGTATCATAAAAAAAACTAAACTGTTCTAGCAGTAATAAACAGCATGTCTTTGCAAGTACACTATAATTTTTTTTACTGTATCACGTATGTACTATAAATCATAACAAAGTGAATGTAATGTTTTGCACAAATTATTAAATGGCACAGCTTTCAATGAGAATAGGCCAGCAACGCTCCCAGTTACCAGATGCAGTCCGGATTAATAATCGTGGAAGACACACATGACACATCTTTTCTTAACTTCTCTGTAACTTCGTAACATTAAAGTGCTGTGCTGCCTCTGGGCGACTGATTTTTCCCCTTGGGATAATAAAGGTATCTATCAATCGTAATCTACCGGTACGTAGCAGCACACAGGATCACCTTTGTCATGCCTGGGGAAGTATGCTTTTTAATTTACAGTTACAAGGCTTAGTGTTGAGAAAGACTCACTTGCAAAGATCCATTCTTCCCAAAAATGTCTTTGTGTCTCCGATCCTTGTATCTGTTACCCACTGGCATGCAAGATTGACAATTAAAGTGGCTCCACACTGAGGATCTGGCTGCCCTGAACACATGCATTCAGATACCAGCAACAAGGAGAAAGCTAAGGGTCATTTTACAGTCATTAGGGGATGCCAGGGCACTTTCTCTCCGTCCTCATACCAGTGGCGAGGTGCAGAGACAGGGAGATCAAGCCAAACTAAATGCCTCACATTCACATAGGGTCCTCATAATGAGTGCGTGTCTACATTGTTTTGTTTCTCCACTGAATGGGTTACACAACATCATCCTAATGATCAGGCCTTCTACACATCACGTTTTAGCCACCTTTGTCTCACTGGTCTCTGAACTGAAGTATAAACCAACAAAACTACATTTTAATTTCCGGCTTTCAATTCTGTAAAATGATTCTACAAGACAGACGAAGCAGACTTGCAATGGGAGCTGAAGGGAGTATTTTCTATTTATTATTGGAGCTGGTTAAAAACAAGGGCAGTGTACCACTCAGGATAAGATCATGTAACATGACATGACTAGCTGCACAATAGAACAAGCATACTGAATTTACTCTGTCAACAGAAAGGGCTGGGTGGAGATCCATGCTGTGAACAAAGCATGCGGGGATAGAAAAAAGAAACAACGTGTACATATTTGATTGAATCCGTATAAGTATGGAGTAGACGATAACAATTCTCCAATGACGACAGCCAGCTACTTACAAATGCCAGCCATTTTTTTGCATGATTAAACCTTCCCTTTATTCTCTTCAAACAATACCATGACTGTATATCATAAACAAGCATACCACAGAGAGTCAGAGACACACTTTTACCACACAACAGATACTAACATCACGTGCCATAAATCTTTTGTCCTCGTCACCTGAGCTTGCAGTAGCACACTGGCACAGTGAAAATACTCTGCTTGGAGCAGTAGCAAACTATTCTACAACTCCCTCAATCTTACCGACGGCCAGGGGCGACTGAACAAAACTGAGCAAGTCCAGTTTTCCAGTTTTCGGTCGATATTGGTCGATAACGTTCCCGACCCGCTGCCGAAAACCTGACGATGAGCTCCCGTTCGCCAACAGACGCTATCCGCCGCCTTCCGCCGCCGATTCGCGGCCGAATCGGTTTGGTTAAAAGTGCCCTTTAGTCTCTGAGGGCTCCGAGCAAAACACAAAAGGCCCTCACATTAACTAGATCTGCTTTGGAGCAGGAAAAAGCAATCTTCTAGCCGAAGTCTGCTGCACCTTTTCTGACACCTCTACAGGTGGAGGCCATAAGAAGTTTTCAACAACAGGGACAGTAGTCATAAAAGAGTTGTAGATAAATTGAGAGCAAAAAGAGGAAGTCCAAATGGGGCCAAACTATATCAGAGTTGGACCTGTGATAATCTAAACTAGTCCATGGCATACTACTTATAGGTGGTCCATGGGAAAATGTTTTAAAAAGTTTACATAATTGTACCCTTGTTAAATGTAGCCTATCAAACATATATTTAAATAATATTTCATAAGTCCCTAGCTTATAATGGAATAATGGGCTTGATATACTGTTAAATATGTTAAATATTAATAAAACAATAAAATAGAAATTATGTGATTCTTATATACTAAATACATACATTTTGTTATGGGGAGGTATCGCCCCAAACTAGGCCAAAATAAGGTTGAGAACCACTGCTGTAGCACAGCGGTGTATGAAGTGGCAGTAGTATGCACTTCATGTGTTATTCCACTGCATTATGCAGACTAACACCCAAGTAAATGTTATAGGCAAGGATAAGACGAAAGAGAAACAGACTTGAAATGAAAAACAAACAATTTATATCTCTATCTGGATATTCCAGCTTGGACATATCTGCTACACCACAGAAGCAAACACTATCTCTCTTCCCGTGAGATTGTACTGAACAACCAGTCCGGCCAGTTCTGTTGAGCAAAGCAAGTTATATGGTTAATTTAATTATAAAAGCCTTGATGATTTATCAGACTGTGTTCTCTCTCTTTAGACCCCCCTGCCAGAGACCCTGGATTCAAAGAACACCATGAAGCAGGTGTGTATGTGAACCATGCATGGACATTGTGAGTTGCACAAACTACTGACCCGTACAGTGGTACAGTACATGACCTTCCCACCGCTAATGTTCTTCTGTCATAGAGTTGTTTATAATTCTGGTGGTCAGTCTGCTGAGAGACACAATGTCAGACAAGGGATATGACGTAAAACTATATTTATCACTTTAAGGCCCAATCAGAGATAGGCCTACAAACTTACACACACACAAAAACAAACAAACAGCAGTGTTGTTGATTTTATGGACTCGCTTCTTGATTAGCATTAACCATGAAGTGAACCTACACAGGCAAATCCTGAGAGTGTACCCCGAGCATCGCTCCTGGTTACAATTTCCCCAATACATAAAACAATAGTGAAAGATTACTTGCTCACAACGTATAGGTCGGCTATTTTCACCATTTTCGCTCGACACCGTCGTATGACGAAGAATAAGATAGGGCTTGATTGGTCAAAGGGAAGCTGTTGCTATCAAACTGATAAATATTTTGTTTATCACTCCAGTGACGTCACTGAGTAAAATCAGTGAATGTGAAAACTACAACTTCCTTTCTTCCTGGTGGCTCAGTGGCTGTGACATTGTCCTTGTTCTCTGTGTTTACATCAAACAGAAACAACTGTCCCTGATTCCACAAAATATGATATCAGGTTCATATAAGGCAACAGTGGACTGTATGGGGGCGTGCCAGTCCAATGCTTGTCTGTGAAATTCATCAAGGGAATTATAGTAACAGAGGGGGGGGGGCATAGTAAGGGGAAGGTTCTCTGTCAATTAGACTGATGAACAATGAACGGAAATGCACATCAAAAACATGAACGTGTCCTGTTAACTCCGTAACCACTTCAAACCCTCTAGGTCAACTGGACCTGAGTTGGCTACTGTACACCAATAATAATTATTATATAGTGTATGTATACACACACACACACACACACACACACACACACACACACACACACACACACACACACACACACGCACACACACACACTCACGCACACACGCACATACACACACATCAAAACTTCTCTAAACACTTTAAAAAAAATATGCAGACGACAAAGGCACCAGAAATGTACTCAAAATGTATTTATTGATAGATTAACAAGAATTAATAAATAACATTAGTAGGAATAAATACCTTTTCTAGTAACTTGTTGTGTTAAAAAATATCCTAGTTTGCATGTTCTCCCCGTGTCTCTTAGGGTTGATACCCTCACAAAAACATGCACGTAATCCTGGTCTCAATAATGCCTCCCCCTGGCCAGCCGGGGTGCCTGATGGAGGGGAAAGGAACTGGTTGGAATAACGTGTTCCTTCCACGCGCTACGTCCAAACCAGGGAAATCTCCACTGTCAGGTGAAAAGAAGCAACTTGGACTCCTCATGCATAGAAGGAAGCATGAGGTCAGTCCGTTGCCTCCCCAGGTTGGCAGAGGGAGAGCAGAGCCCAGGATTACATAGGCAATTGGCACTGGGTGAAAAAATGGGTTACAAAATTGTGGGATAAAAATTATAAAAAAAAATATATATATCCTAGTTCTGCTATTTTTGCAGAATGCTCGTCTATTTTCGCATACTGTAGGAACGATCGGGTTGAGGTTAATGCAGTTTGAACCTAGTTCTCTGTCCCATGCAGTGTGGTGTCTGCTGACCATTCACAGTGCAGCGCTTGCATCCTCTCAAACTGCTGAACTTGTTCTTCTGTTGTCATAATAGCCACCAGTACTACTTAAGCCAAGTAAAAAACACATTCCTGGCAGCGCAGGGCGCAGGCATGTCAAGCAGTATAAAGGGCACTCCAGGGTCTACACCTAATTGACCCTGACCCTTCCAACCCAGCCCAGCCCTCTCATACTCCTTTATCTCAGCTCCTTGAATGACCTGCAGAGGAAAGAACTTGTAAAGACTCTGATAACAGGGTTGGACATGGAAAGAGAGATCTCTGACAGGGTTTTGCAGACTCCAGACCATCAAAAGAGGCAGACATGCAGGAATAGAAAGAGAAGAAGAGAGAGAGAGAGAGAGAGAGAGAGAATGTGGCACAGAGGGAGATCAGCATTAATAATAATATATTTAATCTCTTTAAAGAAAGATTCAGCTTTATCCGCTATTTCCTCAACCCGAGGCATCACGCTATGCAAATGTTCTAGTCAGCAGAGGGATGTTCTTAATTTCTAAAGGTTTTTCTAGTCGTTTTTTTTTTGTGTGTGTTTTTGTGTTTGTAAAAGGAGAATGAAGATAAAGACTTTAATGGGAGAAAGAGAGGCTGCAGGAGGCAGGTCTTCATAGAGGTCTTGCTTTATTCAAACATCGCTGCGCTTTGTTTGGTTGCTTAGCAAGTGTTGGCCAGAGACACCCACATAGTAGCCCTTTCTAATCTTGCATCCTGACAGCGTTCCACGAGATGGATGAATTTTAATAACTTCAGCCCATGGAGCTCCTGTTGCATTGCTGACAAAACAAATGAAACACAGTTTGGTGTTAACGTAAGCAAAGCAAACATGAAACGTGAGAGGTCTTTCTTGGTCATATTTGATCACAGGCAGGGCTGATAAGCAGTTGAACTGTACTACTTGATATGAGATTTTTATTTTGCGTCACAAGCGTGCTTGTCCTGGAGAAGTGACCCGATTTTCTTTTTTTCAAATCTGAGTGTTTTATTTGCAGTTACTTTGGAGGTTAAGGACTGCAGTTAGTGTATTTTGCACCTCGTTTAGTGCAAAGAAAACTGGAATTGTGTGCCCCTTGGAGCAAAGATCTATGCCAGGCTGGGTGGAGTACCCAGGAATCGCAAACTTTGGAAATCAATCATAGCCAATGGACTGATAGATATTGATCACAAGACTCCAGAGATCATAGCAATTTGTGTGACCTTTGGACTAAATCTGTAGGAAAAAGTATATTTTGAGGCGTTTGGATGGATTGAATTGCTTCCACTAATATATTCTACAGTTGCAACAGGTGTTGTGAATGAGCTGATAGTGAGTAGATTTATTTGAGCACAGTTGTCTTTTATACAGAAATAACTGACCACAGAATGGCTTAATTAACCAATCAGTATCGAGAATTCAAAAAATGTACTATTGAATGATACAGAGTCAAAGAATGTCCAGAGTTAAGTTTAGCTCGGGTCTATTTTTACACTGAGTTAAATGAACACACTGTATTTCACAGAGTAGTGTAAGCACAGAAACAGAGTGAGGGGGAGTCAACCCAAAGGACGGAAACAGATAGAGGGGGAGACAACCCACCTTTGTAGTCTTTCCTCACACCACAAAGCGGAGCCCACCATGGTCGCTGAAGAGAAGCCAGTGAGAGACAGAAAGGGAGAGAGAGAGTGACAGCTTCACCCACAAAGGAAACTATGAAACATCATCCCCAAACTGTACTACGGAGACCTTTATTCATAATAATTCCACCTCACATTTACATGTAGTGTAAGCAAACCAAACAAACATCAAATACTGACTAGAACATAGTTTGCCAGAGGTAATTAAAGTCAAGTTCCACAAATCTGACTAGCAGGACACAACTGCGGAAATACACTCAATCAGAAAATGGGTCACGGTTGCCTCTTCCAACATTTCAGATGAGATGACCTCTCCCACTGAAGAACGTACAGTCTATGTCAGTGTGTATTGTACTCTGTGTCATTGACTGGCACACCTGTGCGAATGTACTGTTTGCTTTGTAACCTGACTCAGAACAATTAGCCTAGCTGCTCAACACATGGACTATAGTCTGTAGATAACTATGATTAGGTGGCCCACATACAGACAATGAACAATCTACTGTAGTATGTGTAGTATGCCACAGGTGGTGGACAGTGGACATGGGAATCACAGAATAGAGGTTTTGAATTACATCTCTGCTGTGTTGTAGACATAGTTTTCCATTTTAATGGCAAGTTCTTTTCCCAATATTAACTAGACTGCACTCTGTCGAGGTGCCAACTTGCGACTTGTGAACTCTTGGCCATGTAAGGCCTATTGTGTGCCAGCAGAGCGCGCAAGTACTGCGATCGGTACTGGGTATGTGGGTATGTGACGACACTTGTTGGTTGGTGGTGACCTCACATCTAGAGTGAAGGTTATTGCGACCATAGGTCGCTATTTAGTATGAAAACCAGCAGCTCATGTCCGTCAGTCTGTCTGTCTGTCTGATTGTCTGTCTGTCTGTCTGTCACACCTCATGCTCCTATCATGATGTCTGACATCATAGATGTCTGACATCATAGATGTCTGACATCAATGTCATACACTATGTCTGACATCAATGTCATACACTACACGTGACTGACACAAAATGTCAATATATGGGCATCTGACATCATAGATGTCTGATGGCCAAGAAACATGCAAATCGACGTCTGACATCATTGGTGTCTGACATCTGAAGTCATAGACCACATGAGACTGACACAATATGTCCATATATGGACATTCCCAGATGATGCTAGGGCAACCACACTAATACAATCCTTTTTATGCCCATATATTGAGCAGGGAACTCAATATATGGCCATAAAAGGGATTGTATTTCACCCACCTCCAGCCATTTATATCAGGTTGCACTTGTTGATGGTGACGTCACCAAGAAAGCTGGTCCCTCATTGGCTAAAGGCGGGTGGAAACAGATGCCAGAAACAGACGCCGGAAACAGACGGCACCGAACGCAGTACTTTCACTCTCTGCTGGCGCAACTAACTATTATTGCGACTGTAGGTGGCAGTTAACTACAACTACAACCTCTGTATGTAAACCGACACATCTTGTCCATATCTCTGTCACACCTGACACTGTGGTTCCCCTGACACATCACTGTGACATCACAGGCTATGGTTTGTCGCTCTGACATGCTCTGACATCACTGTGATGTCAGGTGAACCACTCTTAACAGAATGGGTTTGCCGCTCTGACATCACGCTCTGGCTTCACTGTGATGTCACACTAACAGAATCCCTTTTATGCCCATATATGGAGTTCCCTGATGTCATCAATATTAAGCCCATATCTAACAGGACTTCATATGGGAATGCCCATATGGAGGCCACATCGGCCACATACCGGTACTAACTGAGTAAGCATGTTTGGGCTCTCACAGCAATGGATCTCCATATATGGGTACCAGGGGTCTCCATATATAACTGGTCCAATATACACCACTGGCCAGATGGCCAAGAATTGGCGTGACGTTGTATGTCGCCATGAGGCGTCTTACTAGTATTTAAAATATATATTTAGTTTGTAAAAGAAGACTGGGTCAGGATGCAGAACTTCCCCTCCTCCCCTCCCAGCAGTAGCACTAGCTGCTGAAGATGGATGTATGTTGGGCTCCATTTTTCAGGTTTAGCGCCGACATGCCTGAGAATGGAGGTTGAGAGGGGTGGGGGAACAGGCCCCTGGGAATACTGGTGACCCCTACTGGGAGTCTGCCCTGTCCCCTGGGAATGGGAAGGGAGGCACAACATAACTTTCATGAGGCACAGCTGGTGTCTGGGGACATGTTCAGATGTTATCTGTACATACAGGTCTTGGGAATGGGCCAGTGGAATAAAAATAAGAATAACTATAACTGTGCAGTCTGTGCGTGTTTGCGTGCGTACCTGCATGCGTGGATGTGTGTGATAGGTTTACGGTGTGCTGTTGTAGATAGGTCTTGACACTTATAATAGATTATAATCAGTAGCTCTGTGAACTTTGATCCTGCATGCTTGTGTCCTTTTTTATTTGCTCCCAGTTTGAGTGAAAGTGCACATATTTTGCACATGGCGGTGGTATTTTGTTGCTTGGATCAGACTGTGTGAGACCACCAGGTTGCTGAGGGTCAACAGACGAGTCACAGGTTCATAGGCTTCACCAGCCAATATCTTCATCATGACAGACTGACTCTTATGGAGAGAAAGCTTCAGGGAGTTTCTGTCATGGGCTTTTCCCCACTCTGAGAACAGCATGGAACCAGAGCTTTGTGTCGTTGAGACCATCGCTTTGACTAATAACACTGCTGAGAGGGGGACAGCAAAGAACAAACAGGAACACTGTCAGAGTCCCTTGTAAATCACAAGATTGTTGGGAAAGAGAAATAAGTAAAGGCAAAGAAAGAGGGAGGGAGCGATAGAAACATGAGGTCTACCACAGTCAATCATTAATTAATCACTTAAACCCAACATACGTCATTGACCACTCCAGTCAATGACTTATATTGGGTTATGTTGTGTAGACCCCCTAGGGGTCTATACTAGGCCCCTTCCTTTTGTCCTTCTACGCCAAATCCCTAAGTTGAAAATAGCCAGTCGACAAGCTCACACCGCGATGCATTGCTAGGGTTCATGTGGTCAATTAATTAAATATTAATGTCTTGTAGTTTTGTCAACAGTTTTATCGCTGACAAAAGGGATTCCATGCTAAAAGGCAGAAAGTAGTGGCTGCTTAGCAACACATTCGGCGTGTTCTCCGTTGTATTATATCAATATTGTTCCTGGATCAGTGGCTGATACAGATTCGTACATTCCACTTGTATTGTTCTCCACACCCTTTTTGGGTTTCCAAGCAGGCTGTGGGGTGTCCGGGTGAGACGTGCGAGAGGGCAAGCCAGGCCGCAAAGTAATACCAAGATGAGTTCAAGAGCAATCTAGTGAAACTGTTCGGAAAATAAAATCATCGTCTCCAACTTTACTAGCCAGTTACTGCATTGTGGAGGACGAGAGTGCAGCTAAAGTGTGGGAGTTTAGCACACAAGTTCTTAATAACACTTTCTCACACACTTTTCCCATACACGTCACGGTACACTCCAACCCCCACACAACACTCCACTCACACGGTTGACGTTGATGTGATTCCACAGTGCGTTTCCCTTTGTGGGGAAACGCAAAGAAACACCATCTCTCTCACACACACACACACGCATGCACGCACGCACGCACACACACACGCACGCACGCACGCACACGCACACGCACACACACACACACACACACACACACACACACACACACACACACACACACTATGCACCCGTTTCTGTCTTATAACTTCTGTCTGCCACCAATACAGAAGATGGACTGTTTCTCTCAGTAAACAAGACCATCTGTTACATACACTCATGTTAAGCTCCCTTAGTTTTCACAATATACAGTAGTAAAAGAGGTCTGCAAATAAGGGCCATAGCAGTCTATGGATTTATGATAGTCTTTGTTGCAATGTTTACTTCTCTTTCTCCCATAACAGTTTCTGTCAGAACGTATTCTGAAGGCTGCAAGGGTGGTGTACAGTGCCTTGATGGAACGAAACCGCAGTCTGATCCGAGACAGAAAGTATCACCTCAAAACATACCGGTACTGTACCTACATTAGTGCTGTATCTTTGTCTATATCGAAACATGAATGTAATGTTGATTGTAAATGTACTCTCCCTCTACCCTTTAAAGACAGTGTTGCTCAGGGAAGGAACTTGTTGATTGGCTAATGAAGCTAAACGAAGGCTTCCAGACAAGGAGCCAGGCTGTTGGAATGTGGCAAGTCTTGGTGGATGAAGGAATCATTGTTCATGGTAAGAAAAAGCATATTTAATGTGTTTTACTTAGCTATGGATAGTAAGTCAACATGCCATGTGTGTAGTTTGTGAACAAATTAAGCCACACAAATCACAATGCGGTGTTCAGTCGCATTGTACTAGTGTTGACAGAACAGCTGCTTGTGTGTTGGTCCTAGTTTAGTGACGGTCAATGTCTCCTTTGGCCAAATGGAAATTATCCTTAGTACAGTACATACAGTAAATACATACAATCTATTAGTGCTCCACAAGAACAAAAGAATAGTGGATATTCACTTACATATTATCCACAGGCATTATGTGTTTGTGTAGCCTGTTTATGCTGGACTGACCCCGGAGATTTAATATTTTATTTCTTCTCCGCCCAAGGAGCGGGCGAATTGAATGGGCCAATCAGGGTTGTATGCTTAGGGCACGTGGTTTGGCGTCTGGTGGATTCCCAAGGCTGGTCCGGTCCCAGCCCCCCCCAGCCCCCCCCCAGCCCCCTCCCTTCAGAACTCTTCTGCCCACGTGAGAGTCAGTAGTGGACTCTGATTGGTGTCCTCTGCCCACGTGAGAGTCGCTAGTGGACTCTGATTGGTCCGTGAAAACTGTCATGGCGGAGTCAGACTTGACTCGAATTCTTTTAATAAACTATACAATAGTGCCGTTTCATTACGTTTTAATACCATTTTGCACTAACGTAAACATGCAATCATATAATATGTTATAAGAAATAACGTATTTTTGCAATGTCACGCCACGTCGCCGTCGGGGGCTCTAAGCGTGTGTGTGTGTGTGTGTGTGTGTGTGTGCGTGTGTGCGTGTGTGTGTGTGTGTGTGTGTGTGTGTGTGTGTGTGTGTGTGTGTGTGTGTGTGTGTGTGTGTGAGACGTCAATAGGCTTTAGCCCGCCCCCGCTGAAGTGGAATCTCTGCCTGAAGGATCAGACTCTCTCCCAAAACGAAGTGAAATGTAGTGTGTGAAGAGACTGACGCTTGCAGTCAGGCTATGTTTATGCTGCCCGAGGGTGTTTCTGTATCGTGATATCATGCACAGTGGCATGTAATGTGACTGGTTTACTCTTGAACTATAACAGTAGAAAGTGAAAATTGTTCTCAGAAACAGGGTTCACAAGTTCCACATTTGGTGTTTATACGAAACACACATAAACATTGCTTCAAGAATTGACCAAAACATGCTGAATTAGGTTGACATCTATTAATGAATGTGCAATGCCATACTGTTCTTTCACTTTGCCGCAGCGAACCATTCAGTGACTGCCAAATAGCTTTTAACGACCACTCATGGCCTTTTGATGGGTACACTGTAATGTGTAATGGCCTTTTGATGGGTACACTGTAATCAGAGAAGAGAACATTTCACCACAGTAGGAACTAGGGAGAGCATCACTCTAAATGGGTTTCAATTCACTGGCATTTGTTTTTCCACCAATGAAATTAGGGAACTAAGCGGTCACAACAGCGGTGTGACGGCTGCTCAGGGCAGGCATACGACCCCCATTACAGCACGTTCGGGTGCATCTCATCGTTGCTGTCGGGGAGAAACCTCCATATTTTAACTTTCTGAGTTTTTGAAGTTTTGAGTTTTGGACATGTGAAGTTTCCACCCGACAGAGACGACATGACCCTCAAGGTCTCACTCGAGGACAAGCAAGCTGTGCAAACTGGACTGAATAGATTCACCTTTCAGTTTTGAAATTGCACATGCACACGCTCACCCATCCCTGTCATGACCATATATTCCTCCCTCCAAAATCACTGGAAAAACTGATTTAAACATGATGATGAAGAGAGACCGGTTTAACAAGAAATGTGAAAACACAGTGACTGATTGTGAGACCTACCGTACACTGGCATTATGTTGATTTCTTTCCCGCATCTCCCAGTCTGCTGGGAAATGTCTATGTTACCATTTCTCAGGAAATGTAGACATTTCCCGGTCTTTTGAGAAATGTGGGAAATTTCCCATATTACCCTTCTTGCTACAATTATATATTCTCTCCATTCATACATTTAGGCCTACATGTCTTTTCCTTATTACAGGACTTGCCTATATCCCGGTGTCTCCTCTTATGTTGTCTTGGTTGCATTTAAAGGTGATACACCATGAAACTTCACTTTTCCTATTTTAAAACCTTTTTTTGGGGTCCCAGTAGCACCTTCTATCCTCACAAAGTCCCATTTCAGACCGTTGTGTCTTTCTCTGGTTTTGGGAAGGTGGAGGTTAAAAGCATCCCACGGGTTCTCAAAACAGGCTGTCCAGATTTGCTGCTGTTTGTGACGTCATAAACGGCCGTTTTTGAAGAAAAACATTTTTTTTCCAAACATTTCTTTTTTTCAAAAATATATATATATATATTTTTTTTTTCAAGATTTTTTTGGGGGGCGGCGCAGTTCAGGCCAAAGGTGGTACTGCAGCTGAAAATGCTCTGAGAGCCATTCAAAAATGAGAGGCTCTCTATTCAGGAGTGGTAATTTAGCCTCAAACCTTTTGAAAAACGTTTTTGGGACATAAACAATATGACATAAATACTTTTTAAATGCATGGTGTATCACCTTTAAATCTCCCATGTCTTTTCCTTCCCACGATCAAGTGAAACAAGAGTTGAACTTCCATGATAAGGACACCCAGTTCTACCGCTTCCTGGACGCAGAGTTTGGCCTGAGCCACACGACCAATGAGAAGGACTCTGAGGATGAGCTCCAGGAAGGCCTGTCACTGCTGTCTCAGATTGGCCCCGATGCTCTTCTCACCATGATTCTACGCAAATGGTCAGCATTGCACACTGTTCATGTGTGACCACTGAGATCATCAACACGCAGTTATGTTAGAGCAGAGTTTCTCAAAGTGGGGTCCGGGGATCCCCAGGGGTCCTTGAGGGGATCCCCAAAAATCGCAAACTTACTCACTACTAGAGAGGAACATTATGAAGAATTTGAATTAATAAAAGAAAATTAGGGGAGCATTTTTAATATCCATTAAGAGTTTCTTTACAATATTATGCTAGCCTTGTCATATTTCTGTCCAAATATAATAATGTATAGCGTATGAATAGGCCTTATTATGGGGGTTATTCTAAGTGGTATTCCTTTTGGGACGTTAACTGTCCTACACATAGACTGAATGCAGCTTTTGTGTGTTATTCTTTTTCCATGCATGTACAGTCCAAGTCAGAGGAGTGCAGAGGACCTGGAGGTCATCTATGAAGAGCTGCTCCATGTCAAGGCTGCTGCTCACCTGTCTTCCTCAGTCAGTCACAATTTTTTACATTTGCAGAGTAAAATGAACTACTTATGCCCTATATACTTCAGCATAAAATGAGCAACGGAAATATACAATCTACATGCTCACAATGTGTTGCAATGCAGTGCATTGAGAGCTTGTTGGTCTTTCTATTCTTGCTATTTGGGATCATTTAGATTTTAAAGCTATACTGTGTAAGTTGCTCAACTAGTGGTCAGTAGCGGTATAGCAAACCGCGGTCGCGTCTGCTTTTTACGGCCGTTTTTCGCCGCGGACCGGGCCTTCAGACCCCCGCGTTCGCCTCGCCCGCCTCGCCAAGTCACCACGCATCCGTAGTGTCCCTCTGCGGACCGGCGTTGGGGAGGTTTACAGGCTAGACTTGTAAACAAAGCTGTTGAAGCAAGCTATTTCCTGAAGAGACCTCAAGATGCACTGTCATTGGCCGGTAGTGTATCATGTGTGTATGATCTGCAATGTGATTGGCCAACGTATACACAACGTATACGGATGATGCAGATGACGTCATTTTGCTGCGAAATCCCGCCCCTGTCACGGCTAAGTAGAAAACATAAAGAAAAGGCTTTTGGGGCTGAAATTAACGGAGTGGGGGTTCTAAAACTTTAGTGATTTAATAGTTAGGAGAACCCTAACCCTAACCCGAACCCACCACCACCCTGATAAGCACTTGGCATTTAGGAGTTGGGACATTCAATTTTGTTTGACTTGGTTCCACAGATTCTGTAAATATTGTGAAAATAGCAGATCTACAAACTGTTGCGTTGCGAGGAGTTGTGACAAGTTGGTCAATGTTTGACCAGTTTTTTTATAGCATACTGTAGCTTGTTTATTACTTTTGATGGCATGGTCTTTTTCTTTTCTTTTTTTTAGGTATTAAAAAGGTCTTAAAATTCCTTAAATTGTCATCTGGGGACTCCCCAGATGATGTGGGGCTGGGGACCCCCCTGAGGTCTCGACCCACAGGTTGAGAACCACTGCTATAGAACAGGGTTGTGCAACCTTTTTTGGCCTGAGATAAATCACAACCACTTACATTTTATTATATCTGCAAATTAAAATAACAGAATAAGTCAATGGTTTAATATGAAAAATAAAGGCAGGATAAATTAAGTGAAAGGTTTGTCCAAAAGTGTCATTCCATGTTCCTTTTCTCCACCATCGCTGACGAGACAAATAAAATACAGATGACAGCACGTTATCCAGTTTCATATATGCTAAACATACACAGTACATTATAAGGCTCAGGTTTCAGTTCCTTTTTTCTTTCTTTTTTGGCAGAAATCTTGACAAATGATTTGTGCTTTGTCATGACATGAGATGTCTTTCCAAGGTCCCTTTGTTCACCACTGTTGCATTGTTGTTACTAATGAGACATTTCCCATTCCAAATGACAAAAATAATTAATTTATTTTTGTTTTGTCTCATTGCATCTGTTCCCAAACTCACTCTACAGATGTTGTGTCTCGGGAGAGTGTTTTCTGCTGGTGTTTCAGTCCGAGTGTATCAAAGGGTGCGTTCGGAAATGCGCACTGGGTCTGGTTAGGGTTAGTTTTAGGCATAGTTTTACTGAGGTTAGGGGTTAGGGTTAGGGTTGGGTTTAGGCATAGTTTTACTGAGGTTAGGGTTAGGATTAGGGTTGGGTTTAGGCACTCACTAACGCACCCTTTGATACACTCGGACTGAAACACAAGCAGAAAACACTCTCCCGTTGTGTCTCATTAGCTGTGGTAGAAAAATAGTAGAAGCCTTGTAGCTTAAAAAAATATAAACACACTACTGAACCCTAACCCTAACCCTAACCTCACTAAAACTAATGCTGTGAGGTGGGGAACATAGAGAGGGGAACATAGAACCTGGGGGACATAGGGTGGACCCCCATTCTGCAACTAAACAGGGATGATCCAATCTAAGTCCAATTGTGTTGTGTCTGTAGGTGCGTAAGGAGCTGGCAGCGGTGCTGGTGTTTGAGTCACATGCCAAGGCAGGAACAGTCTGTGAGTGTCGCAGCTTTGTTGGCGTTTTAACTTGGGTCAGAGAAAGACATACTGCACATAAACAGATTACACACACTCTCTCTCTCACACACACACACACACACACACACACACACACACACACACGCACACGCACACGCACACACACTATGCGTGTGAACTTGTATAGGCCTACATTATAATCTAATGTTAAAGAACATCATTTTTAATCACTAGAGAATACAATATCCAATTTACAAATGTACAAATAAATAAACCTGAGAATACAGTAGTAAGAAGCGAAGCAAATTATATACCCAGTGAATATCCATACATAATATACTTCAATGAACATACTTAAATTATACTCAATTCATCATAATGTCAAACAAATTCATAAACATTTTTCAGTAAATGTAATAACAATCCTACTTTTGGAAGAATGCCTTTGGTAGCACTCTTTAATTTATGGATTAACTATGGATCAGCATGCATTCATTCTTGACGGTCTAGAAGTAATTCATCTTTTACACAAATTCTTCCTATTTTTCTTTGTGTATGCAAGAAGCAGATTAAAATGACACCATGCCATTTCTTGGAATCTCCTGGAAACGTGATCTTCATGTTCGTTTCCAGGACAACATGATGGTTTTGACATGCTGGTTGTGCTGCATGGGGAACAGGGGAAGGTATTCAGATTGTTATCTTTACGTGTCATTTCAGTGTTCAGTCAAGGCGACAAAGGCACATCCTGGTACATTATCTGGAAAGGCTCCGTCAACGTCATCACACATGGCAAGGTAATAAAGTCAACAAGTTGACCAAAACACACCTTGCTCCGAATTCTTGAAGAATATAAAACATGAATTGATCTTTTACTCGACAACTGGCCATATTCACACATCCAAATTCAATGTGTAGGGGCTTGTTACAACTCTCCATGAGGGTGAGGACTTTGGACAACTTGCTCTGCTGAATGACGCCCCCCGTGCTGCCACTATCATCCTGAGAGAAGACAATTGTCACTTCCTCCGAGTTGACAAACATGACTTTATACGCATCCTAAAGGTAAATCAGATCACCTCTTTGCTCAAGATATCGATTATTATAACATTCAGGTACAGTATGTGCTAAGGCAGGGCAATATATTGAAAATGTATCGTTATCGAGGTATCAACATGCAAGGTATACATATCGACGAAGACGGCTTGAAATGAGGTATTGGTGTATGTGTCAAATTAATTAACAGACACTATGCATGCACGTAGCACATGCAAAAAAGCAGTCCATCTGTAACCACGTGTGGTTATTTCAATAAAACCTACCTAACCTGTCTATGTGTACTGTGGAGTGTGCATGCATGGATATGCTATTCATTATCTGGGTTAGGCATGCAGTGGACATAAAGCAGAAAAAACATTAAAAACTATATAAAGCAAATTGTTTTTACTAATATCGATATCGAGGTATTCAACAACGTTATCAAATATCGAAGATTTTCCTAATATCGCCCAGCCTTACAGAGCCAAATGTTTTCCCAGGCCAGCTACGGTAACAGCATTAGCAAAAGCCGAGCTGCTTTTGCATGCCGTTGTTAAACCATCTGCTCTTTGTCTATTTGTGTCTACTAGAAATTTTACCCCTCAATTATGGCCAATGACAATTTGTGTGTCTGCATCTCTGTGTGTGTTTATTGTTCTTCTAGGATGTGGAGGCTAACACAGTGCGCCTGGAGGAACATGGGAAAGCCGTGTTGGTCTTGGAGAAGACAGCCGAGTCGGCGGGCCAGGGAGGAACCGGAAATGGGAGCAAGTGAGAAACTTGCGCACGCCCACCTCTCAGACAAAACAGCAGTTCATTAACGAGCTAGGGTGGCAGTCATTAACTTCCAAGACAACACACATTATTTTGGCATTTGGTAGAAACAATGGCATTAAAACAAACATTTTCATCACAGGAAAATGTGGACACATTTTGAGAAGAGTGTTTTTAATGGCGAACTGCCTAAAGGGCTGTCCATACTGTCTCCGACCACAAACTTTTCGTCTGAGAGTTCCGACGTGCTGCTTTCCGGACTCTAATTCAGGGTAATGCTTTTCAAAAGTTCAGAGTGACGTCATTTTGTAGTTGAACCGGACCTTTCCGACTAAAAGTTCGGTGGTCGGAGACAGTATGTACAGGCCTTAAGAGTTCTTAAGAAGAAATGGACTTCAACCCTGCCTTGTTGAACGAGCGCTGTCTTATCTGCCCTCAAGTGTGTCAGCAAACAAAAAGTTGAATTAATAAGATATTGACTTCCCCTTTAGACTGTTGGCATGTGATTTCCTTTGTTCCTATAATATTTAATAGTTATTATTCTTACAATCACTCATCATCACCAGCCCATGCCCTCCCTTCACACCTAACGTGTCAATTTGATTTTGAGATGAAAAAATGTTGGAGTGTTTCCAGGGTTTTGCCACCACCCTGAGGCATCACAGGCATTTGTTTCCTTGTTTCAAACACGCACACAAACAACCAATGGCAACCAGGCATCTTTATGTTTTCCCTCTGTCTGTTCTTGTTTCTATTAATCTTCCGCCTCAAACGTGAAGGTACACGGTCATGTCGGGGACACCGGAGAAGATCCTAGAGCACCTGCTGGAAACGCTGAAGCTGGACACCAATGGGAACGATCTTATAGGTAGGAACCAGTGGTGTAAAGTAACTAAGTACATTTACTCTGTCTCTGTACTTGGGGTTTTTTATTGGGATATTTGGAACAATATTAAAATGTATTTACAATTGTCAGTACTTTTACTTCTACTCCACTACATCTCAAAGTCAAATATTGTACTTTAAATCCACTACAATTATTTGAAAACTTTAGTTACTAGTTACTTTGTAGATTTTGTTTATATACACATGTCGCCTATTTGAAAACAGATGATCTACAAGCTCAAAATGCGTCACGATGCGATGCATTGTGAGCTTCTAGATCTGCTATTTTCAAGGAAGCATGGGCTCAGTTTGGGGCTCTCCCAAGGTTGGCATAGGGAGATCGCCCACAGGATTACAGCTTTGGCAATTGGCACTGGGTGAAAAATGTGTTTTAAAACATTTTATACATTTGAAAACTTGTGAAACGGGACATTCAAGAAGTACTTTTTTACTTTTGGTACTTTGAGTACATTCTGTATTAACTTTAGAATTCTGGACTTTTACAAGTATTTCTACATTGTATTATTGATAATATTAATAATTGAATTAAAGTAAATAATATGAGTAGTTTTTCCACCAGTGGTAGGAACCTACTGTACATTAGCCTAGTAAACTGACTCCTCCCATCTTCTGTTCGAATCTTCGAATGAAGGCAGGAAGAGACTGGTTTACGAGGCTAACTGTACATACAGTAGCCTATACATGAACCCAATAATCAGTTATGAAGATGTGTTGTGGAAAAGAGGGATTACGTAACGATTTACTATCAATCTCTGGTTTCATGGGAAATGTTTGTCTGGGTGCTTCACTTGGAACTGGTCAAAAAAGAAAAACAGTGAAGGCTGTGTGTGTGTAAAGTGCTTCGGGGTCAGCACATTTCCTCGTGCTTCCTCCCCCTGTATTGGCTGATTTATACTTGTTGGTGACATGCGCCAAAGATAGCAGATCTACAAGCTCACAGCGCGTTGCGTGGCGCCGCGTGGTGAGCTTGTATTTCCAATGCGTGGTACGATTAGCAGCCAAGTATAATTCAGCCATATTCTTTTCATTGCAGTCAGATGACTGGGATATCCTGGTGCGTTTGGGGACACTGTGAGAGTGTTGTTGTTAGTAGTAATTAGCAGCTTACTCATTGTTGTTTTGGTTGTTTTTCTGCCCACAGATTCGTTCGTGAGTGACTTCCTACTCACCCACCGAGTGTTCATGCCCTCCAGCCAGTTATGTTCTGCTCTACATAACCAATATCCAGTGATGGTCATAGTGATGATCATAATAGTAATGAATGATATAGCACATGATGGGGATATTGTCTAGATTTTCAATAGGCTTTTGTAGATAAGTGCAGTGAGCAGGTCAAAGTGGAGACTGCATGGGTACAATTACATGAAGCCAGGAAAAGTCTCTTTTACTCTTTACTTTTACAATTAGGCTTAAACAAGTTAAGAGATTTCTAATGGTCTCTCTCAGACGGTAACGGGAAAAGCCGACCTAAAACAAAGTTGACCCAAACTCGTTTCCCAACGGGTCTGTGGCTTTAAGTTAGATGCAGAATAGACAAAAATCTAATCTTTGCTTTTGGGGGTCCCTGGAACAAAATATTTTGCGATGGGGATCCGTGGCCAAATACGTATCATTATGGAGGTCCTTGACATGAAAAGGTTTTAGAAACAATGATAGCAACAAAAGTTGTTTCAGGAAAACTGTATAGGATTTAGAAGACATTTTTAGAATGTGCCAATAAGTGGTTAAGGACCCCCATTTTTTGGCTGCACCCAGTTTTTGGCTGCAGACCCCCATCTCAAAATATTTTGTTCCACGGATGGACCCCTATCGCAAAATGTTTTGTTCCAGGGACCCCCAGAAGCAAAGATTAGATTTAGGCCACAGACCCGTTGAGAAACGAGTTTGGGTCGACTTTGTTTTAGGTCGACTTTTCACGTATTCCTCTCAGACATCATCGCTAGACATTTTAAATATGCGTGCAATATGCATACACAAATGGTGGCCCTTAACTCTGGGTGCACTTACCATGCGGAGCCATCAGAAGGTTCCGAGCTGGAGAAGGCTGCCTACGCGCTCAACACCAAGCAGAAGGTAGTGAAACTGATTGGCCAGTGGGTGGCGCTGTATGGTCTTGTGCTGAAAGAAGACCAGATTGTTCGAGACTTCCTAGAGGTGAGCGGGACCACAACCAAAAAAATCATGTGTGTGAAGAACATTTGACCCATTCAGAACGGGTACACATTATGGTGTATTATTATTTTATGCTTTAACTACTGAAAAATAGCAGATATACAAGCTCACAGCGCGGCACCGAGTGCCGCGCTGCGAGCTTGTAGATCTGCTATTTTTGAAAAATCGTGACAATTTGAATTTTGACCCGATTCTATAGCCTAAGTGTCTTTTGAATCCTTCTAAGGTTTTTTGAAAAACCCATGTTTCTATGTCAGCAATGTGGCCAGCCATCGTCAAATAAAAGGTCCTTTTCTCTTAACAGTTAACAGCTCAGTTAGTCTGCGACTACAATGTCAGTGGTTCTCAAACCTTTTCATGTGAAGGACCCCTGTAAAAGAATATTCATATCTCAAAATATTATAGTTCCAAGGACCACCCAGAAGCAAAATTTGAGTTACAAACGTTTGCTCTAAAAATGCATACATTCAAAGATTTGCACACATTTTCACAACTTTTTCAAAAATAGCAGATCTACAAGCTCACACGCTGTGAGCTTGTATATCTGCTATTTTTCAATAGTTAAAGCATTCAATAATCCTAGGCCTAAATGGGTTAAAGTATCCAGATGCGATTTTGAGCTACACCGACATTTGGTGCTGGTAATGTATTGCTTATTTCCTATGGGCTTACCATGTGTTAACTTTCACTCTCTTGTTATGGCAGAGACTGAAGAAGGAGGTGGCTGCCGATACTCGTTTATCAAACATGCTGAAAGAACAATTTAGAGACAGGAGGAGAAATACCGGTAGAGTGTCAGTGTAAGTTGTCTACTGTATGTCTACAATATTATGCACACCTTAAATTCTCTTAGATGTGACTTTGAAGCAAACAACGTAATATGTTAGGAGTCAGTCCTAAATATGATTGTTTTTGCTTTTCATAATGCACATACAGGACGGAGAATGGATGCCAGACACTGGCCAAGGTAATCTCATCCAGGAGGGAATGTACAAAGACAATTAGAAACCGGAATGTCAACTCCAGTATCTGTGCCTCCTGTCACAAAGATATTCATTTTATCACGCGTTGTGTTTCTTGCAGTCGTTTGTCATTTTAATGTGTGTGTCAGATCCATTCACTAAGTCTAAGGTGTTTGATTTTATCAGCTGAACCCGCAATTTGATTGGTTCTCAAACTGTGAGGAGCCAATGGGGAGGATACAGCCAATCAGAGCGGTGGATAAAGGTCAGTATGAATTAACTGTCAAACTGCAGACACACACGAAACTGCGTAATTTGACCCCGCTCTGAACTGTTGTTAGAAATGTTCAGCACTATCTCGTCGTTGTCCGGTGGAAACCGTGTATGTCCAAAACCGTTTGTTTATTGTCATACCTCCAGACAAGGTCCCCCTATGGGATAACCAGCGCCATCTGGCGCTGCAACAGAGTAAAACTCATAAGCTCCCGTACGAGAAATATCATTTGTCGGTAGGGCTGTCAATCACAAACGAGGGCACCGCCCCCGAGTGTATAAAAGCCCTGCGGGCTATCATAACTTCCTCTTCCGCACCTCTGCTTACCTGCAACTAGAGTGTCGCGAACTCAGCCATATAAGTATATTTTCTGTAAAGTTTAGCCTAAGCGTTGACTAGGAAGTCGGCCACTGGCCTTTATAGATTATTCTCCTGTACGTTTCTACTTCTATTCTTCCTAACAGTTCGGTCTTTTTCTTCACTTTCGCTTTGAGTCTTTACTTCTTCTCTGTACGTTCTGCCACGTGTCTCCCTGCCTTAGCTTAGCTTCGCTTAGCTTCGGTTAGCTCACGATGGCAGCTCGTCGGCCCACAGTTAGCAACCTGCTAGCTAGGGTACCGAAGAAGTGCGGCCTTCCCAGCTGCAAAGGCCTCATCGCCAATGAAGATACTCATCCGTTCTGCATTGTCTGCATGGGGGTAGGACACGCCTTGGCCTCTCTGTCCCCTCCGGCCCCGGCCACGGGGGTGAACTGTACTGACTGCCTCCAGTATGATGTTCCAGCCCTCGAGGCCCGCTGTGAGATCGCTGGCGCTGGTTACGGCCTTCACACCACGGTCTCCGCCGGATCCCTCCCAGACACCTCTCCTCGTGTGCCGGACAGCGCTGCACGCCACAGCGCTGCTTCTCGCCACGTGGTTAGGCCTCCAGCGGCCTCGCCCTCAGCTAGCTTCGGTAGCCCCGTTGCTAGCGGGTCTGCGGCCCCTGTTTCCACTGCTGTTTCTCCGACGGGCTCGACTGGTGCCGTGCCCAAGAAGAGAACATGCAAGACCGCCCACGTTGTTTCTCCGCCAGCTGCAACCTGGACCGTCCCCCCCAAGGAATTCCACCCTCTAGTCGTCGGTGACATTCCTCTCTCCTTCTCCGTCCCCCAGCTACGGGCTATGCGGCCACCTAGCCCCGTCTCCTGGCATGCTAGCGACGGAGACGAACCGGAGCTAGAGGACTGCGACATGGAGGAGTTGGACACGGAGGGTGAGTACTCGGAGGAGGACGAGTCCTCTTTCCCCTCCGGACAGGGCGGAGGCGCGGCCAGGGTGGTTCCTCATGCCGAGGCTTCCATCTCCGCCGCGTCCTCCCAAGCCCCTTCTGCCTCTCTCCCCCCTTCCATGCCGGCTGGGGCGAGAGGGGCAGCGGCACAAGACCCAGACTCCATCCCCATGGACGAGCTCTCGGTGCTGGAACGTGCCACCATCCGTTGTGGCCTGGAGCTGCCACTCGGAGACGCGCCACTCGGACCACGGGCTAGGATTCCCCTCCTTGGCCAGGATGTGGATTCCTCTCCCCCGCTTCGGATGGAAAAGCTCCCACTGGTCCCAGGCTTTGCAGAGGCCCTGCATTCAACCTGGACTACACACAAGGACCCCCCCAAGCTCCCCTTCCTGGTCGATTGCCGCGACGCAGAGAAGGCGGGAATCCCCTTGTGCCCTCCCATGGACAAGCTGATGGCCCAGTCCCTGGTAGGGAGCCTCAAGCCAAGTCATGAGCGGACCGGTCCTGGAGGCCGTCCTCCCCTCAATCTGGCCGTGGGTAAGAAGCCTCCTGGGTTTGCCATCCCCTTTGACGACAAGCAGTCTTCCAGGGTCAGGAACTCTTACAGATCATCCGCGCTGGCAGCCAGGACGATGAACGCCACCCAGCTGCTGCTTTTCTCCACCAGGCGCCTCCTCAGCGAGATGCGGGAGGTGCCTGACGTGTTGGTGGAGGAAATGGACAAGTCGCTGCGCATGCTGATGGACCTGAATGTCCACGCAATCGAGTGGCTTGGACACGGCATGGATTATTGCA
Source organism: Nannobrachium achirus (assembly GCF_963921795.1). Taxonomy (NCBI): domain Eukaryota; kingdom Metazoa; phylum Chordata; class Actinopteri; order Myctophiformes; family Myctophidae; genus Nannobrachium; species Nannobrachium achirus. Next base: position 36,578,378 of record NC_137818.1, on the reverse strand, counting down.
TCCAGGCGGAACGTGCCAGGTGGCTGGATAAGGTAAAGTGTCCTGGCAGTTCCGGAGAGGAGACCGAGAAGGTCCTGCAAGACCTCCCCGGCCACCCTTCCTCCCTCATGGGCGGTGGACTGGAGCTTCTCCGCCAGGAGGTGGCGGATAAGAAGATCACTCTGGAGCTCCTGGGCGCCACGACGGACCCCCAGGTACCCAGAAAGGAAAAGAGACAGGGACGGAGCAAGGCCCCTGGTCAGGCTGACAGGGGGCGCTCTTCCTCCAAACAGGGGAAACAGAACAATCCCCCTAGGACCCCCTCTTCTTCCTCCGCGGGACCCCCTCACACTGCAGCGGGGGCTCAGGCCCGCTCTCAATCCCGCCACCCTCCCAGGCACGGGATACCGGCCAGCTCCCACAAAGCCCGTGGGAAGCCGCCGCGAAAGTGACACTGGACTCTGGCGGGGTCCCCCTGAAAATTCAGGGGACCCCCCCTTGCAAGCGCAGACGTTTGGACAATACGAACAATTTTTCTTATGCCAAGAAATTAATGTTTATTCCTCCTCTGTGCTCTCCTCCAGTGCCTGTAATAAAAAGTGTGTTGATAAAACAATGCCTGTTTATTTCAAACCCACCTGCTTTACTACAGACGACCCCATTTTGCATGAATTTAACCAGTGTAGAGAAGTCCAGGCTGGAATTTCTTTCCACTCAGAAAATATCGCTTCCTCCAGTCACGCAGACAGGTTACAAGCAGAATATTTCTCTTTGCAAAATGTTCCCAGACAAGCTAATTCCTATTCACAATGGTATGGTCTCACTAGTGTGCAATACCCCTCTGTCTCCACCGAGCGGCACTGTTATGCCGACTCTAGTTCAGGACAGGAGTTTGGTCTTAGCGTCAGGGAAGAAGCCAACACATATCACCCAGGGTCGGCCTCGTCTTCCCGCAAGGAAGCATATAAAGGCCTTAGCACAGGTTATAAACGTAAATACAATTCCCCGAGCCGGGGATTATGTTACTTATGCGATGAACCCTGTCCCCCGGGCTCCACGTTGTGTGTCGCCTGTATTATTAACAAGCGAGGCTTCTTGGAGGTCACGTGTTCGTCTCCCACCGGATACGGAAATAAGCGTACCGGAAACGGAAACGCTCTTTCCACCGGTGTCTCCGCGCCTTCCGGCCCGGCGTCTAGCGGATACGGATACGTGCCCGGATACGGAACCTTTCCCTCCCGGCCCAGTAGTTCCGCTCAGGCGGTACAACCCCAAGGCTTCTCCGTTGCTCAGCAACACGTTAGCACAGTGTGCAGAGCAATGGAGGCGTTGCAATCCGAATCACTGGGTGTTTCGGACGGTGACACGGGGTTACAGACTACAGTTCGCGAAAAAACCCTCCCTATCCAGCAAGGTTATTTATACTCGAGCCCGCGGCTTGAAGGCGGATGCCTTGAGGGAGGAGATAAGCTCACTATTGCGCAAGGGCGCTATAGTGGAGTTATCACGCGACCAGAGCCGTTTAGGCTTCTGGAGCCGTTATTTTCTGGTTCAGAAAAAAGGAGGGGGGCTGCGTCCGATTATGGACTTACGTGCTCTGAACAAGCACTTGAAAAAGTTCAAATTCAGGATGCTGACGTCAGAGTCACTGATGAAATCAGTGAGACAGGGGGATTTCCACTGTTCAGTGGATCTGAAGGACGCTTATCAGCACATCCTCATTTATCCCCCACACAGGAAGTTCCTGCGGTTCGCCTTCGAGGGGCGCCTGTACGAGTACACGGTCCTCCCTTTCGGTCTTTCTCTGAGCCCTCGGGTTTTCGTGAAAGTGACCGAGGCAGCCATTGCTCCACTGAGGCATCAGGGAGTCAGGCTGGCGAACTACATAGACGATTGGATGATTTCCGCCGCCTCCTGCTCAGAAGCGGCGCGCCATACCAATCTGGTGTTGTCACACCTGAAGGCCTTGGGTTTCAACGTCAATTTTGGCAAAAGCATGTTGTCACCCTCCCAGCAGATTTCCTTTATAGGAATATCTCTGGACTCGGCCACCATGTCCGCTCGCCTCTCCCCGGAGAGGGTGGACAGGTTTCTGACTTGTCTCGGCTCCTTCCGACTGAACCAGGTGGTCAGGTACAAGGAGTGCATGAAGTTGACTGGGCTGATGGCGTCAGCGGTGCAACTTCTGCGTCTGGGCAGGTTTCATATGAGACCTTTCCAGCGGTGGTCACTGGCGCTCAGGATTCCTTCCCTGCAAGGGTACAGGAAGGTGACAGTCAGCCAGGTCTGCATGGACGCTCTGGTCCCCTGGAGGGACCAGGCGTTGTTGACAAGTGGGGTCTCCATGGGCGAAGTGGTGTCACGCAAGGTGATCACCACAGACGCCAGCCGCTCAGGGTGGGGCGCCACCCACGAGGGGCGCTCAGCCAGGGGTCTTTGGACCCAGGCCATGTTGGAGTACCACATCAACTATCTGGAGTTAATGGCGATCTACTTGGCGCTCAAGCATTTCGAACCATTTCTCCGGGGTTGCCATGTCCTGGTCAGGACGGACAACACGGCGGCCCTGTATTATCTCAACAAACAGGGCGGCCTCTCCTCGCGTACGCTGGATCAGCTGGCGCGCGAGATGACCCTCTGGTGCTTGCCTCGGTTGAGGTCCATCAGAGCCTCCCATGTCCCGGGCCTTCAGAACGGCGGCGCCGATCTGTTGTCCAGGGGGGAGCCTCGTTACGAGGATTGGTCTCTCCACCCTGCGGTGGTGAGGCAGATTTTCTCCAGGTTCGGTCGACCGCGAGTCGATCTCTTTGCCTCCCAGGAGAACGCGAAGTGTCCCCTTTACTTTTCAGTGAGGGGACCTTCTCCTCTGGGGATGGACGCGTTTGCTTACGAATGGCCACAAGGTCTTCTCTACGCGTTTCCACCCCTGGAACTGATTCTTCCCACTCTGGAGAGGATCAGATGTTCCAACCAGGAGGTTCTTCTGGTGACACCATCCAGGGGAGTGTGGAGGTCTCTGATCACCCCACTGCTCTCTCGACCCCCTTGGCGGCTTCCCTTGCTCAGGGATCTGCTGCGCCAGGCAGGGGCGGCCTTAGTAATCTGGAGGCCCGTTTCAAGAGCTATTGATGAGGCCCCCCCGCGCCGCCGCCGCCACACCGAGGCCACAGTAGCCGCGCAACAATCGCACACAGAAGTTGACTTATAGTCAATGACTGGCTGCTATTTATATATATCACAACATAATGTTATAGCATTGATCTAAATGGTGTTATATTAACAAGGTTATATGATTATTAAAAAGTGTGTTGCAAGTTGAACAAGGCTTGCTGGCTAGCTCTTGGAGGCCCCCTGGTGGCTGAGGCCCGTTTCAATTGAAACTGGTGAAACATAGCTAAGGCCTCCCCTGGCGCCAGGCAGGGGACGAGATCTTCCATCCAGACCCACGGGGCCTAGACCTGTGGGTTTGGCCCGTAAGAGGGAGAACCTGCTCGCAGCAGGCTTCTCACCGACGGTTGTAGCCACTATTCAGAGTGCTAGAGCCCCCTCTACTAGGGCTGTGTATGATGGAAGGTGGAATGCCTTTTTGGACTGGTGTGAGCTACAGGAGCCACCTGTGGTGGCTCATATAGCTTCGGCCCAGAGGGTGTTAGATTTCCTGCAGGACCGCCTGGACCTTGGTCTGGCGTTCTCTACACTGAGGGGTTATTTAGCGGCTATTGATGCCTGCCACCTGGGGGTGGCAGGTAAAGGCCTTTCTAAAATCCCTGAGGTGGTCCAGTTCATGCATGGTGTTGACCATTTGAGACCTGTGACCATAGCCTTGTTTCCTGTTTGGGATCTACAAGTGGTTCTTGAGGGCCTTTGCAAGGCACCCTTTGAACCGATTGGGAGGACCTCTTTGAAACATTTAAGTTTCAAAACAGCTCTTTTGCTTGCCTTGTCTACGGCTAAGCGTGTGAGCGACCTTCGTGCGCTCTCTGTGAGCCCTGATTGTATGAGGTTTCTCAATAATGACTCCAAGGTTCTTCTCAAACCTCATTTGAGTTTTATTCCTAAGAACCGGGTGGTCCCGAAGGAACCTGTTGTTTTGACGGCTTTCCATCCTCCTCCGTTTGCATCAGAGGAGGATAGGCGTCTTCATTGTCTTTGTCCAGTTAGGGCCCTGAAGGCCTACTGTGATAGGACGGTGGACAGCAGGTCTACTTCTCAGCTTTTCGTGGTCATGAATGCCCGTCAACGGAAAGCGGTGTCCAAGCCCACTCTGTCGAGATGGCTTGTGGATGCTATTAGGTTGGCTTACACCCGGTCTGGGTCTGAAGTGCCGGAAGCACTTAAGGCCCACAGTACTAGGGGTGTGTCTACCTCTTGGGCTTTGTCCAAAGGTGTCTCCATTGAGGAGATTTGTGCAGCGGCGAATTGGTCTTCGCCGTCCACCTTTGCGACCTACTATCACCTGGACGTTGCGCCTTCTGCTATGGCGCATACGGTTCTGGGTGCTGCTGCCTTTCCTACTACGTAGTGGGGCGGCTCTCTCTCCCCTTCCGGAGATAGCATGCTGCTGTCTCTAGGATACGTGGGGGGGGACCCTGAGTTTTCCCTTATTTTATTGCAATGTTATAAGGTGGACCTGTGTCTGCCCTTAGTGCATAAGGCGGGCCTCGGTCTGTCAGGGTCTCTTTTTTCTGTCTGAACACGCCCAGGCCCTGTGGGTCTGGGTCGGATCAGTCATTGAAAGGGGTCACGTCGGTTGACAGGACCTCCTTCCGGGTGTGGTCGGTGTGCACGACAGTCTTGTCGGTTCATGACTTCTCGGGGAGTATATGAGTCCCATAGGGGGACCTTGTCTGGAGGTATGACAATAAACGTATAGGTTCCGGACGGAACCATGTTTATTTAATACCGGAGGACAAGGTCCCCCGAATAAAGCCCCTCGGTTCGCTAGTTGCGGGCGCAGAGGTGCGGCTTTAGAGGAAGTTATGATAGCCCGCAGGGCTTTTATACACTCGGGGGCGGTGCCCTCGTTTGTGATTGACAGCCCTACCGACAAATGATATTTCTCGTACGGGAGCTTATGAGTTTTACTCTGTTGCAGCGCCAGATGGCGCTGGTTATCCCATAGGGGGACCTTGTCCTCCGGTATTAAATAAACATGGCTCCGTCCGGAACCTATACGTTTTGTATTTATCATTTTAAAAATTATTTAAACTAGTGAAAACAGCTGATCTACAAGCACACAACGCCTCGCACTGCGAGGCGTTGTGTGCTTGTAGATCTGCTGTTTTCACTACGTCTGTGCGACGGCCTTGTATGATGAAGCAGGGCTTTGCTTCGCGAGAAGATGTACACATTTGAAACTCGGAGATACGAGGTATCTGCCCGACAGTGACGATATATGAGTATCATTTATAAGCAAAACACAAAAATGTTGTGATAAAAAACTAAAGCAAAAAAAATAATAATGGTGACATATTGCTGTTTGTTCCACTCCTCACTGTAGTGTTGTATGAGATCTTCAGACCAGACAACAACCCTCTCACACTGATGCTGGCTGTCAACTCCACCGTACAGGAAGTGATGGCAGCCATGGTCAAACCAGGGGGCGAACACATCCTGATCAGAATGAACTCCATGGGAGGTGTGGATCGTATGTTGCACAGAATGCACACGTTTTCAAAGTGGAGGTCACCACAGGGGGAACACAAAGGAGTGGAAAACGACGGGGTGTGGGGGACAAAGAAAAGAAAACAATATGAAAAAAAATACATGCGTCTACATTTTTATTTAAATTCAAATTCAATTCATATGATTATTGTGCCAGTTTTCAACCGATTTCAACTTGAACTCCCTATTTTGGGCACGTCACTGTTGTCAAAATGTGTCAAATGTAGCAAAATAGCTGATCTACAAGCTCACAATGCAATGTGATGTGATGCATTGTGAGCTTGTAGAACGGCTATTTTCAAAGGGGGGGGGGTAGGTGAATTACAAAATACATAAGATTATATTCTTAATATTAATTTAGTTTTTGCCTTTAATGATGTGTCCAAAATAGGGGGAGGCTCTCTCCATTCCGACATGTCGCCACTCCGAAATTGACTTCTTATTGTCGGAGTGGCGACACTCCCATGGGGGTTCGGTTTAGGGTTAGGGTTAGAGATAGGGTTAGTGTCGGAATGGAGACATGTCGGAAAGGAGACATGTCGGAGTGGAGAGATGCACTCCAAAATAGGGATGCCAGGCTTAATGTGGTTAAGTTATACTGAAATCCATCCATCCATAAATCCAGACAGGGCTCAGCTGAAGATGGATGCCAGTGCTGTGTTTACAGCTCTAGGACTGAACGAGAGACTGTTCATCTGCACAGCCAGCCAGGTGGAACAACTGGTGAGAACTGCTTCTAACACAAACCATGTGCTTTTCTTTCTTTCTTTCTTTTTTTTTTACTGCAAGCCAGAGATGTAGGCTCAGCACATCAGCAAGTTAATGATTATTACACCCAATTTATTTGTGCCTCAACCGCACTTTACACTTCATGAGACAAAAACTGCCATCATACTGCAGTTTCCATAAATCTGAAATGATGTATGAGTGCCTCTCTGGGGCGCATGCAGGATGATGTAATCCCTCCCTCTCTCACCCCCTCTCTCGCCAGGGGTGTCACAAGGGGTGGGGGTGGGGGGGGGGGGGGGGATGGGAGTGGGACTGAGTTACTATAGGGCCTAAGGTGGAGGGGCCTTTAACTATTGAAAAATAGCAGATATACAAGCTAACAGCGCTGCACCGAGTGCCGCGCTGCGAGCTTGTAGATCTGCTATTTTTGAAAAGTCGTGAAAATGTGTGCAAATCTTTGAATATATATGTATTTTTTAAGTGAACATTTGTAACTCAAACTTTGCTTCTGGGGGGTACCTGGAACTAAATATTTTGAGATGGGGGTCCGTGGTCAAATACATATAATTTTGGGGGTCCTTTACATGAAAAGGTTTGAGCACCACTGACATATAGGTTTTTCAAATTCACACCATTTAAAAAAGATTGCAGCTCTACAAGCTCGGTGCCGCGCTGTGATCTTGTATATCTGCTATTTTTCAATAGTTAAAGCACAAAATAAAGCGTTATAATGCGTTCCCAGTCTAAATGGGTTAAACCCCCTCCCCCTATGAAGAACATGAGGGGCCCGCAGTGAATCCTTGTACCCCGGGCCCAGAATTTGGTGCGACACACCTGTCTCTCGCTCCCTGTGTTTCTCCCTCCCTCAATCTCTCCATCTCTCGCCCCATGCATGTTTCTCTCTCGTCTAGTTTCTCTCCCTTTCTCTCTCCCCCCTCATGTCTCTCTTTCTCTCTCTCTCTCTCTCTCTCACTCACACATATCCAACAGAGGCCTCTTAAGGAACAGCAGGGTCCAGAGCAGGGAACCATGGATACGCTGGAACAGATGTGCTCTAAAGACATCGCCAGCCAACTCACCAATTATGACTGGGAGCTGTTCGCTGCCATGCATGAGGTACTGCAGTGCCACAACTCAGTCAGCGCCGCCCTGATGACAGCTCAGACATTTAGGCTGCATGTGACACGTGCAATGATCACTTTGGATACAGCCCTGCATGTTGCTTATGTGTTTATCTTATATTTGGGTAGCTAAGATTGGCTTCCAAAGTTTGCAGGAATGAGCCGTTTTGAACAAAATGCGTCAAATCCCAAACGCAAAGTGCAATTATCATGAAATCGCGCACACGCGTTCCCACTAGGTCGAGGAAGAGGAATGTCACTTCAAATGTTTCAAATCAGCCTCATGGTGGAGCTATAACAGGCCGATTTGTGGTTTTACTTATAACTCCACCGATCAGTTTCAAACTTTGTAAGCGCACTCCCTAGAGGCCAAGGAAAAACCCTTTCCCTGCATTTTTCACATCAGCCTTTTATAGCGCCACCAGGAGGCCGACTTATGTAAAACACAATTTTTCCTATTATTCCTTGAGATTTTATCCAAAAATCATGCAAATCGGTACACAGTATCTCTATAGTCATGTGATCAAGTCCGATCCGTCTGATATTTCATATTTCATCCTAATTGGCTAATATTGGCTTCCAAAGTTTGCAGGATTGCTCAGTTTCTGAACAAAATGCCTCAAATCATCAACGCAGCTTGCGATTAGTGTGAAATTTGCCACACATATTCCCACTAGGTCAAGGAACAAATGCTACCTTTTTCACAATGGGCTGTTATAGCACCACCAGCACGTAGACTTTAGCAAAACACGTTTTTGGAACACAATGCTTCAAATCATCCATGCAGTGTCCGATTGCCATGAAAGGTCTAAGGTGAAGAACATATGCCGCCCTTTTTACACTGGCCTATTTTACAGTAGCACCACCAGGACACCTGGCCTGGTGGACACCTGGCCTGGTGGAGACCTGTGCTCAGAAGAGCACTGCTTCTAGTTTGGATCTCTTTTAGCCATCGGCTACTCTTCCAAGAGTCCAGCAAACAATACATTACAGTGCAGCATACATCATACAATAATAATAAAAACACGAGTTACATCATAAGGATCAAATACAATTCTACTCACTCTCTCTCACACACACGCACACACACACGCACACGCACACGCACACGCACGCACGCACACACACACACACACACACACACACACACACACACACACACACACACACACACACACACACACACACACACACACACACACACACACACACACTACTAGGCCTATCGCACCCCTAGGATGCCCAATGTTTAGTGGACTGGACTATGCATGGCAGGGGTGTCCTCCTCCCTGAGCCAGGCCTAGACCTGACCGCATACCAAAGTATACTGTCCACATACTAAAAATACTGTCTATAATAAAGCCAGTAGAGAAGCGATTATTAATATTAACCTATAACAGATCGTATTTTAACAGCAACAGTATGGCTCTCTGCCATCTATTTATAAACTTTTGGATAGTGTCAGCAGAGAAGCAATTATTAAGCTATGTAAACAGATGCAAAAGATGGCCATGTTTGTCAGCTAGCCAATGGAGACGGTCAGGGGGTGCGGTTTGGATTCCAGCGGCTCTCCGGGGGCGGGGTTTGCCCATAATTCCGTTTGCAACTCAAATCACGTGTCAGACACCAGCTCATATCAACATGATAATGGATGTCTGGTTGGTCGTCATGTACCTGAGTCACCGTCTCTTGTGCCTTTTATCTGATTGTGGTAGCTTTACAGCTGATTTGATTTATACTTGGTTGCGCACCGTCTCACACACAGAAAATCAGATCTACAAGCTCAAAATGCTTTGCAGTGAGTTGAATTGTAAGCTTGTAGATCTGCAATTTCCTGTGCAAGACACTGAAGACAGACACCGCATCAGATCAACTGGCCAACCACTATTCCTACATGCACCACATTCTTCTAACACAACACACAATCCTACACAGTAAAATCCTCAGTGTTAATTTAACTCTGACAGTGTGGCTACACATGTAAAGAAATTGACCTGTATAGGATCCATTTGGTTTCATTTGTACCTTCTCAAGAGTTGTTCAATTAACACTGAGGTTTTTACTGTGTAATTAAAATTTTCACTCATCACAATATGTACTATATGTTATGTTCATACAATCGCTTACATTATATTTATAAACTAAATTCTCAGTATGTGTTTGCTGAATAAGGTGTGTGTCCTCCCCAGGTAGAGCTCATCTACTACATATTTGGCCGCAATAACTTTCTGGGCGCCACCACAGCTAATCTGGAGCGGTTTGTGCACCACTTCAATGAGGTCCAGTACTGGGTGGTGACTGAGCTGTGCCTGTGTGAAGACCTGATGAAGCGAGCAATGCTCCTCAAGAAGTTCATCAAGATAGCTGCAGTGTAAGGATCTTTCTGGCTCATAGTCAGACCCAGTTTTATGTCCATGTACTCAGTCATGCAAATGATCTGTAATATCAACACTAGCTTCAAGAAACCTTATATAGCCTTATTTCTTCTCTATTCCAGACTGAAGGAGCAAAGGAACCTGAACTCTTTCTTTGCAGTGATGTTTGGTCTGAGCAACAGCGCCGTGCAAAGGCTGTACAAGACCTGGGAGGTAAGAGCTGCTCCCCACTGGTGGCCATGAAGATATTGCAAGTGGGCCCCTAAATATTGGCAAAACTAAGGTTTATTAATGTAACTTGAATATACAGAACCTTCTCGAAAAATTAGAATATTGTGTAAAAGTACATTTTCTTGAAACTGTCATATATTTCTTGAAACTTTCATATATTCTAGATACATTGGACATTCAGTGAATTATTCCCTTTATAAGGGTTAATATTTTTATTAACCCTTTTTTGTTAAAATATTGAATTTTTATGGCATACATCTCATGAATTTCAAAAGTCCATATTTCAAAATATTACACTATTACACGAAACCACTCAAAAAAAGGATTTATAACAGCGAAATGTCAACCTTCTGAAGTCAGAGTTGTTTGAAAACAGTGGGAAGTTTCCGTAGTCAGTTATGATTTGGGGTGCTATGGCATCTGCAATGCTTTTTCACACAATATTCTAATTTTTCGAGAAGGATCTGTATATATATATATATATATAGACCTATATATATATATATATATATATATATATATTTACAAAATAAACTAATTTAAACCCTTCAAAATTAGTTTTCACTGTTAGTTTCAATGATCAATTCGATTGACAGGTCATTGAGTGGTCAGACAGGTGGGGCACAAACACATTCAAGATTTTCATGATTCAGAAAAGATTGAGAACCACTGAGCTGCTCAACATTATTGTCAGAGATAGTAACTTGAACTAGTTCAACTTTATCATAATTGATTTGGTCTCACAGTATGGATAACACCTTTGGAAAGTCCTTATGAAATTGTTTCTCTTCTTTGTTATTGTCTGTCACAGAGAATTCCCAGTAAAACAAAACGAGTCTACTGCACTTACGAGAGGTTGATGGTAAGAGAAATGTGCCTGTACTCTGTGCTCTCATCTATGACTTGAGAGCTGTCAGTTCCAGAGCCCAAATCAATTTGAAAAACTTAGATTTCTTTAAAGTTTCTATTTGAGAACAATTGACATAACAATACGTTTTTGATAGAGAAAAAATGTTTGTTTAAGCAGTTACAGGTAAGTCCTGATTAAAATGTTTGCATGAGAGTCAGGATACATTGGCTACTGATTTCGATACTGCTATCATAAAAAAAAGTCAAGTAATGGCTGATAAATCGGCCAAACCGATATATCGGTTGGGCTCTAATAATCAGTACAGATTTATGTTTAATTTTCTGTACCCCGAAGCAGCAAAACCCTTTTCATACACTGTTATAGAAAGTCTCCAATCTGAGGTTCCTTTATTCATCTCCTGTTCCAATTAGGATCCCTCGCGTAACCACAGATCCTACAGGCTGGCTGTGGCTAAACTGAGTCCACCTTACATCCCCTTCATGCCTCTGCTGCTAAAAGGTAACAGTTACATAGTGTATACACTCCTAGTGAAATGAACACACAACATCAATATCACCAACAGCAATAATCAATGACTACATGCTTGATTTATATTCCATCGCATGCCAAAAACAGCAGACCCACAAGCTCGCAAAGTGTATGATGAAGTATAAATCAAGCTATACTCACTAATAACGTATGTTCTTTTATGTACATAGATATGACATTCATCCATGAGGGAAACAAGAACTACACAGACAAACTTATCAATTTTGAGAAGATGGTAGGATAATTACAAATATCCCATGTTGCACATGAGAATGCATTTTAATTGCTGAAACTAACATGTTGGAGCTTGAACTTGAATGATTCATTCTCTCATGTTGCAGCGCATGATTGCCAAGACAGTGAAGATAGTACGAGGATGCAGAAGCCAGCCTTACAGTGAGTTCCTCATCAGCCCGGGTGGGCTTAAAATGATCAAATTCAAAACTCACACATGGAGACTGTGCTGTTGTCCACTGCTTACATGCCATGCCCCAGGGGGGTCCAGGGGGAAAATCCGCCTAAAATGTATGCCCAAATTGGAACGGTTGTGGACACAAAACTACAATGATTGTGGCTACACTTGGCTCACCAAATGTCGGCTAACCCCTGAGAATTCACAAATGCAACATCACATTTCTCTTACCAAATTGTCCTGCTGTGATCACTTACGATTCATTAAGATGATTGAAAAAGACGTCCGCCTCCGAAGTTACCTTCTGAATAGTGAATGAGCCTCAAGACCTCATTGAAAACATATATAGTGAATAGAGAAATTGTTCACCAAGGTGTCATCAATTGATGGGCAAAATGTTATGAATATATTCCAAACTATGTCAATTTTACAGATGTTTTAGTGAGAGTAGTGCTGTAATATTAGTAATGTATAGGGTGAAAAATTATAAAAACTAGTAACAATAAGTTGTAATAATACTGTAATATGAGTAATGTATGGATGGAAAGTACAATGTCAGCTGATTACTATGCTGTTGGCCCACTGTAACAATAATCTAGTTTGATTTGGTCTCTGTTGATTTATTGACAGCTGTTCAGAGGTCAACACCTATTGCCCCTGCCGGCGGGGGCAATGGGGGTTCAAGAGTTTAAGCAGCATGTAGAACAGGGTGCCTAGTGCCTACCTATCATCTTCTTCATCAATTCTTGGTCAGACCAGACAGTTCAGTCACTTTCAATGTTCATCAAGAAGTCTCAGTTTTCTAATGTCTTCTCCCTGTCATTAGCACCTTCTTCGCCACAGAAAAGTTTGGCAGATCGAATGTTTCCAGAGGCACCTGCTATTCGCATATCTACATGTAAGATATCATTTTAACAATTAAACTGGACTCTCCATACAATTCTAATTTGGCCCTTGAGGCTATATCATGCCTAGGCTGCCAGTGCTATGACAACTTTAGCTTTACAAAATACTGTGCAAAAAGGGCTTTCATGTGTCAGGTCATTGAAGTCCATTTGTGTTCCTCTTGTATAGACTCGGACCACTCGTTGCCACTGCGGAGTCCAGCCAGCATCCGGCACTACATTCAGCACCTCCATGTGATTGATAATCAGCGCTCCCTAACGCAACTGTCAAGAACAATGGAACGCTAGTCTAGTTATACCTAACCAAAGATGAAGAAAGACAGTCACTGCCTTTAATCTCTGAATCAGAGAATGGACATAGGATCGATAAGCAAAAACTTCCACAAGTTTATGTGTTGTCTGATGAAAATGAACTATTTCAAGGCAGCTACTGGTGTAACCTGGACCAGGTTGAAGAATGAACAAAGTTTGCAGTGTGGGTTGTAGCGACCTTTAGTGCCTTAACACAGAACTTATACTGGTGGATATCATTGGGCTGTTAGATATAAACTTGCAGACGCTTTTATCTGAAAAGCATTCACTATCATGAGTGTATATTAACTTGAGTGGCCCCAGTAAAAGTTGTAATCTTGGCAGTGTTAATGTTATACTGTATATTGGACAAACGATAATCTGCAAAATGTTTCATTGGATTTGGCGCTCTGGAGATGAGTTTAGCTGTGCACTGCTCTGATATCAGATTTAGAAAATTTGTATATTTGTATATAACCTTTTCCTACAAAACCAATTGTACAGAGCACATTATCACGTTTGGTAGGCAGGCAACTAACTAAACATGCATAGAGATAAGTGTAAGTATGTTATTTTCAAAATAAATTATTTTGAGTTTTGTGTTTTCAGATAAACTCAAGACATCTGTAAAAAGGGAAATATTTTATTTAAAATTCAAACCATAGCAGGTACAATATCCTCAAAAGACAACAACAATCTCCCCAATATGGGGAGAAAAATATTCACAACAAATAAGTTTGTCATTTGAAGTAAAAAATACTCTCCTTTCAGAAATATGTACAACTTCTTTTAAAAAGTTCAGGAGAGTGATAATGGGCACAAACATAAAAAAGGAAAACCCAGTGCCTTCTCCTGATGTAACCATGAAAGGAATTTAATAATAATCCCCTCTCATTATAAATAGGTTGGCATCATATGTAACTATTAGCATTTACCATACAGACGCTGTTGAAAAATGTCAGTTATATTTATCAATTATAAATGAAGTGGCTGTTTAGGAGAACTTGAGTCATATTGAGGTGCTTCCAAGACAGTTAGCCAAATAATGATTTACTGAACAACATAATGGAGATTGTAAAAAATGTAATGGGGCAAAACAAATCCAACACATGTGGTTAATTAATACTATGGTGGTATTTGCACAGGTGAAACAACTACACTGCACATAAATTATCACACTAACATCCAACATTCCTTAAGCTCAACTTAAGATGTGTTGTGTAGGTCATTAAAAGCCATGTTTCACTCTATGGTGTCAATCTGTGGCATTAAAACTCCAACAGAAAAGTGTTGCAGAAGCTAAGTGGTGAGTACATCTGCAGTGGGAAACATTCTCAAAAGATAAAAAAAATGTTTTAAAGCAAGAAACCCTTACAGGAGGTCTTAATGGTTATCATCACAGACTTCCCTTCACGCACACATGCGCACAAACACGCACACACAAACGCACACACACACACACACACACACGCGCACACACGCTTATCTCAACTCACTCACAAATCAGAAAAAAAAATAAAACCTTCAAAACTGTAATACTAACAAGAGTGAATACAAATATTGCACTTCCAAACAACCTTTAGTTCCCAGTGCCTAGTTGCTGTCCCTTTGTTTGAGGTACAAACCGGTATGCTATGCAACATGTGTGGACGGCTGCGTTCTGCTTGATTTACAATCCATTGTACAATGAAGTATAAATTAGTCTTTCTCTATTCACTAACATTGATGAATAGCTACCAAGGTCATCAGTTATCCTACTTTCTGTCATTGTAGTTGATCAGCCAATCTTGGGCACTGATGGTACTTGTGCTAACATTAGCAACAATTTCAAAGAATGGCTTGATGTCAGTGACAGCGTTGATGGCGACGGACAGGACTAAGCAAAGAGAAGGATATGACAAATTCATACACGCAACAGACATTCACAAAAGCACACCACTCACACAAACATGGGTGCATGCAAGTGCACACAGACTTGCACACGCATGCGTGCAGACACACAATACCTTCTCTCTCGCAGACATTGTCTATTTACATTTTAAGGCACATGAAACCTATTTACAATGCATATAAATGAACCAAATACACGGCATTTTGATCTTCAGTCCCTGGGTATGGCTTTAGCCTTGTGGTGGTGTTGGGATAACTCCTCCTGCCTCTAGTCTGTACTCTGGCCTTCTACACATAGGCAACTTTCACCTGAAAGCTCAATCAAAGACTCACATTGTCTCACAGTGTCACACAAGTACTATATATAGGTAGAGAATGGCCTCGCCACACTGATATGATCCTACTTAGAGAGACTGCAGCCTCCCGGTTCTCCATGGAGGCTACAATTGATTGTCAAGTCTTAAAGACGTTAAAACAAAATCATGGCCATATTGTGGTTTCTCTTTACTCTCGTCAAGAGTCTCCATGCTACCCCTTACAAGCCGACACATAGTCCAGGCATACTGTTAAGTTAATGCTAAATCTTTCGCTAAAGGAACACCACAAGCCAAGCTTTCCGACAGAAACACCACACCGTTTCAAGCCAATTGTGAGGTTCCATAGGTTTGTGGTGGTTCCAGTCGTATCCCAGTTGACTACAAGACAACGATGACGCTAGAATTGGTTATTCTGAGTGCGTACAATTGGGATTGAAGCAAACGAGACATCAGTAGGAGGCAAAGTCAACAACTCGAAGGAAGATCAGTCAGTCTTTGGTGTCTCTTATTTTTTTGGAACATCAGTAGATTTCTCCTCTGAGTGCAAAAACAGCTGAACCCAGCACCGTCCACCGACCTGAGGCAGAGAGAGATCTTTTTTGATGAACACTTTGGTAGCACTTTGGGTATAAATTATGTAAGATACACAACATTTATGTAAAATAAAAATCTGAGCCATTTAAACATCTTTGGTATTGAGATCTGGGCAGGTAAAATGCCCTCTGTGAAGGTCAGTCAGGTCAGGGTTCTCAAGCTAAACTTTGTGGCCTCTGTGTGACGTGTTACAGAACCTCTCAGGAGGTTCGATTCATGCTACAAAAGGGTTGCACATTCACACCGCCTTCCTGCCATGTGTGGCCGCATCCTGTCAGGAGAGAACACGCCATCGTTAGCACCAAAATGCGGCAGTTGAAAAGTTCAAGAGGGATTCTCTCTCACAGGGTATCGCAAACGAGAAGTCTTTTAGACACCAGACGTCTTCCTTAATCCATGGGACCGGTGTTGCCCCTTACTGCAATTCCTGTGCAGCGGGCACGACACGTTCAGTCCAACGTTCATCGCAAAGCAGTCTGACTTTGAAAAAAAAAAAAAAAATCTACTTGGTAACAATCCCAACCGGCCGACAAAAAAAATACATATATTAAATAAAGCACATTCATTTGGTTTGGAGACGTTATTTGTTTGTTTTTCATCTTCCTCTAGTGCAGCATAGTGGAGTTCCAGTGGTCTTTATCCTCCTAAGTCATCAACTGCAACCTGATCCTCTCTTTCATCACACGTTTCTCCATTGCAATCATATGGGTAGTTTCTGTGGTTCCGAAAAAGCTCTGGTGCTGATTTAGGCCTCCGAAGCTGCCTGTGGTTTGAGCTGGGCTTTCTCCATGGCAGTGCCATATGGTAGAGATCGCTTGAAGAAGCCAAGCTGCGAGGACAAGAGTGAAACAAGAGGATTTTTTTAGAGGTGAATACTGACTCAATCACTCACCACTGAATCACACTGACACACAATGAAACTCAGTTCTCAATTAGTTTATGGATATATTTTATGAAATATGCTATATTGGTGTCTCTCAAAGTGGATTCCAGGGACTCTGTGGGTTCCTATAGGGGGGTCTAAATGGATCCATACAAGTCTGTAACTCTGACAGTGTACAAATGGCACCAAATGAACCCTAGCAGGTCCATTTGGTTCCATTTGTACATTGTCAGAGTTAAGGGGAGTCCTTGAAAAGTAACATTTTGAGAAACACTGTACTATATAAACAGTATGTGTAGTGTGCATAACATTGGTAAGACTAATGTATACATTTGCTTGCTGAAAACAACAACACTGACCTTGTAGAGGACATAGATTAGGAGAGCCAGGAGTAACAACCCAGCTAGAATAGCTAGAATGATGATCCACAAAGGAACATTGTACTGGCTGTCTGGTTTGTTCCACACCACTGGAGTCACCACCTGACAAGCAACACAGTATTATTCCTCCCTTCTAAACTCAAACAATTGTGAACATTACATTATTTACATAAAACACACTGCACTTGTAGTTGTCAACTGGTCGCAAGTACCTTTTTCTGTCCCATGGGGGTGTACTTGGGCAGGATGGCATAAGGCATCTTCATCACGTTGTACCTGGCCATACACTCCAGCACAAAACTCTTATACGGATTCTAGAAAAAGAGAAATATGGTACATTTTAGACCAGACTGAGAAAAAAAGAAAATATATATATATATATATATATATAAACTGTGTGTGTATGTATGTGTGTGTGTGTATATATATATATATATATATATATATACATACACACACACACACACACATACATACACCCACACACGTATATATATAGACAGATATAAATAGGACTGTTTTATTCATGTATAAGCTTAAATGGGCAAATGAGTTGCATTAAATACACAGTAGGTGGTGCTAAAGCCTCACAGACTGTGCCCCACTGACATTCCAATAGTATGAGAGGCCATGACCACCGGCTAATGAATTTTCAATACAGTCACTCATAAGCCTTGTATTACAGCGGAGAGGAGCATGTAAGGTCTCGCTCAGAATAGCTCCTTTGTAGAGGTACAGTAGGTACACACAACAGTGCCAAATTATGCTAGAAACCTCAACCCCCCCCCCCCCCCCCCCCCCACACACACACACACACACACACACATTTCATTTCCACGCTTAAGGGCCATTTATAGTTACGTATGGTTGATTTTGTGTACGTTTGGGGGCGAGACAGTACGTACGGTAATTGCGTTGACATTCATACTTACCGTACGGTCTCTGTGTTACAGGGTTCAATAAAGCCTATATGTACATACTATATCCACTAGATGGCACCCAAATGCATCTTCCCAATGAGCAAATGCTACATGCTACATACATAGCGCCTACATTGTTGACAGAGAGGTTTATAGACACCCTTGGAGGATACACTCGGATTGAACGACACTAACCATCGGCGCTAGTCACTGTGCTGTCTGGGTATAATATAAAAAGGACTGGAGAATGGATGAGAGAGCGCAATCTCAAGGGGGGGCCGGGCGCCGCCGACAGAGCCACGGTAGCCACCCAAACCGACCCAAAACCGCAAAAATCGCGTGCACGGGAGTGGAGAGAGACGCATTCGAGAGAGCTCAGCTGGTAGAGAGCGCTGATTAGGCTGACATGCGGGTCTGCGTCCTGGCCTGTTCACTGTTCAGCGTGTACTTGTGATTTTTTTGTTTGTTTTTTTACTTCCTCCTACGAAATGGATACAAGAAAAAAAGACGAAACATTTCTCCCTCTACTGCCCCCACGGTTGACACAAGTTCGCCACGGGTAGTTCATGTGTACGTACGTTCTTATCGTTTTTTATCCGTCGGGTTGAGTGTTGTCCGTAAGGTTACGGAGACAATCAATTACGTCCGGACGGCCGGAGGAAACAGATTAAATCACTCTCCCCGTCCGTTTCTTGTGTATTCCTGCGGTCCTTAAGTACTACTATGCATGGTACTTTAGTTAGCTGCTGTTTTCTCTTACATTGAGGAAAATATTTGAGACTGTGCATTTTGGCTGACTGAAGGACTAAGCCAATGCTGACAGCCAGTCAATACAATCATGTGTGCAAGACTGACTGGATATCAATCTTTGCCAGTCTCAGAATTGAGGTTTTAGGTCTTAATGTTTTCCTTCTTGCCGCTTTAAAGCGTAGTGGCTACTGACTTTCTGCCAAGCCCTGACATGAGAAAATACACAGACACCAATGCAGAGATAGAGTGCACTGCACAGCCTTTCCTGTACCATGCCCTTGTCATCTGGTGGAAACATGTGTCTGTACAGTATAGTGCATGTTTAGTGTGTGTTTGTGAGGGGTCCTTCTCCAACAAACCTCAGTGAAGGTCTCTGCCCAGATGCGGGAACGAACTTTGAGGATGGCAGTGGTTCCCTTCTCCAGAAGACCAACATTGCACTGTAGTGTCCAGCACTCCACATTAGAGCACGACTGTGGGGGTGAAGGAAAAAAACAGAGGAAGTGTGAACACAATGTTCATGCAATGACACAATGTAATTGAAAACCGAATGGTTTTTCTACTTCATTTCCCTTCATAGCATCAACAAAACTTTATTTCCCATTCGTCAAAACATACTGTAAGTCATTAAATGCTTGCACTAAAAACTTGACAGGAGTTAAAGTAGAGATATGGGAAAGGCAAATAACAGCCATGTTAATGTTGCAGGCCAAATAAATATAACAAAGAGTCCAATGTTATGATCCCTATTCCAGGCCTGCTTCAAATTAGAGAGAGATTGAGGGAATGTCACGAGACTGTAAAAATGCAGCATGCAGTCACCACTCTCCACATTATGGCCCGACCGCTAAAACCAGCCCATTTTTCACAAGACTGTAGAATACACCATCTTAATTAGAGCCTCATAATGCAGCTTGGCGCTTTTAAAACATTTATTTTTTTCTTCTAAAAGTCTACAGACTGCGTTTTCTTTAGAGCTGCTGTTACAGCCAGACCACCCCCAGACGGAGAGGTTTCGGTGGGTTTCCTGCGGGAGTGCATTAGTTTACTTATTACACCGAGGAGGGCAAACACGGAAAGAGACAGTCTTAACAAGGGCACACACAGGCATGCACAGAGCATATCAGTCCACTTCCTCCTGCTAGACCTCTCTAATGCCCCCAGGGTACAGGGGCCTGAAAGGCCCTGTAAAGACTGGCGGGTCTGTGGACCCAGAATGAATACATGGTCCAGTGGCAAAGCTGCCACAGTCCAAATCCCTCCATATAAACCCAAATGGGATTATGCGGCCATGGGCTTGAGGCTGTTCCCACAGTCATAAAATAAGGGATATAATGTGAGGGCTACTGTATGATTCTTATCAATTCAAAATATAATAAGAACCATAATTAACTAGCAAGTGAATAAACAATAACTACAGCATATTCAGAGCACAAACGTATTAATATTAACCTGGTTGCTGCCAGGGTTAAAAAGCGACTAATGTCTTCAATTGCCAGAATTGTACCTTTTAATGTGCACGATGGTCACGGGTCATGCACGGATAACGCACAGATCATGCACCACACATGTGCACGCCATTCACAGCTTTCAAACAAAATAATCTTGGAAATCCGGCAATCAAAAGAGAGGCTATGGTGTTTTCTTCAAATGTAAACAAACATGGATGCCATGTTTGAAAGATAGAGCTGTTCTGGGAGTCAAACATGCATATCGCGATCATGCCTAAACCGCAAGTAGGAAGTAGGGAGATCGTTTGGCACAGGGGCATATATGGCCAAAACTCGTTTGGCACCAAGTGTGTTAAATGTTTATGATAACAATTATAATAATTATAATCCTGGCAAGTCATTTAGTTAAAAAATGTATTGATCTAATGCACTGGCTCAGAGATCAAAGTGTAATTCTCAAGGTACAATGGAGGCTGGCAACACCAAACACTAACACACTTTATCGTCTTAATCGAAAGAGAGAGATGTCTGGACTCACAGACATAAAAACAAAAGTGCATGGTCTGGCGAAACGGGAGAATAGGCTCCCTTCATGCCAGCATGTCATCAGGCAGGCTTGATGAACGAGGACATTTGGTAGCGACAGGCCAACAGACAAAGAGGTCTTTGACAGAAACAGGTAGCCTGAAGACAGAGGGTGACATGGAGGGGCTACCTGCAGCTGGGTGGATCAATGGGGCCAGTGTGCGGGGCAGCTGAGCCTAACAACACCCAGAGTGCAAAATTAGAGGGCAGTCTATGAGGCAACGTATGCATCACTGACATAACGGCCCCTCTCCAGGGGTCCTCCAAGGTCCACTCTGCTCCACTCCCCCCACCCACCCCGGCCAGCGCAGGCCCTTTAATGTTAATCACCACATCGGGACCCACCGCGCGCCCTCTGACCCCACCCCTTTAACGACATCATAACCTAATTATCCTATCCCAGGAGCCTTGTGTAAAAAATGTCCAGTGCCACTAAAATAGTTCCAGACCTACACACTTGACTCCAGGCTGCTCAGAGAAATGTATTGTTTCGACACAACCATTTCAAGTCTCTACCCTAAATGAACCCTAATCTAATCGATTGCTATCCAATGTGAAAGAATCACCGTTTGAACTGTATAATTACATTTACACTAATCTGCGACCTTTCCATCACCTACT
This sequence comes from Nannobrachium achirus, assembly GCF_963921795.1. Lineage (NCBI taxonomy): Eukaryota > Metazoa > Chordata > Actinopteri > Myctophiformes > Myctophidae > Nannobrachium > Nannobrachium achirus. The sequence goes on along the minus strand of NC_137818.1, from coordinate 36,556,881 downwards.
GTATTGCGTTAAGAGTTCAAACGTGGCCCAAGGGTTCATTCCTATACAACACAAGGTATTACGAAAGGGGCGAGCAGAAGCTGGACAGAATTGAGCAACACCATCACACGTGTCCATCCCAAGTGTCTCACCAGATTGGTCAACTGAGCCAGCTGGACGTCCCTCTTCTCCACGTGGTGCTCATGGGCCTGCAGTGCAAGGAGAGGCGGCAGCTCTGTGGAGGTCTGTTGGAGCTGAGGAGAAAACACACACACACATCAACCATCAGGTCAACATAAGACACCGACCTCAGCTGGCAGAAGAGCACACCACCCTCTCTGTCAATAGAAGACCTAATGTTAGCATGACCCGCAGCTTCTGCCATTAATCTGAAGCATGTGAGCTCTCCTCCACATGGGCACTGTACTCAACACTTCACTTGGGCATAAATATAAGACAGATCACAGCCAGACTCACAACCAACTCGAGCCTAAACTCGGCATCTGGACGGCTTCAAATATAAACAAAAAACAAACGACTACACAGGAGCCCTTTGCCCACATAAACCCGACGCTACAACATGGCACATCGTCTGATCTCAAAGACTAGGGAGTGTATCGTTGGTGAAGTGGGTGGTTCGTCAAGCTGTGCCGCGCGTAGCGAAGAGCTAGGACTTCAAAGCGGCGGTGGGGAGAGTGTCCTGGGTGGGGCTGTGAAGCAAGGGAGGAGAAGGTGGGTGTGGGCCCACTAGTGGGAGAGCCCATCTGTGAATCACACAGTGGATTAGAACCTGTGGGACATCTTCCCTGCTCTCTGTCTGTCTGTCTGTGAAGTGAGCTCTCACACAGGCACAGCCAGACCTAGCCTCGTTTGACCCTCAAGACGTGGTGTGCATTGCGTGCGTGTTTATTTACATTGAGGTGTAGGTAGTTCATAGTGTGATTGGTGGTACAGTTGAGGGGTCCTGTTGTGGAGAACGCCAGGGGGTAGAGGAGGCGATGACCCTGCAGATTGAGGGGGCAGTGCAGCTGAAGCAGGGTGTGGCTGATTTGACTGGGACCGTTGTTCACCAGCTGAGAGAGTAATGAGAGAGAGAGAGAGAGCAAGGTCACAAGGAGGAAAGGGAAGTTATGAAATAGACAAATCCATTAAGTGCTGCTCTGCTCGTTCTCCCCTGAGAAATAGATGATAAGTACAGCACACTAATAAATCACTGTATCTGGGATACATCTTCCTCTGTTTTTTTGTCACTCTGTGAAGTCAGCTGTGCTTCGCGAAGATCTCCTTGTGACCGTGGTGAACTCAGCTTTGCAGCATGATGGATGGGATCTGCTTTCTAACCCTATCTGCTCAGCCCTGATCGTTCTGTACAGCTCCTGGCTGATTACCTCATAGATGTGCTCAACAGAAGGGCCGATGTCCTGCTCCACCTGATGGCTTTTGGTCACCTTCCAGTTTGCTGGTGGGAAGAAGACCTTATCTGGCCGGGACACACTTTAAAAGAGAAATGAGGGTGTAAGTAAGGACTGGAGAGTGGGGTTGGCGTAAGTAAGGAACTTAAGGGGGTGTGAGTGGTATTGGTTTTGTTAAATTAAGTGTTTAATTACTAATACAATCTTTGCTCAGTAACAGGGTTTTGAGATCACGATACCAGTTTAAAACATAGCTGTTCTCAAAATAGTGAAACTCCAGCAGTGATTACAATCGTAATATTGAGCTTTACCCCCCAACTTTTAACCCCACAAAATATAATTTACGTCACCTTTAAGGCTTAGTAAATTCTACCAACTTCTCAACTCAAATAAAGGAAATCTAAGTGGAAAACTCACCCTTGCAGAATAACATCAGCTTCAACAACCACCTCCAGCTTGTAGGGAACTGCCTCGCTATGGGAATTATTTTCATTTTTGCTGTGAAAAGAGCAAATTCATTCATTCTTATTTACAAATTAGTGGCTAGGATGAGTTTACAAGACAAACTATTTCTGTTCGTTCAGGAACACAATAAGGAATGTAGACATTCCTTATTTTGTGTTCCTGAAGAGTTCCTGATCAGGTACAGGACTAACAGAAAATAAGCAAGAATAACAATTCAAATATGAGTCCACTCACTGTTAGATTGCACTGTTTATTATAGATCAACTATCTTTAGTCAGGATATGTTATGATATATGGTATATATACTCCTGAAGATCCTTTTGGGATTGAAACAATGATCTGCAATAAACAGAGGGAGCTAACAACAGTGTGCACTCTTTTTATTTCTAGGAAGGAACAGTACACCCACAGGAACCATAACTACAGTCCTCCTACCTGCGGATCTGGAGTTCAAACTGCACTGTCTTGCGCGTGTCCTTCAGCCGTGGCACTGTGAAGCGCAGGCCAGCCCATAGCTGCAATGAAGAAAATACATCATCAATCACTATCATGCTCATAACGCCAAGGCTAGATTGTTCCATCATCACACAAACCCTAAACCAGACAGAATATTCCCATCTATAAACTGCCAAATGATGGGGAAAATAAAGAAGTAGAAGTTAGCAGACTGTGCCCAAATTACAACTGCAGAATGTGAGCTTGGGAGCAGTATAGAACAAGTGCTGAAAAGCCCATTCAGCTTGTGACAGTGATGGCCAACACAGTGTCTCTGTAACTACTTCACAGCATATACCCTGGAGGCCCAGATTTCTCAGACAGCCCTGCGTGCCATTGCTCTCCCTCTCTCTCTTCATTCTCCGCTCCACCCTGCTCATCCCCCTCCCCTGTATAATCTCTGATGCTCTGGGGTCAGCCAGTCTGTGAACCCGGTGGCTGCCTGGCAGGCAGCTGTGGTACACCTGGGCAGGTCCACATGAAGGCTGAAGAGTTCCTGCACACCCTGCTGCCCTTTCGTCAAGTCTAATTCCATAGCCTTTTGTTTTCCCAACCCGGACCACAAGCTTGTTCAGCACTGTAATTGTAATCAGGAGGCCTGAGTGGAGCAGGTTTTATGGCTTAATTTGACTTTATGTGCCTGCGCATGAAAGGGAGTGCGAGAGAGACAGAGAGAGAGGTTTTGACTAGAGTACAAGAACGGGAGAAGGAAAGGACACAAATAATTCATATTTAAATTAGGGCTGGGCAACATATTATTTCAATATCATGACATGAGACTAATTATCGTCTGGGATTTTGGATATCGCATGTTGCCTTTTCCTGTTTTTAAAGCTGCATTACATTAAAGCGATTACTTAATTGACTGATCTAGCTTTTCTTTTATTTAAATTACTTATTTTACTTATTTATAAAAGAAAATCTAATTTTGTGACAGCACATCATTTTGCTAAAGGTAATTGGACACAACAATATTGTTGATTATTGTCCCATTATTGCCCAGCCCTAATTTAAATTTAAATATAGCCCATAAACCTGTTGGCTGCTCCATGGCTCACTGAGTCATTGGTATAATCATCAAGTATTTGTGAAGCTACCTACACACTTATGAGTTACAGATGATTCACACATCACACCTACAGACTAGTCTAGCCACAACTACAACCTCAGACCTTCTGGGAATATGAATTAGAATCGACGCCCTCTCTCACAGTCAGAGACATACATGTCTGACGCTTCATATTAAAACACCCAATCGACAGCCTTCCTCTGCAGACCCATTAAACGGTGCCAGCCTGTGACTGGACCATTAGAGGGGGAACTCTCCCCAGCAGGGAGCCAGGGTAGTGATGGAGCGACACTTCCTGCACGCCATTCAGGCCATTTCCTGTTTCTCTGCCTCACACGTGAAATGGATGACCTTTCCGTGCTGGCTGTATCCAACCCACTGGACGACACACAATCCTTTCCTGTGCGCGACCGCGGTTTTCCCGGTGAACCTAAGCACAACGGTGGGGGCCGATGGGCAAGGAGGGTCGCGAGCTTATGAGAAACAACTAAAATAAGACCTTAAACCTGGCGAAAACTGTTGCGTGCATTAGCGCAAGATGACGATAAAGGAAAGCATTAAAGGGAAAACATTAAATTAACTTCTGAAAAGCCTACTAGGCCTTAAAACCTGGTGAAAACAGTTGTGTGCATTAGCGCAAGATCATGAAAATGAATAACACAGACAATATAAATCCTTAATCTAATAATGGGAAGAAGGGGTTATCATCATGGCCCCAAATAACTTTTAAATATCTTGCAAATGGCGACGAGTCTCTTACGAAATCGGCAAGAGTGCCTCTCAATACATAAAGCTATATTATACTCCATCATCGCCAAAGTCAGTGGTGTCTGGTGTGTGTTCCCCACACTCCCACGCCCCCACCGTTGCGCTCAGGTTCACCGGGAAAAACTTGGTCGCTTCCTGTGCAGAGGAAGTGGTAATGGTGTGTAGTCAGGCACACTGACCGCTTGACCATTAAGCACCTCTCAGAAGAAGTGTTAAATAAACCCTGTTGACTGGGCCTTGGAGTCACCAGGGTCTTCATGCAAGGACAACTCACCAGGAAATAGCCTGGGTTAGTAGCAGGTGAGAGAGAAATGGCTATTCATTCATCGGGTCAAAGGAAAACATCTGTGCCTGACTGTTCAAGCATCAGATACAAGGAGTTGTAGTATTCTTACACTGGTGCCAGACTTCATAGGGTTGCCCAGATCACAGCTGAGGTAGCGGGTCTGGTTCTCCGTCTCATAGCTGCAGGTCAGCTGGGCCAGGCTCTAGAAGACAAGATACAGAGAGATTTATTACAGGGGGCTCAGGTACAGCACAACCGATCTGGGCCTCAAGGTTTTATACAGTCATACTGTATTAATAAGCTGTAATCATATCACAAGAGACTTAAACAGGCTCCAGACGTTAATGATGGCTACTGCTTACAATTCTGTTGTAGGTCCCCAAATGATTTTGGGGGGTCCCCAGATGATTAACGTAATGTGCAATGTTGTTTTCTCACTCAAAATTACAAACTAAACATTGGTCAAATTGTCAAATATTTGAGGCAGAAATTGTGAAAATAGCCGATCTACATGGCGTTGTGAGCAAGTAGATCTGCTATTTTCACAACAGAACCGTATAATACAAAATAGTGGTCGTCAGGGTGGGGGGGTCACCAGAAAATATGATTATTTTGTGGGGTCACGGCCTGAAAAAGCTGAGAACCACTGTTGTAAGGTACTGCATGTATATATCATTTCTAATGTGAGGAACTGGGTTTAAACTTTGCAGTTCCACTCACCTCATTGTTGCGTGCTATTCCGCTGTAGTCTGCTTCGGGGGGCAGCACCACATACAGCTCTGCCTCATAAGCCCCTCCCTCACCCTCATTCCTGGCGTTGAAAGTCAAGGTCAGCGAGTTGTCATCGCCGAGGTAGACTTCCTTCCTGTCCCTGAGGATCCAACCAAACAAAAAATGATTACTAATAGGGTCAACAGCCAGCTTACAAGGTGTCAGGCCTCTTTAGATAAATAAACCTGGGAAAAGGTGTAACAGGATATAACACAGTAGTGAAAAAGAAGAAAAAAAGTAACTGATTATTTACAAAACCCAACAATAGATTGTGTAATAATATATTGTTGCTTTATTAAAAAACAAATTAATCTTTGTGATTTTCTGCTCCGCATCCCACGAGTATAACTCTTTAGGTTTAGAAATGGGACGTGACCCAAAAGACGGCAGCTAGATTAATCTCAGGAAGCCCACTCCTCTCCCCCTCAAATGAAAACGTTTCCAATGTAGCAATAAAGTCCTACATGCAAACAGAGCACAGACAAGCACTGTAAAACACCTCCCCCCTCCCACTTTCTCTCGCTGACGTACCGCCCCCTCCCCAATCTCCCTCCCGTACCCCTCCACAGCTTGGAACAATGAGAAATTCCATATGAGGGCCACACAGACGCTTCTAATTACAACGCTGTCTCATAAAGCAGCACAGGGAAAGCAGAAAAGAGCATATTCCAAGCCAATATATATTCTACAAGCCATGCTACGAATTCAAACTATACCCATTCAAACAGGCATCAACAATTTTTAAAAACAAGACAACACTAAACCTAAAAACATTCCCTGGGGTGAACTTGGTCTAACAGGTTATGTTCCTTGGCAGAAGAATAGCTAAAACAACATAGCAGAGAATGATGGATACATTTCACTGACATTCAAAAAATATACCCAAAACCCCCAAGGCTGGATATAAGCAACTGGCAACTAGAAAGCAGGCTATGGTTTTATTAATGACATGACACCTTCTGTAGTTTTTGTTAAAAAACTAGGCATAATAGTCTCAAGAGGTTTCTGCCTATGAATTAGCAATACATTGAAAAGATGGAGGCGGAGGGCAGATAAATATAGAAATGTGAAATCAAAATGACAGGGCAGAGCGGGGAGTATCAGGGAGGTTGTTATTTTTGAGAAAAATGCTAACAGATTGCTTAAAGCAAAGTGTGGCAGGGTGCTCAAAACATGGCAGAAGAGGCTGGGACTCTGGCACGCTACTCCCATACTTTCATCTTTCCTGTCTTTTCCCCTTAACGGTTTGCTAGACAATCAAAGCACCCATAGAACAGAGCTTCCTGTTTCCACGTGACCTCCAACTCCTGTACAGCTACGGCACTGTAGCTATTAACCACATTTTGTGTGTGTGTGTGTATAATTATATACTGTATATAAAGTTGCCATTTACATACAGAAGGAAGGAGAGGTGAAAAGTTCAGTGTCTGTGACTGCAGTTTACAGCGCATTATCCAAAGCGATCTAGTATTATTTCCTGAGATCAGAACACTCAAGGATCATAGAAATATGAGGAAATGAATGGACTCACCCGTGAACTTCCAGCTTCAAGTCAGGAACACAGATGTTGTCTTCGCCGCAGTCCAGCAGTATCTGAGTCTGAAAGATGCACATTGGCACAAGTAAAACATTTTAATAACGGGGACTACAGAGCTGTCCAAACAATGACACAGATCTGATTTCTACAAACAGTCAAAACTGTTACACAAGTGAATTGAATCTTGCCCCAAGGTAAACAATGCATTTTTTAAAGCAGACAAATAGTGTACTGCAGCAGGATGGGACATGTGGTACAATGACTAATACATTCCATCTCCTCTCCCCTGGTCCATTTTAACAAGGTGTCATCACCGCGCATCAGACATGTACACCTCCACGGTTAACAACGCTCTTATTGCTCAGAGGTACAATGATGGACTCTGCGAGCTGATGACAGACAGACGTACTGCCGTGACCCAGATTTACCTACACACTCACACTCACAGACACACACGCGTGCTTTCCAAGTGCGTCGTAAAAGAAAACAGAGAGGAGAATGTTGAGAGGGGGCGAGGGGGGGGGGGGGGGGTATCTCCGTCGTAAGGTCCAGAGATACAGCCTGAGGCGGTCGTGGAGCTGGCCACGAAAGCCACCAGCCCAGCTCGCCGACGTCCACATCAGTCGTGCCGTGCGGCAAGCCGCACGTCCACCACACGCTACACCACCCAGCCAACCGCAGCGACATAGTGATCTTATGGAGAGGGAGGAGCCTGAAGCCACGAGGGGCACCTACTGACTGAGACATAAGATATCTGTTACAGAATGGGGGTGGGAGTGAGGAGGAGGGGGTGGATGGAGGTGACCGCTGAACGTGTGGCAGGGAAAGCCCTGCGGAGCGCTTAAATTGCTACCCGGTGCGATTGTGACACTGTGCGACGATGACGACGACGACGATAATAAATAGAAATGGAGGAGGAGATTAGAGAGAGCCAAGCACCACCTCTGTTATTACAACATCCACGGGCTCTAATTATGGACACCATGGTAACCGCCATGCTAACTCCACTCCATAAACCTTGCTGGTCCACAGGCAGGACCGCTGCAGGGACGAGTGGGAAACAAGAGTTGTAGGGCCGTCGCTCTGGTTAAACGTCAACAAACAACTAGATACATAGGGACAAGGAGCAAGCAGCACATGCTAGCACATAAAAACTAATGACGTCACATTGGGAGTCAATTAATCAAAGTCATACACACATTGCAACATGTTCTCATTTGAAGAACAATGGGGGTATTGTGCAATAATGTCAGCCCTTTTACCAGTTATCGAGGGTGAACACAAGTGTGAGCATTCTTGTTTTTTTTGTATAAAATGTATGCCTTGGCTGGCCCATTGGTTGTGCAAGGAATTTTTCTCCTGAGATTCCCACTCCCAGCATGGCATTTTATGGAGCTGTCAGAATATTTCTGCTCGCTTTCAGCGACATATGGAGTGCGTTATAATGAGAGAGGGCAAAAACTGTGCTGAGTTGCATCAATGATCTCTCATTGCCACTCAACACCGGAGGGTGTGAGAACCTTTGCTGCGAGGCCCACCGCACATTCTCAGTAATATGAAGGAATCAAAAAGGCTTCCTGGGTCTGATCAAGGCTACCCTTCTCTGTTTACACACTGTTGCATTTGCACCGCCCAAAACGAGTTTCATCAAATATGTTGGCAGCTTTGCACTGCATCCACTCCTCTGTATACTCAAATATACAACTGGGGGGTTCCCCCTTCAATGTTTTTTCCAGGTTTCAACTTAAATTTTTAGCTCAGGGTCTCAAGGCCTTGGATCAGCAATACACCACATATGATCCCGGGACAGCTTTGATATTTCTGAGGGGATACCAATGACAGGGTTCAGGCCTGAATCATACAGGAAAACGACAGAAATATAGGAGAGAAACTGAAAAGAGAGGGAGGGGAGGGGGGCAAACAAACCTCATTGCCTTTCCCAAAGTACTCCGATCCAGCGGTTATTGTTGAACTCACATATGGCGCACGCTGCGCTGCAGCTGAAAGGAGGCCCACACGTTGAGCCAGCCCCCGCTCACTGCCAGAGGAAAACTGGCAAAATGCCAACAAAATCTCAACCAGATGGGCAAATGGCCTGCCTGTGCCCCACCCAGAAATATCCACTAACTCTCTCCTCGTCTGGGCGACTCTGGAACGAGCCTCCTGCGAACTGTTACGCAGTCGAACCCGGCCGAGAGCAATTCCTCGCGGGGCAGTCAAAGAACGCTCTCCACTCGACACATGCCTCACATTTTCGTGCCGAAAAAACTGCTTTCCAGACACTCTGGACCCCATCCCAGCGGAGCCGTCGATGATTGGCCAACGGTGATTATTATCATTAGCATCAGCACAGGGTGAATAGACTGTAACTCACGCTCTCAGCACCTCTTGCACATTAACCATATTCATACAGTGGACATTTTTCTCTCATATCATAATCAAAGAAGTACCTTCTGCTCATAGAGGCTGGTGGTCTGGTAGTTGAGGATGGGCCGCAGGCCATGGGAGTCTGCCGCAGCTTTAGGATCCAGGCTGAAGTTCAACGCAACATAGATGGCAGAGAGCTTGTCCCTGAACTCCTTCTCCTCCTGTAGTTGACCACGGACACACAAACACAGAGTTTACTTTATAAAAGATGGAACTTTCCTTTTCTACCCCAGATTTGAACCCGGGGTCTCCTGCGTTGAGTGCTGAATTTTTTACTACTGAGCTAATACAGCCCTGTCTGCTTACTCAGGGGAGAAATTGAATTTTGGCCTTCAGATCAAAATTTGTGTCAAACCAGAAACAGGTTGTATCCAACCTAGACACAGATCCATAGTATATGAAGAGTATGTAGACCAATACAAACGCAAATGTATAAGTTACATTGTAGTAACATACTCTATCATACAGATTGGACAAAATAACATTTTATTCAAGAGGGAAAGATTACATAGCGCTTCAAGAAAGGATTACCAGATGTTTTTACCAGCCCAGTAGATCCCATATTTATGAGAAAGCATCATCATAGTAGTCCATTACTTCTAGGAATTGTCTTGGCTTGCTTAGAATAACTGTGACAATGTAGATCTCACTGTCACGTACAACAGGTCAAGTGATGAGGCGAGCCATTATGAAAAGACTAAAGACGCACCCGTAGGTAGATCTTGAGCTCCTGACACGAGCGCTCTCCATGGTACAGCCTCACGCTCTCCTGGAGGGATGGCTGCTGGGTGTCCAAGAACAGAGCTCTCTTCACCGCACCCTTCTGTTTAGGCTTATGACTGTCCAGCTGCACCTCCACCTTGAAGTCTGGAACACAGTACACACACACACACACACACACACACACACACACACACACAAATGAGCATTCATGGCACGATAAATGTGCTCAGGGGCGTCACAAGGGGGGGGAAATGGGACTGAGTTACTAGGGCCCAAGGTGGAGGGGCCTTAATTATTTTATACTTTAGCTATTGAAAAATAGCAGATATACAAGATAGACCTGCTATTTTTGAAAAGTCTTGAAAATGTGTGCAAACCTTTGAATATATGTATTTTTTAAGCGAACATTTTTAACTAAAATTTTGCTTCTGGGGGGTCCCTGGAACTAAACGTTTTGAGATGGGGGTCCGGTCCGTAGCCAAATACATATCATTTTGAGGGTCCTTCACATGAAAAGGTTTGATTTAAAATATTCAAAGACTTGCAAAGATTTTCATGATATTTCAAAATGTGCAGATCTACAAGCTCGCAGCACGCTGTGAGCTTGTATATCTGCTATTTTTCCAAGAGTTAAAGCAAAAAATGTGAGTGAATCCTTGTACCCAGGGCCCAGAATTTGGTGTGACACCCCTGAATGTGCTCCAGTCACATAATGACAGGGTCTTTTTTTAAAAGACCTCCGCAACTCTCTGAGGCACACAGACAATGCAATCAATGTAGCTGAAACATAATGGCAGGCTTATAACAGGAGTAATTAAAGTAAATGACTATGGGATTGATAGGGAAAAGGAGCCTGGTCGTTAAAAGGTGAATCAGAGCAGATATCAGGAGCACTGCACTCCATGCCTCACAACACAGTCCAAAAAGCTACGTCACCTATCCAGGAGGGCCTCTGCTTACACACGTTGCTACGGGTTTATGAATTGCAGTTTTGTGGCCATGTGACAAGTTCGCCTGTATGTAATACAGAGCAGATGTGAAAAAAAACAAAGAAAAATGGCTCACCAAGGTAGTCTGGTAGGAACTTCCCCTCTGCGGACAGGCAGAAACTCAGGTTGACACTGTTGTTGGACAGAAGAGACGAAGACACAATGAAGGAAGTGTTTGTGGACCATAACGACATGTTTGAAAAGCTGTTAAAGATAAGCATACATTATGCTTTGCTCTTGACATTCTCCCTTTCAAACCCACATTCACATACTCCCACAACGCGCGCACACACACACACACACACACACACACACACACACACACACACACACACACACACACACACACACACACACACACACACACACACACACACACACACACACACACACACACACACACACACACACACACACACACACACACACACACACACACACACACACACACACACACACACACACTGAATGATGTCAGTGCAGGCTCGTTTACATGCCTGGCATAGCAAGACGTGCGGCGTAATGGGAAAACGGTGACCAATTTTGAAAATGTTAACTTGGGAATGTGGCAGCGACATACTGGCATCTGCCAGCTCTCCGGCTGGCCAAGCTGATAAATTGGTGTATCTCCCACTTAAACCCAGCCCACTCCACTCTAAACAAAGGAATGTTTAAGAAGGGTGAAATTGGGCGACGTCTCGCGTTTCAGCGAAGGCCGGCCGGCCTGTAGCTCCCTCTCCCATGACATCAGCCATGCAACACGCTGTCCAAGAGACAGCATCCCCACCCCCACAGCACCCCAAAACAAATCCCTTCACTAGGGGAAGCCATACTCGAAGAACCAGCCGAAAAGAGAGAGAAAATCGAGGACATAAAGAAAGGGGGGGGGGGGATTCTTGTGAAGGAAAATGGGGAAGAGGAGGTGAAAAAACGAGACAAAGAAAGACAAAGGGCAAATGGAGGACTTCTTTGGAAGGAGTAGCAATAAGTTCACGTGCATGTGAGGTAGTCGTATTATCCTGTGTTGCATAGTAAAGTCGGGAGTGTTAATTTAAGTTGAATAAACACAGTTTGCAGCGTGTGTCTATGTGCTCCTGTGTCTGTGTCCGTTTAGGTATGAGTGTGCATGTACACACACACACACACACACACACACACTTACACACACAGACATGCAGGCACGCACAAACGCACGCACACACACGGGTCTGCGTGGCTTGATGCTTCCCAGCTGTGTTCCACCAACCAAACAATATCTCATTCAAAGCAACGGCAGAACCTTCTGGCTCCTCCCTCCTTCCTTCCCTTCATCTCCCCCCCCCCCCCCCCCCCACTCCTCCCCCCATCACCAGGCAACATAGCGTAATCAAGACACATGTGTGTATACAAGAGTTTCCTTTATGGACTGGGGACCTGGATAGAGGTGGGGGGGGAAGCAGACACACAAGCGTGGTGTCAACCATGTAGAGCGGGCCGAGCCGGTTTCCTTTCCCTGTTCAGTGTTGCTGCAAAATGAACACTGTGCACATTTCCAGCAGGGCAAAAAAAAGAAAAAAAAGAATTGCTGACAATGCCGTTATTCAGCACGTTATTTCATCGCTCCTTTCCCGCTGTGAAAATAAGTCGGCAGATAAGACTCGACGGCCTGCAAAATAATGAACAAGAAACGTGTCTGTTGATCTTAGGATCGAGCGGTTTTGTGCGTGCGAGATTCAGGGAACCCCATGCTGTTGGTGGGTCCCAGAACATCTGAAGTATCCAAGATAATGCACACACAGGTGCTGGATGAAGCATAGCAATAGAGAAGAGAGAATATCCACACACTGTTCTGAATGCACCCAAAGTGATGGTCTTCATCAGGTACTTGCAGCAGAACATATCCTGTCGAGCTATAGCGACGCTTAATTGTAGGCTCGCTGAAAGACGAGACCAGTATGTTATACCAAATCTTTATAGGTCACGTTTATTTTCCTCAAAGATATGACCGACAGTACAAAGGCAGGGCTCTTAGCCAATGAGGAGCAGCGTTCTTGGTGACATCACCACGCACAAGTGCGACCTGATATAAACAAAAACAACACGTGGGCTCGAGACCAGTAAGTTATATCAGTATGTTATACCAAAACTTTATAGACCAAGGTAATTCTCCTCAAAGAAATTACCGACAGTAAAAAGACAGGGCCCTTAGCCAATGAGGAGCAGCCAAAGGTCTTTGTGCCCATACATGGTGTTCCATGCGAGCCCACACTCTTTCGTAGGAACAGTATTTCTAGTTTATACTTTGTTGCACACCAGAGTCCTGCACCAGACATTGCAGATCTACAAGCTCATAATACGCTACTTTCAGCACGTGACACAATCGTACGACGAAGCATAAATCAGACCCTCTGCTATACTAGGGTGTAGGTAACAAACCCCTGGACACTCACCAGGAAACTGGAATGCTGTCATTGTCGTTGTTGACCACGCAGTTCTTCTCCTCAGGATTGATCATGGTAGGGTAAACCGTCAGGAAGGCGCTTGTGTTTACTATTGGACGGGATCTGTGGGTAACAGAACAGAACATAAGTCACAATTCTACCACTTTTTGTGGTCACATGTTCAGATACTGGATTCTGATTGGCTTAAAACAGTGGTAAATCAGTCAACAACCTTGAGTTGCCTCAAGGACCCCGCCCACTGTTGTGTTGCAGTTGTATAACTAAATAACCTTGCAAGTTATAACTGTGTTTTCTTTCATTCATATGGTAGAAGTGGTAGAAAAGCAATTTACCATTCGAGGGTTGTGGGTTGTTGGCTGATTTACCACTGTTTCAGGGTTGACAACCCTGAAACAGTGGTAAATCAGCCAACAACCCACTCCCTCGAATGGTAAATGGCTTACTCGTCATCTACAAGTGTACTGCAGCAGAGCAAATGAATATTAATTTTATGAACACTGTATATATGAATATTATATAATTTTGAATATAACAATTCCAGGAGAACATACCGATAGAGAACCGCCTTGTCCACACCAAAAGCACCAACGACGAGATCTGAGGAAATGAGGAAAAGAGCAGAAATTAGCTATTGAAGAATTTCGATAAAAGGAAACCAAAAAATAATTATCTTCTAAAGACCTGCTCACCTGGGTACCCATTCATGTCCAGGTCCTTAGTTCCTCTGAGAGCAAATCCAAAGCTGGCAGGAATGACCCCTGAAGCCCATTGGCCAGCAATCACCTGAGACGGCGTGTCCCTGAGTCCCCCTGAGTACCCGTTATAGATGAAGACCAGGCCCTGCTGGTTCTCACCTCCAAATGGACAGCTGATGGCTACATCTAGAGAGGGACAGTTAAGCCTGATTTATACTTGCTCACATGACAGTGTCCTGTGCCAAAAATAGCTGATCTACCAACTTAAAATGCCTCGGATTGTAAGCTTGTTGATCTACTATTTGCGGCATGGGACACCATCCATTGTACAACAGAGTATATTATGCCTTAGAATATCCTCCAATGAACAAAACATGTAATTTAGTGATAACCTTTAGTGACTGCAGTTGTACAGTATGAAAGCTGTCAGTACCAAAATAAAGTGAAAATGTCTTGTCCCATTCCATAGCACTGCTACAACTATTTCTATTCTTACCATTGAAGCCATCCTGGTTCAGGTCTCCCAGTGGTGCAATGGTGCTACCAAACCTCCCATATGCCTCAGTGCCTGTCAGGTGAGGTAGGCTGGGCTCCAGGTTCAGGGGGCCACGTTGAAGGTAGACATAAACCCGGCCCATCTCTTCCAGACGCCCACCAGAGCCCCTCAACATGAACATGGGGGCCCCCACCAGAAGGTCAGCCAGCCTGAAGACACGGCAGGGGTAACACAAATAAATGTTTGGGAACCAAAATGCTTCACAATGTGTTAAATGTTCCTGGTGAACCAGGAGATACTGATACCACAAAGTAAAATTGAGAGAGATAGAGTTCCAGTGGAGAGAGCGAGAGAGAAAAGGAAAAGCCTCCTTACTCACCCATCGCTGTTGATGTCAGTCGTCGCCACAGCGTAGCCAAAATATGATCCCATCTGTGAAAACACATGCATCACTCACATTTCCATGACTGTCATCGTTGAAATTCATATCAACTAAAAGCATCAAATGCATCAAAGTTTAGTTTATTCTTTGTTTATACATAAGTCACACTACCATAAAACTCCAGCTCGCCTATGATTCTGATCCACTGCTTGCATTAAAGGAAAATATTGTGCACTGCATGCCCCTCAGTTTAAGGCTTCTAAAATGGGCCGGGTAAATGGGGTCTTAATTTGATGCTGGCCTGTTACCGCTCTGTTCATTCCATTGTTACAATTAGCGGACATAAACTTGAGCCTGCAGAACAGAGGATGCAGAAGCAGCCTGAATTCCCAGACTTAGGAGGAAAGCACATAGACATGCATAATTTTATTTATTCAGCTGAGCCAATCTGCATCGTTAAAACCAGCCCCTCACACTCCACTACCAGAACCATTTATACAAATTACCTCTGTACTTTTCTTCCATAATTGTGCTTCAGAGTATACCACACAAGGTTTTGATAGTGCGTGAATGTAACATGGTAAAGGGAATTACGGTATTTCTGCTTGCTCTAATTCAACAAATTGTGAGTGCTCATCAGAAACCAACTTATGGTAATACACAGGTACTGGGTTTTGGAAACACTTAGGATAGTAGTAGATAGGACCTGTTTGACTCACCTGCTCACCAGTGTAATTAATCATGGACCTCAGATCAGTGCCATTCAGAATAGACACCTGGGAGACAAAAGACACATACGGTGAAAATCGTTGCAATATAATTCGACTTCAGAATAGTATCTCATTGACCACATTCACACAGTGGCCATTTTGCCCCTACATAATACTCAGAGGGTATGACATAAGAGCAAAATGGCGTGTGAATATGGTCAATGGCCTTGAACAAAACAAAAACTATGTCATATTTCAAAAGAATATATTACATATTACAATATTACTGTTTTTATTCTTTCCATTTCATGCTGTATTTGTCCCCTAAGTCAAAGTCCTAACTTCTCAATCTCCTCACAGAGTTATGAGAAATGATGTGGCTTTCTTACCAAACCGTAAAGCATGACTCCCTTTGGGACCCCGGCCACAAAATCTGAGAGGTGCACAGAGAGAAATGGAGCCGAGATTTAGTAGGGGAAATATTGCGCAAGGTCAAAACAGTCTGGAACTCTGAGAATTCCAGAAATCACGTTTCCAGCTCAGCAGTAAAGGAAAATATTGCAGGTGAGTTCAGTTCAAGTTCATTTCAGGTGTAATATAAATATACATTACTCTTTGTGTGTGTGTGTGTGTGTGTGTGTGTGTGTGTGTGTGTGTGTGTGTGTGTGTGTGTGTGTGTGTGTGTGTGTGTGTGTGTGTGTGTGTGTGTGTGTGTGCGTACGTGAATGCATTTGCTTTCACCTGTGCACATAACAAAGTCTGCAGTGCAGATGTATGGCCTGCCAGTGTTGATCTTAATGTAGTTTTAGTCAGAGTCTTTTGAATAAAATTCTATTTAGTTTTAGTCTTAGTCTAGTTTTGTCTAGTCGACTAAATATGAATGTTGCTGGCCTTACCTTCATTCTGATCTCCGTTGAAGTCCCCGACCGCAACAGAGTACCCTGCAGCAAAGAACAGGTAACAGGTTAAACTTGCTGAGGTGTTATACAGTATTGTTGCATTGTCTGAGGTCGGTAAAGCGCAATATGTTCATACCTCGGTAGCTATCATCATATTTGACTTCAGCCTGTGTGGTCTCGGCCTGCCCAGTCACAGACTGCAATAGGTAGCCTGGGTAGTACGCTTTTATAATCTCCTCCTTGGCTGCAGAGATTATTTGACCTTCAGAAGAAAAAAAGAGCGAGATATCATTGAGAATGTACCAAAACAAGTTTTCAAGTGATTATGATCACTATGATTTCTGACAGAATTCATTCCAGAGGCGTTGATCTTTATGTTGTTCATACCTTGCCAATAGTAGCTGCCAGGTCCTCCCAAGACCACCTTGCCATCCTATAAGATTGAAAAGCATTGATGGCCATGAAGAGAAAATATAATTTTAAGAAACCACTTCAAGAAGACCAGAAGACAAACTGTTTTACCTTAGTGAAGTCTGCACTGAATCCTCCCTGACAATAGCCTTGTCCCCCCCTCCCGAATAACTCTGAAACACAGAGATGAAGGAGTTCATAAATCATTAGTGATTCATGAAAGTATTAACTGTTGTTCAATGCCCACAACATGACAGACTGCCCATAATCCCCGACAGGCTGACTTTATAGCGAACAATAACTTATTTCAATGCTCATGCATGAGTAAATGTATCGAATGATAACAGCACTTGCATTATCATTGATGCAGATATTAAGTCACCTATGGTCCAATAAATATGCAGGTGCCGGCTCAGCATTGTGGAATCTAATGTCTAATGTCAAAGCAGGGTATGCCTCGGTCTATATAAAGTGACATAATTGATTACCAATAACTGGGAGGGCTGAAATATGTTCTATAGGCTGTCTACAAGATGTTTCTGGAAACTGTTAGCTGCTGTTACTTGATACTATATCATCCCCTTGCCCCTGGGGTGCAGCAATTGAACTCACGCCAAACTTCCAGTGGAATGGACAGCTGTCATGTTAAATGCCACATAGACCCTTGAGGCAAGAGAGCATGATAAAAAAAAAAGCCAGACAGACAACTTTGAAGAGTTGCCGTAGTTACCTGTGCGACAGGGAGCGTACTCCACGAAATTTGTGAAGTTATGGACCGAGAGGTAGCAGGTTCCCGTGGCATCCGAATGGCGGGTGTCCTGTTTGGTTCGCCAGGAGTAGAGGGGGGCACAAGCCTGGAAAGGGGGAGAGGGGGGCGGGGATTAGGTGGGAAGGAACCAGCGGGAATGGGAATAGAACAGGGGTCTTCAACAGGGGGTCCAGGACCCCTAGGGGGTCCCCAGAGTTACCACAGGGGTCCTCCAAATCTTTGTGTGATAGAAGCTTTTTTTCTCCATTTATATATTAAGCATTACTCCATATTTTGAAAGCTTTAGCCAAAAATAGCAGATCTACAAGCTCTTGTAGATCAGCTATTTTTGGCAAAGAGGTTTGGTGTAGGAGGGGGAAATTGAGCAGACAAAAGTACAGAGTGAAAGGTCAAGTTTATTAATTATTGACAGTTCAAGTGGTTAAATAATATTTATCTGAAAACACAAATTTACATGAACCCAAAATACACTGATGATTGTGCTAACAAACGATGAAACTATATGGTCTATCTATGGGTTGTGGGCGGTCCCTGCTTCATCTCTCTCTCTCGACAAAGGGGACCTTGGCCTGAAAACCCCTGGAGTAGGAGGTATGAGGTGGACAGGGGAGAGAATAGGTGGATGATGTTTTTCCAGTTGTAACAACACCCCGCTGAACTCAGGAGGAGATCTGGGCTGAGGTCGATGGTACATCTGGAGCAGGGCAACCACCTAACTCAACCCAGGTCACAACATGCACCATACAATGAGACCAAGCTACAGGCTTACACTTTGATGTCACAGAGTGGCCACAGAGCTGCACTTCTCAGTTAGTGAAGTGAGAGTGGAAGTGAAAGCTGGTGAATCACTACCACACTATGGACATGACCTTTGAACGAAGCACATTCACATCCCTCCATGACATCACAACATGTTCTGCTATAAAAGTAGTAAGCACAAGTTTCTCATGGCCACATGATGTGGGCGGGTTTCACAAAGGAAAACAAATCATAGCAAGGGAGGGCACCAGTGCAATGGAGCAAACCTGAAAGCCAAGTCTCGTTATGCCCCCCACCCCCAACCCTGCCCCCAGAACCCCAGTCTCTCAGAGGGTCACCTTACCAGAATGGTGTCGCCGTGGGAACGCACAGTGGCGCCGAACCATTGGTGAGACTTGAATTCCGCCTGATAGTCAGTGTCATTGAGCGAGACGTTGCGGTCCCCTGGGAGGAAGGCAAGAGAAAAACAACACTGAGTGACAGTCTTTTGACAAAACATGCATGTCTTCAACTAGGACCCCGACTAATCATCCCGTCCCCCTCTCCCGTCAGTCTCCCAGGCTTTTGGAAACATCTGCCCTGTTTGGCAGAAAACAGGCCTCCAGACTCCAGTTACATTATTTTTCATGTAATAACGATCGGGGTGAGAATTTGAAGAGAAGAGAATTTGCTTCTCAGCCACTGTTCAGATGTCAAACATGAGGCCGTTCCCTTAAGTGTGGCCTGATGTCTGGATTTCTGGACTGGACTACTCTAGCTTAGCCTTGTTGACCCAAGGCTCTGTTTGGCCACCTGGCCAGTAACACCGATCTCCCACTTGAGCTTTGCGACAGCAGCAGGTGACACGACAGATGGCCAAATGAGTCCGATATACAAACAACTTATTGGGAGACAGATGCAACATCTACGTTGTCATGGCGAAGATGAGGTTCAAACAAACCCACCCAGCCAGGCGATGGCCGATACCTCGAGGGCTCGTCGGCCAAAACACAAGTAGCACATTCAGGAAGTGCAGATGTGTTTTGTAAGTGTAAACAAGCAAGTTTCAATAACTACTCCACCCTTATCATTTAACCCCCCACCCCCGACTTATTTCCTGCTGCATATTTCGTCTGTGGAAAAAAGAAAAGAAAAACCACAGGCAACTTGCAACAGAGCAGCAACAAGCTGTCTCTGTGTGAGAGATCTTGACCTATGGGGATGTGAGGAAAGCAGGCTGTGTGTCAGCTCCTTCTATATTCCCGACTCTGCCTCTCCTACCCTTTTCCTCTCCACTTCTCAGCCAACTAGGCAGCCTGGAGCTGGGGCTGAGGGCCTGCTCCATGTCTTGGTGGAAAGAAACAGAAAGGGGGGCTGGCGTCCAATGAAAACACACACTCTCTGGCTTGGCTTCCTCATAGCAACCCCACAGTCATCTTTGTTTAAGCACATGCTTCCCCTCTCCCAATCTCTATCGCCCTCGCTCTACACTCGCCTCTCGATTTCTTTCTAAATTACATTTCTTCACCTTTCTATGTGCTAGTATCGTTCCGTCTCTTTTCTGGCACCTCTCTGTCTCCTAACCGTGGGTAAGTGGTGGGATTATGTCTCCTTAATAACCCAACAGTAGTTCTGCTCCATGTCCATCACCAGGCTTTTCCATGCAACATTATTCATCGTGGGGCAAAGCGGCGACTGACCTCTCCCACCCCACCCTCCCGCCACATTACATGTCTGCCACAGGCCATGTGTGAAGAGACATGCTTTAGCTGTACCAGCACACACATGACCTGCACATCAAACAGTGTCTTTAGGAGCTTGTTGCTTTAACTAATCTACAATAACTGTACAGAACCTTGTTCCTACACCATACCTTCCTTCATATTTTCATAACTCAGCCATTGTTTGGATATGGGAACACAGTGCTACTCTGGGGGTTTGGACGTGTTGAGAGGGCCATGCGTAGGTTTGAGGTGATGTCACAACAGCAACCAGGATTGGAATCTGTCTCACATCGTAAAACTTCTATCTATTGGCATCTTGAGGAGAACCGGTCATGGCTTGGCGTAAGAAGGAAAGCATATCTATGTCAGTTTCCTGTTATGCTTCGTATTCCATAAAATTGATTGACAATCAACGGCGGCAGCTAAGACGCAAGATAAGCATGCCTAGCTGTGGCTGGAGGGTAAGGGGTCAAATCCCACATCCAGTGGGAAAATATGGAAAGGGAATGTGAATGAGAAATGTTTTTAAGAATGTTTTAAGAAACGTTTTTAAGTTTTCATTTCTTCTTTATTTCGACAGTGAGAGATTGCCAGGAAATGCTTAAGGACAACAGGGGAATGACACAGAGCAAACAGTCCGGCCAGCCGGGAGTCAAACCAGGGAAACACTGAAGAAGGCATTTTGCTCGCATGTGATTTGCACCCTAACTGTTCAGCTAAAGGGTCGCCCCATACTTACACTGTCGTACAACAGATGGCGAATATGGCCAATCTGCTGTTTTTGAAAATAAATGTTAATTTACTGAAAGATTTTTACATGCCCAAAATAGAGTAGCCAGGTTCAATCTGAAAGGGGTTACAGTGAAAAGGGGATAACACACACCGCAGCCCATCAGTTCAGCAGTGTCCATACATTATTAGGAGAGAAAGGTATCTGCAACAAAGCAGAAAGCCCGCAACACTCCAAGTTAGATGAAGGCTTTTAGGTGCACGGCTCAAAATAGCATATAAGAAAGAAGTAGTCGCCACTCGCCAGCACTCAAGGAATCTCCTTTTCGCATGATTTTATTTACCTCAATGGACAGAGTCAACGGACGCGGTTCGACCCTTCGGTCTTCTTCAGCGTTGTAACAACGCTGAAGAAGACACATACATTATTAGGGCCAACAAGAGCAGGTGAAGTGGATCCGACAGGGGTCCGACTCAGATGGGGAGATAAAGAAAGAAACCCAGAGACGTTGTCACAATAACATGTCATCTCAGGTCCTCCTGGGAAGCTGGCTAGAGCAGCGTGCTGATGTGACATGGTGCCTGGACACAGTCTCTCCCGGGACACCAGAGTAGTGTGGGGGGCCTGCAGTAGGGCTGTATATACCCCCCTCTACCCTTTGAACTGTGTGTGAGAGAGGATAGCCATTAGTGCAGTTAGAGCTTCTCGAAGTGTGCGTGTGTGTGTGTGTGTGTGTGTGTGTGTGTGTGTGTGTGTGTGTGTGTGTGTGTGTGTGTGTGTGTCAATAGCTTAAAAGACAAATGGCCAAATTCACTCATCACATCAGCTGTCCCTGTGGGAGTACTGAGGTTGAGGGGGGGTTATGAGAGGGCAACAGAATAGAGAACCACCAGAGCTCTGGTTTCTCCCTACGTTTTCGATCCCTTCCCTTCCCTCTCTCCCTCCCTCCCTCCCCTCTCTCTCTCCCTCCCTCCCTCTCTTGCACGCTCTCCTCTACCCTCTCTCCCTGTCTTCTTCCCGGCTCAGATCCAGACAAGCCCTTATCTCAGTGGAAGAGGAAGTTGGTAGGAGGAGAAGGAGGGTTCTCGAACCACTTTGACCCAATTAGTTAGGCTAATTAAGAGGGCCCATGGCCTCTGGGTCAGACCTCACCCACACTCTAGAGAGCAGGGGACACACTGGTGCCGGATAGCTGGGTACCAAATACTGAAGTACAAGAGAAAAGACACTGTATCAAGTGTACTTTCTAAGTGCCTGTAACGCACAACACCCACCAGGCACACAAGCATAAGCGCACGGACACTGCTTTTCTGCTACGCCACGAACGTTAAGATTCTTTCCCCACTCGGGGCGGGGAAAAGGGTTTGTCACGTGCAAGTTCTAATAGAAATACAACGACGCAAAAACCTGCGTGCTCAACAAAGCACTTGTGCTGACACTTTCTTGGTGGGTTCGGTGCGCAAGAGTCATTTTTTACACAGCATTGAATTAAGAGAAAAGACAAATTTACAGTGTAAGAAAGATAAGGATCACTTAGCATAAAGTTATAATAAGATGATAACATCTGTTGTTTATTTGACCAGAAACAGCAACAGGGAGATTTATGAGATTCTTTCTTTTTGAGATTCATTTGAAAAGGGAATTCTATAGGAGTGAATGTCCACAGATATGCTTCATTTATACTCTGCCATACAGCGGCGTCACATGCTGACTATAGCTGATCTACAAGCTCACAACATGTCACAATGCGACAGACTGTGAGCTTATTGCGACCGAAGGTCGCGGTTTACCATGAGAAATGGCACAGCTCTCCGTGTGTGTACACATTTTTACGGTCTATGGGTTTGCTGCTCTGACATCATGCTCTGATGTCACTGTGATGACACATCCGGCACATCTTGTCCAGGTATCCGTGTATCTCTGAAGGTCACGCCTGACACTGTGGTTCCCTTGACACTACACTGTGACATCACAGGTGATATCACAGGTGACATGACCTATGTAAAAGTCCATATATGGGTATTCCCCAGAATCCCTTTCATGCCCATATATGAAGATCCCTGATGTCATCGATATACATCACTGGCCAGATGGCCAAGACATGGCCCATATCTGTGTGGCTGGTTCAGATATGGATCTCCATGTATGGGCATAAAAGGGATTGTATGTTGTGATGTCATGGGAACCACTCTAACATAATCCCTTTTATGCCCATACATGGAGATCCCTGATGTCATCAATATTAAGCCCATATCTAACTTCATATGGGAATGCCATATCTGTATGGGCATAAAAGGGCCCTTTAGGGCGAGGTCGCATGTTGCCCTGAGGCGTCTTACTAGTATTTACCATTTCTGGCACCAGACACCGTCATACGATGTAGTATAAAGGCTGTATTAGATTGGAATGTGGATAACAACAGAATGTACTGAGCATCCTCCTATTGTATAGTGGTTCTGCTATGATCCAGATGGTTGAATCTGGCTCTTGCGCAGAACTTCTTTGCGCCTTCAAAGAAAAAAATGAAGGACACGCTGACAACTCAGGGGACTATCCTTCACCCCGAGACCCTGCTGGTGCGGGATGACATCACGCTCTGTGGCCTCATGCCAGCACCCAAGGATGTGCAGCACATTTTCTGTTGCAGGGGAAAATGGTGTAGAAAAATAAATGAGCGCAAGGCAACCGGTGGTGGAATACTGCACAAAGGGGCTGTTAAACGAGGCTTGTGAAAGACTCAGTGGAATATTTCTCCCCTATTGTGCATTATAGACTGTAAATCTTAAGTTGGCCCAAGGAGTGAAGCTTTGATTTCCCAGGAAAGACGCCAAGAGTCCCCTGCTAAGTAGAGAGCAGAGCACACACGCTGCTGTCCTACTACATGTGTTAGGAATAGTCTTGGGTGTTTGTGTGTGTTCTGTGCATGATGTAAAACCTCATAAAACTCTAAAAATACTTAAACACTTATCCCAGGCTTCCATGGTAAACCATTGCCTCATTCCATCAGTGGGGTCTTTGACCTTTGACCAAAAAACTGATCATTCGAGTAAAGGATTGCATCCTTTCTTTCCCGAAACCAATTATCCAAATCTGACTGCATAGAAGCTCTGTTGTTAAGACTGGTGGTGTCTGTTTCCGTTGTCATACAACTGAGACATGAGTCTTTGTCTGACCTATTTGTTTATTGGTCGCTTATCTCTCTCTGGCCCTTCGGGGACAGGAGGACAACGAGACAGGACAGACAACGAGGCAGGAAGGAATACCGTTAAAGACAATCCATTATCCTTTTCAACCCAAAGGACGCAAAAAGGAACAGGAATCACTTTTCCAGGAACTAGCGCAGCCAGCAACAGTTCGGTGGAGTGGAACAGTGACGTCCGATCCAGACTTACTGCTGACTACACAAGCACAAAGGAAATGGACTACTGGCTTAACAAGTGTTTGGAGGAGCAGCAAAGCTCGACCGGCTCAACAGCTCTTAAGACTCCATCCATACTTCCCTGAAGCTCTCAAGTCACCAGCCAAGGCAATAAGAGGGTAGTGATGAATGTCATGAAAACAGAAGAAAGGAGGGAAGGGGGGGGGGGGGGGGGCTATAGAACACTATTAATGTCCATATGTGTGACTTGGCAAAGAGGATCAAAATATGTCTTATTGGAATAGCTAGAAATTCTAATCTCAGGGTATTTCAGCAGTCCTCTCCTCTGCAGAAATATGCATGACATAAACACATAATATTAGGCGAGACTGCTACAGTACCTCACCTGCAGTGAAAAAAACAAAAACAAAAAATTATTACATACAGATATGGTTGTGTGTCAGTGATGATAAGGTTTACCTTGAGGGTCGAACTCAATGCTGTGGCAGTCTGACTGGTCAGGGCCCCACGGGCAGTAGAAGACAGACCCTCCCTCTTTGATGTTCAGCTGGCTGGTGTTGGCCTTGGGCGCCCCGATCACCACGCTCGCACTGGGAGGAAGAGAGAGAACCAGAATGTCACATGATCCAAACCGCAGCATCCTTTAGAAATCTGAATTACTTTATCTATCCAACGATAAGGTTGGTCAAAATTAGCTCGCTTGGTCTGGCATCAATTAAAGAATGCATTCCAGACCTCCCACTCGACAGTTTTGAACATTGTGCAGAACACAAGTTTTACTGCTTACGGCTTGTATGCAGACTAAGTGTTGAAACCTGTTGAAAAGGTTTTCCTTTACAGCGTTACATAATCCGCTGGATCTGAGAGCAACTGCTGCTGCCACTGGTGCATGCATAAAATAAGTTGAGAAAGGAACCTAGAGCACAGAGAGGTTGATGCAGACACCTGCATGTAAGCACAGCACACAGGCACACTCACACATGCGCAGTCTGCGCACACCTACACACACACACACCCCCCGTGGGACAAATTTGATGGGAAAACAAGAAAGCAGACGGTCTAAGTGGAGTCACACTGTTGTTTCTACAGCTGTGTGTGTGTGTGTGTGGCTGTCTCCCGAAGGACACACGATACTAAACATCCATCCTGCTCAAGCTCCACTGTAAAAACTACCAACCGATTTGGCAGCCGTGTCGGGAACACGTGGGCGTACGGGTGACTGGCCGGGTCCAAGAACAGGTAGGAAGATAGACTTCAGACTTCATCACACAGAGCGAGACGATGAATTGAGGGAGATGATGAATGGAGAGAAGGAGTGGTTGGGATGTCAGACAGCGGAGACCTGGGCATGGTAAAGCTGGAATGCTTTTTTTTCCAATAGTCAATCTGTCTGAAGTAGACAGTTCAGCCATTACCTCATTGCAGACTCACTTAATTCTGATTTATGCTTTGTCGTACGATGGTGTACAAGTTAGACATTATCCTCCTAACATCACAGGAATGGGTACGGTCCATTATGCTGGAATGGGGGCACAGACTGCAGACGGGATGTTGGGGGCATCCAAAACAGGAAGTGCACACCCTTTCCTGCCCCAGATCTTGCAGTAGTGCATGGAAGTTTATACGTCAGTTAAAATTAGCATCTCGCCCCCAAGGATAACAGCTCAGCAGGGTCCATAAAGAGATAGATACGAGCAACAAAAGCTTTTAACCAGGGTGGCTGGAGGCCAGCCAGGGCACACGGTGACACCACATAATGCTCCTTGGGGCCGTGTGGAGTGTGGACCACTGGACCCAAGTTTGAATCCGACTCCTGTCTTGCCATGCATGTCCTTCCTCTGTCTGCCCTTGGTTTCCTGTCTCTCTACACTCTCCCATCTAGAGAATTCAAATGAATATCTAAGAATAAATAAACAAGGGAGAGGAAGAAATACAATTCAACCAAGTGTGTTTGGTGAAAGAAATAAACCAAAAATAAAAAGGCGATTCCAATAAGATACATTAAATGTTTTATCTGCAATGACAACACTCATATAATCCTGTAGAAATGCATGTGGTTGTGAAAGGCATGCAACGGAGGTCATGAGCTGAAGTGTGAAAGAAACACTAAACTCTATTTTGGAAAGGACAAAAGTCAACAACATATTCCTTTGGCAAGACGAGAGAAATAAAGAGAGCACCCGTTCTTTCCTGCCATGTGTGCGGATGGAGGGGATATCCCAGAGGGGGACCATAGCTCCGCTCTGTAGAATAATGTAAATCCCAGTGAAGCCTGCTTGTCACGGATTCTCACGATGGGAACAGCTGGGGATCCCTCTGCCCCTGTCTATCTCTGCCCTCTTTCACATACAAAACCATAACAGACTGATAAAAAAATGTAACATCTGAACTCTAGTGCAGTGAATGGACACACTGATAGATAGTAGACCACAATGTTGTGCTCGTCTGCTCTGGACAAGCTCCGTGGTCTACATGGCAGCACGACTGTGGCTGCTAACATTCAGGAGTTTTCTGAGGAAACAAAGATGGCCTGTTCCAAGATACATTCCAAGGATATATTGCAAGAGATAAACAATCCCATCTTGACCGGTGTGTTATGAAAAATGTTAAATGCTCCTTTTGAGCAATAACATTGCGAAAGTTTCCACGCCAACTCAACTCAAGAGGATAGTGAATCTGATGTTTATATGGGAAAGAAACAAATTGTGGTTATAAACCTTCACTCGCACAACTACCCACTAGGACAGTATGTGCAGGTACTAAAAAAATCAAATACATTGGTAATGGAAGCCAACAATGTGTGCATATTATTATGTCAGTTCTGGCCAAAGGATCAATCATAAATCGCTATGGCAGCAATTGAAAGGGCATACATGTCGGCTGGGGAGGGGGACTTTCTTTAATCAGCAAATTGGTAACTGAAGCGTGATTACAGTACACTCCATATACGCACACACACTGCATGTGCACGCACGCACACAATGGCACGCACGCACACAATGGCACGCACACACACAATGACACACACAGGCACAATGACATTGATAGCAATCTTAAAGCTCTGTAAACAAGGAAGAATTAGTATTTAATGGGCCTTTATCTGGTGATGATCAGTCTGGTTCTAAATGGCAAATCTCCTCTCCACCTCCTCTGCCAACTATGCACTTAAAGATGTAGCTATTAAGGACTTAACTGTAGTTGACAGATTGCAGGATTGAGAATGGCTTTACGTAAAGAGGAGACTGCCCCATGAATGGGTGTGCATCTGTGCAAATAGGGGACCAGACCAGCTATTGTCAGCTGCTTTATTCAACAATGTACTTAATATGGACTTATCTGCAAGTAGCGCTAATGGGACTCGGGTGAGGTAGAAGAAAATCTGTTGAGAGTGGGAGTGAGAGGAGAAGAGTCAACACCATTGTGGCACTGATAGGGATCACAGTCAACGGAGAAGCCTTGCCGGGCGGGCATTGTGCCTAAGAAAGAACGTCTGCCAAAAGTCAACTGCACCTGATGGCCTGCGGTACAACACAGCGGGTCACTGAATCCTGAGGCAGCGTGAGGAAGGTCACAGAGATAGAAACGTGTGTTCATCTGTGCATGTCCAAATATAATTAAATGTATGCGTAAGGGTCATAGGATTTTACAGTGTGTGCAGTTTCTCTAGTGTTTTTTTTTAAGAGTTTACTCCTACGGCATCTTGGAGGTGGTGTGCTACTAGAAACATAGTTAAATGTTTAAATTTACTCTGCCCTGTTGAGCAATTTCATGTATTTTTTTTTTTCATTACAGAATGTAGGCCTAGTATGCATTTTCATGTAACGAAATTACAAAATCTAATCATTTCGTTAAATCATTGCAGTAACTTTTTTGGCAGGCATAATTGTTTAATGTTTTTTTATTGTTCTCATTTGCACGCAATAACCATAATCATTCTCTACAGATCGTAACTATTAAGAGCAGTGTGCGCACTGGGTAGCCACTGATCAACACCCGCTCGAAGGCCAGTGGTCAAGGGCACCGACTACAGTGTCCCCAACATGTTCTGTATGTCCTGGTCAACGGCACAGAGTAGTACTATGTCCCCAACATGCATGTCTTTTGTCAATGGTAGTGAGTTCTATGGTGCATGAGGAAACTGCAAACTGGTGTGAGAAGTCTGAGGACATGCCAACTTCAGTTCACACAGAAAGGCCCCAGTGGGGTTTGAACATGGGCTTCCATGGAGATATAGCCCCGGATAGAACCGCAAATCCAAGACATGACAGCATTTCCGTTGTTGGGCAATGCAATCGCCATCACAGAAAACACACATTCCTCACTAGAATGACTTGGCCTCTGGTAAAAAAAAGAAAAAAGAAAAGAATCTATATTCATTTTTGTGTTGCTGCAAACAAATTACAAAACAATTTAGTAGGAAAGAGCCTTGAGCAATCTTCTGGTGATGGGTGGAACTGAAACATTAGTATGCCATAATAGTCATTTCCACCACCCCAATCAGCTGCCATTCGCCAACCACTAACGATCTCAACACGCATCTCATGATTTACTGTTAATTAAAACTACTGTAATTGATTTGGGCTGCAAGAGAGGAACGCGTAAACACCAGCCTCACTCTAACCAAAGACTGGCTTGCTTCATTTGAAGCTTAAGCAATCAAATGACATTCTAAAAAAATATCTCACCACACCACAATTGCCCCACTGTAACCACTATTTTTATGTGGGGTTGAGAAATTAGGGGTGATGCAGAATGTTGGAACTTGCTGAAGTGACACTATCCTTCATAACCACAGCTAATCAGGCCTATGATGATGAGGTTCCAGAAAGGGGTTGTCAGAGGGCAAATTCCTCTTGCGCCCCCTCCCCGGTGACCGAGACACCATTTTCCACCGATTTCACATTTAATTGTCTTCCTCCCAGCTGCAACGCTTATGTCACTTGAACACTATTATAATTGCTCTACGCTAGGTAGGGAAAAACACATGCTGGTTTAACTGTATATAAAAAAAACAAGAAATCACAATCGCGTCAGCCCCCCAGCAGCAGATGCAGTCACCATCTGCAGTCATAAAGACGGCACTGGGGAATGGCACAGACACCCAGGGACACGACCAGACCAGGGTGAAAAGGGCAGGGGGCTTAATGTGCTCCAGGACACACCTTAGTCACACACCTGAATACATTACACAACATCATGTAACATATAAATAGTTTCAAGCTAACAAACAATTAACAAATGATAGCAAAAGTGAACATTCCAACTTTAATATATTCTGTTTCCTGAACACTATAAAATTAGAAAGGTGTGCTCCTCAGAGTGTATATCTTTGCCAGGCACGGTTGCCTACCCACCCAGGGCTATTTGAGTCGTGGGGTGCAGCCATCAGGACATGAGGAAGCTGAGGGGGAAATAACAGTTTGTACGACAGACAGTGGAACTGTTCACGTTTGTGGTGGCACATTATGGGCAGAAGCGGTTTTGGAGAGGAGCTCTGCTCTATAGAGGACCCTCAATATCCGATTCTAATTCGGGTATGATTGGATGTTGCATTCATGATATATTGTGATGTTTTCTTTTAAATAAGACCCTCTCACAAATTTGTGGAGTCAGTTACAGGCCAACAATATGTAGTATTCTAAAGCCTGTTTGACTGTCAACATGACCCATGAGAACATTTGTGCCTAAATAAATTGGTAGGGGTGGGTGCATAGGCGATTTTAAGGGGTGTCCTAGGGTGCACGTGCACCCCCTGGCCGCCAGGCGGCCATTTTGATTTTTTTGATCATAATAAACACGCAATATGATTAAGAAGAAGAACATCTCAAATTCGCCTTTTTTGACCCTTTGAAGCACCCATAGCATGACTTCTAAACCAATCACAGCAAATGGGGGGCGGGAGGTAATAGGACTACTGGTTTCTCAACCAATCACAGTGACTGTCTGAACGTCTCTGACAGCACCGCTGAAAAACAAACGGCAGATGATGACACCTGCAGATTTATCTAAATAACAGAATTAAACAGTTGTTTCACAGTGGAATATGCTACCTGGGGTTAACTACAGACATCCATAGGACATGTGGATAGCTTTTACATTTACCATACGTGAACTAAAGTTTTCGGCGCTGCTCAAAGAGGCTGGATTACACAATGTGTTCTGTGCCTCCAAGTGTGTGTGTGTGTGTGTGTGTGTGTGTGTGTGTGTGTGTGTGTGTGTGTGTGTGTGTGTGTGTGTGTGTGTGTGTGTGTGCTCGCGCGCGCGCGCGCGCGAGCGAGCGCGCATGCTTGCTTCACTTGCTTGTAAATATTGGTAGCTGCTGGTTATGGATCTTTGGTGGTGTGGTTGTGCCACACCACCAATGTAAATGACTGCTTGATTGCTTGATGAATGATGATTAACTTGATGTTTGGCTTTATATGTCCTGGCTGTGCTGCCTCTGTCTGCAAAATAAGTAAATAAATCCTATAGACATATGCTCATGGTGTCTAGAAAAAGAAGCACCTGTTTTACACTTTTTTTGTTTATATTGTGTTACATTTGGGTACAAAATTAACTGCAGAAATCCGCTAAAACAACATTACAAAACCGCTAAGCGCGCGCGCGAGCGTCGCGCACGCGCGCTGCGCGCGCGTGCATGAGGTAATAGAGGTTGTGCACCCCCTGCTGGAAGAGGCTAGAATCGCCTATGGGTGGGTGGATGACGTTTTGGCAACTGAACATAGACATTTGTAGCATTTGTGGCGTGCATTGTTTGAGTCTAAACAATGCATTTAAATCCGATCTGCTCCAAATTTTAATCACACATAGAGGGTACTCTAAACTTTAGAGGCCCCTCAATTTGTGGAGCAGATCTGATGTGCTCTGATTTTTTTTTATTTTTTTTTAACTGACCCCTTCCGCAACCCTTGGAAGCCAAATGTGACCAGAGTTTTGGAGTAGCAGCATAAAGAGTGTTTTGGAGCAAACACAGTCGGCTGAAATGGGTCTGGCCTGTACGGTCTGGCCTGCATCATGATCCAAGGAATCACAGTTCAAGACATATAGGCCAAAACATGATGTGGCCTGTTACAGCGCCACCATGAGGGCGATTTGACACAATTGCCATGGAGCTTCTTCCTTTGATGTGAGTGTGTGAAGTTTCATGTCGATCGGTCCAGCTGTGTCCAAGCTGCTTAGTACAGACACACACATACAGACAGACACATGCACCGGGTGGAAACAACCCCTGGCCATTGCAGTCTGCCAGAGATACATACCAGTAAGACTCCCTAATCGGGAGATAAGCGACCGTTGGTCGCTTATCTCCATAAATAGGCCAAAAAGTAGTTTGTGCAAAATCGTCCTGATGGTGGCGCTAGATGGGACAGATGCGTTGTGATTACATGACTGTAGAGATACTGTGTACTGGTGTGCATGATTTTAGGGCAAAATCTGTAGGAGCAGGGTGACTGTAGAGATACTGTGTAGTGGTTTGTGTGATTTTAGGGCAAATTCTGTAGGAGCAGTGTCCAAAAATGTGTTTTTTAAAAATCAGCCAGATGGTGGCGCTAGATGGGACAGATGCATTTTGATGACATGACTGTGTAGTTATGAACAATAGCTAATGTACACACCCACAGGCAGATCTTGATAGTGGACCCAGGTCTGTTTATTTAAGCATGGAGGCTCATCCTTCCTGGACTCCCTGGTGTGAAGGGGTGTGTGTGTGTGTGTGTGTGTGTGTGTGTGTGTGTGTGTGTGTGTGTGTGTGTGTGTGTGTGTGTGTGTGTGTGTGTGTGTGTGTGTGTGTGTGAGAGAGAGAGGACAGTGGCAACATTCCTTGCCACTTGGCAGGTCACACATTATGTTTGAGAGAGAGAGAGAGTGTGTGTGTGTGTGTGTGTGTGTGTGTGTGTGTGTGTGTGTGTGTGTGTGTGTGTGTGTGTGTGTGTGTGTGTGTGTGTGTGTGTGACACAGAGAGAGCAGCCCCGTTGGGGTGGTCATTCGGTCATTTGTGCACATTTGGTAATTTTTTACACCTGGGGGTCCCCCAGGGACCTGGGGGTCCCCGAAACTCCGGGGGTCCTTGGAGGTTGTAGTTTGGCAGGCAAGGAGTGTGTGTGCAAAATCTGGCATGGATCGGGGCAACGGTTGCAGAGATATGAGCAGGGCAAAAGTGTGACGTGTGACGTGTGACAGAGGGAGTGACAGAGGGAGTGACGGAGGGAGTGACGGAGGGACAGCCGGTGGAGGTTTGGATAGTGTGCAAGTAACTGCGACCTACGGTCGCAATAATATGCATTTGGTGGTCCAGTAATAATTAGGTTGAGGAACAAAACAATACCGGGAGAAAATATCCTGTGGTCATCTCTCTCCCTGACCCTTTCCATTGTTAGCTACAAAATAAGCTAAATTGGCTGATGATATAACCTAGTTAGCCGATACTAATTACAAGATAATAACCAGCCAACAGCTAACCGGATGTGTCCAAGGGCTCTGGCTCATCTCCTAGCCACATGAGAGGGCTTGAATGAAACCGCCATTTATACAATGTCCCACAGAGCTTACACTGAGCTAACACGACACACTCACAGGCTGGACAGGTTCCATATCAGCAAAGGAAACCCCAATTATTTCAGATGCAGTGTCCTGGGCTGAACCAGATGCGACTCTTGTCCTCCCGTCCCCTCACTCCAGTACTGGGGACAAAGGACTGGCGTGGGCCCAGCTATGAGTAAACAGCAAAGACTCTTTACCACCCACCAAGAGGATTCATAACATCAATCCTGGTGAAGGACATCCTTCAGTCCAATTCACCTACAATATGCCATATGATGTCATGCGACTTAAAATAGTGTCTAGACTCCACTGTAAGTTTACACTGTCACTTTGGAGGAACTGAACCCATGAGAAATGAGTCGTACCAGCAGTAAGTGATGACTTATTCTAGACCGCATGGAGCCATGAGGCTAGTCTAGCATCCTCTCAAAGTCAAGGCCAGACAGGAGCTGTTTGAGTCCTTACCGCTGCCTTATGGCTGGTTGACTACTCAGCGATCAAGTGAATACACTTGTACACACACGTGCTCGGTGCTGGTGTCCAGGGGCTCGGAGGATGATGAGAGTAGCAGTGCCTGCTGGGATAGCGTGTATAGCGTGGCTACAGAAACTATACTGTGCTGAGGCCACATATTTTACAATCAGCTGGTACAAGTCACAGAGCTGGAGAAAGGATTTGTATGCTGGACTAGCGCTCCAAAGCCATCCATGTCTGAACTAGGTCCAGACAAAAGCCCAGGTCCATGCGGTTTAAAGATGCACATCGTAGTAGAATTTATAGACAGTTCCACATATTTGGCTCATCATCAAAAGGTGATAAACGGTCTGGCCTGTTAAGCACCAGATACAGATAGCAGCACAAAAGCATTTCCTCAACATTTTCAAAGGATAATAAAAGTCTGGTAACACGTGGCCTGCAAATCGCAAGGTAGAAAAACAGTGACATAAGAGCTATTTCACATGTTTTTGTTTAGGCTATGCAACAATTTGCTCTACACCTGTGTTGGACCTACTAAAACTAAACTGGTAGCTGTGTCAACAAGTTGACAAATGTTGCCATCACGGTTTCACTCTGTAAAGTTAATTAGTAACCGCTTTTACTAAGCGACATGTGCAATGATGTATAGAAACAATTCTTATTTTTTTTTATCTCGATTCGGGTGCCTCCTTACTACCAATTGTGCGAACGCCAGCTACTCTTTATGCAAAACCACCAACCATGTCATTTTGCCCCGAGAAGGGTTTCACAAGTGGTAAGTGGGTAATTCTAGATGCCTTGCAACTTCAAAAATCAACACGAGCTGAGGTTTCAGGCTGTGTATTTTTCTGATACCATATTGCCGCCTACCCCCGCCCCCTACAACTACACATACCCTTGTAATTCACAATCCCTGACTGACCCCAAAAACCTCACGACGGGGAGTTTAACTGCTGACTGTTCAACACCTCTCCACAATGCCACCTCGGGGGGTCCGGGTCTTCACACCTCTGGATAGAGAGGCTGTTCTGGGAATGTAGGGTGAGAACAGGAGGGTGTCACAAACCCACCTCTCTCTAATCACTCCCAATCACTGCAGCTGTTGGAGCTCTTTGTCTCTACACCAACAGCACCCCTCAACCCACACACATCACTCAATAATTCATTTCTGAATTTT
Source organism: Nannobrachium achirus (assembly GCF_963921795.1). Classification (NCBI taxonomy): domain Eukaryota; kingdom Metazoa; phylum Chordata; class Actinopteri; order Myctophiformes; family Myctophidae; genus Nannobrachium; species Nannobrachium achirus. The sequence goes on along the minus strand of NC_137818.1, from coordinate 36,522,391 downwards.
TGTATCCCGTTCTGAATCTCAATTGAATATTGTTGGAATTTCATGAATAGCCAGTGACAGTGTGTCATTCTTTGGCACATTAAGTCACTGTTTGGCCTACGGCCTGCCTTTATAACGCTACCAAAGAAATGAGTCATTATGGGCCCAGAGGTTAAAACAAACCAGGCCTGATGGCGTTCAGAGATTACATCCTACAAAAGCATGCGTCAGCACCATGACGCGGACCAATCCAAAGTAGATGTGATACCCTGGGGGCATTCCCTGCCCCACACAGCAGACCCGACACAGGGTCCGAGGGCCCTTTAAACCCATCATCATACTGACATCTTTTTCCACTGAAACACACACAGGCTCATTATGTAAACCCCCTTATAACCATCAGACCAGTAAAAGTGAAAAGGCCACTTAATGTGAGAGACAGACTGCTGCAGTTTGTGTCACCAGGCCACAGCATACCCCTATTAACCTTTAAAACAGCAGCCTACTCAGCTTACCAACCTACCAGCTTAGCCTATAGGGGCATACATAGCTAGCTCTACTAAAGAATAAGCACGTCGCTTTTCAAATTGCCAATAAATAAAGAAATGGGTCACATGGAAAGTTCTTGCAATGGGAACAGCAAACGATTTCTGGTGCCGGACAAAGAGCTCCATTGTCCAGCCGTAACGAGCCACGATAGCTGAGAACCTGGATGAAGAATAGCCTGGAAGTCCAAATATACAAGCTCCATTTCTGCAAACCAAACACCCACTGGTCTGATTTATAAACAGGTCGATACGAAAAGGACAGCAAAGCAAACAATAACAGAAAACTGCCTGATCATATATGGAAAGGGACTGCAGCATAGACGTAGGAAAAACATTTCTGCATTGGTAGCCAGAAAAGAAAAAAGAGGAGAGGATCAGGTCCAGGGTCAATATTTATTTTAACGGCAACCCTGTTTGAGAGCGTAAACTCCGGGAGGGTGACCAACATGTACGAGGTGACCTCATGTAGTATGCACCCGTCACATGAGCTAATGCAGAACGGCATCCACGCCCCACTCAGAAGAACACGTGCTCAATGGAACACATTACCATCTCCATCAGCAGCGGCGGAAGAGCCACCCTCCATTACAAACACCCAGATGTATTTGATGAGGACCTCCTATTCATATTCAGTGATTAGATAGAAGATAATGATGGCATGTCCCACTGGAGGAGCTCAGAATGGAGGATGCACACATGTAAAATCCTCAGTGTTAATTTATCCATTTGTAGATCCTTTTGGACCCTTGTGGTGGTCCATAAGGATTTTATTGAAACGTGGTGCTCAGCCTCCCTGACACAGAACAGAAGTCTATCTAGGCGTATGAGCCATCCAGTTGTTAACGTCACCATTACATAGATGTATGGACCAGCTCCAAAAACCTCTCGGGTCTTTCCAACCACCCCCTTTACCAGACCCAGAGTCTGTTTTTATTTACAGACCGTGACCTTAGACCCGGTCTATCTCAGTGTGATCCACTCCCTGATCTCTGCCTGGCACGGGGTAAAGTCAAATAGGAATGAGTTACTGATTATGAAGTGTGTGAGCAGACCTGCCCAAGCATGATGGGATGTGGACTGATAATAGGCAGCTTTCGTTGAAACCGTTACTTGCAAACCTGTCCTGCACAGGGAGTCTCTCTTTCTGACACACTCCCACATGTATCATACTAACATTATCACGCAAATGTAACATGAACACGCTTGGCTCCACAGTCCACGCCATGCACAAGAACATGTATAAGAACCTTAAGTTCATGTGTGTGTCTGACAAGAGCCGTCACACACAGTTCAAAGATAGATCCTATCCTCAGGCGTTTCTCTACGGTGGTCTGCCCCGGGTGTCCACATTTAATTCTATTACTCTCAGCCAAGGGGGCATGACAGACACACACATAGACTATATATAAACTCATTGTCATGGATCAGTGCCATCAGTCAAAGTAGAACAACGTGAGCCTTTGTGCTAGAGGGCATGATATGGGGAGGTCAATATATCCTCATCTCCCATCATTCATTGTCATTATGCAGCTGAAACATGACAGCAATTTAACAGACCATAGAGAAGAATGATTTCCCCCATCTAGTCATACACAGTATTCAATGTTCATTAACTTTTTTTTATTTTTTTGTAATTACCTCAATCTTTCAGGCTTAAATGAACACTCTGGATTTTACAGTGTTTTAACTGTTCTTTGAAGAAGAAGTAACTCCTTCTCTCTGGTCTGACAACCCCCCACCTCCTTGGATTCCAGATTCTCTTGCACTCCCCCGTGTCTCCAGGATAGTGATAGTGATGCGTTGGTGCACACTTATTGACATGCCAAGTTATCCGAAGCTACAAGTGAATAGAAGCTCATAAGCCCGCCTTACACCCGCTCTCATATGTCGTTTGGCTTGGCATTCAACTTTTGAAAACATACATGACATCCACAGGGAAATCAGAAGAGGACTGGCCCGTTGGAATATCTACACACACAACCCATTGTCTCATCCTCTCCATAACCATTGTGCCTCGGCTGGTAAAAGTTCAGATGAAGTCATCGGAGAGATGTACTCCTGGTCTCCTGCACATACTGTAGAAAGGGGAGAGACGGAGAGACGACGGGGAGGGGAGGGGAGGGGAGGGGAGGCTAGACTAGACAGTGGGGGAAGTATGGATGAAGGGGTTTAAAAGAAACTGCAGAATGACATCAGCATAGGAAGTAAGGGGGTAGTAGTCGTAACACACTCTCCTCTGACTCGAGTGTCTGCTAACATCACAGCCTAAATCAAAAATACAGACCAAGAGAGCGGCAGCCCTTTAAAAAGACAAAGCAAGAGGCAAGGAGAGGGGGTTCCCCTCAATGTCTGAGTGTCTGGTGCCTGGAGAAGTGGGGAGGAGGAACACCAGGAAACTAGAGATGCTGGCTTCCCTCTCGGCTACAAAGCCTCCTCTTGGGAGCCAAATTTGTTGTCGTTCATACAAAATTACAAATCGCAGAGATGTTGTTGTTTTCAGGGCAGTTCCATAATGTGCAGCAGTTGGCACTGATTGACAGCAACAGCACACGTTGGCCAGCACACCACTCACTCACTCCTGTGACAGCTTCTCTGATACAAGGACCAGACGATACAGTCTGCTGGACATGATACTGTGCCAGTCCGGGTGCCTGCCTTGCATCATCATCATCATCATACTGATGTATTGACCACAGACCACGTCAGACCAGGCCATTATACCTGATTACACTAGTCTGCCAGTGCCTACTGACTGCAGGGCTGAGACGCCCATGATAATAACATGCAAAACAGAATCCTCCCAGTGTCTCCACAGGGGGACTGACAGAATGCTGCTGATAGTCACAGCATGTTTGAGAGGTTACATTCCTGCTATGTCAAGAAGCATCTCGTGTAGCCTGCACTCTACACCAATAAGATGTGATTGTTACAGGTTTAGGTGTAATTGGTTTTGTGGGGCTTCTAAGGTCGTGATGTGATTAAAATGCCAGTGACCAACTGGCTTAAAATTTGAGGATGATTATATCAAAAGGGGTTTATTTCCCTTTTGCGTCTGAGTTAATGCGTTTTTCATGATGAAATGGCTACTCTTTTCTAATGACGTGCTCAGGGCTTAACACGCCAGATTTATCCGAAACCACACTTAAGGACATGGAATTCCTCAGTACATATTCAATTTAAAACGTAATTGGATGGGGGCTGAGCGCGTGCGTAGTGCGTAAAAGTCTCCAAAATGTACAAAAGAAATGTAGGCTCCTTGTCAAGGCTTTTGGACGTCTCATGAAAGTGATGATCGAGAGTAACCCCTGATTTTAGGGCATTGATTCTCAAAGTGGGGTCCGGGGGGGTCCTTGAGGGAGTTCCAGGGGGTCCCCAGCTTAATGATAGTTAGAACCAAATGGACCCGACAGGGTCCATTTATACACTCAAGAATTACATTAACATTGGTTTTATAAAGTGGGGTCTCAAAGATTGAAATGCCATTAAATGGGGGTAGTAAAATTAAGATGGTTCGAATCACTGCTAGAGCCGTACAAATCTTCTCGTATATGGGGGTCCTTGGCATATCTTTTCAAATGGGGGTCCGCGGGCTAATAAGTAATAAGTGTCAATTTGGGGGTCCTTGACATGAAAAAGTTTGAGAACCACTGAGGGGAGGGGGGGTTCTATAAAAAAACAGTTTCCATTTTCTGTGCGCGATGCAGGAACTCTTGAACGTACCCCAAAAACATTATCAACAAACCTCCATACTGGCGGCAGCTGGCGTTGCTTTATGTCACCCCCGGGGTTTGCAACAGCTTGCAAAAACAAGATTTTCGTCTCGAAAAACCAAACTCACCTTGCAGAATCGGCCAAGTAAAACTCCACCGCGTATCCGAAGTAACTCCCGTCGGGTCCGCTGTAAACCGCGGGGTTCTCCACGTCCAGGTTGAACGCCTCGCAGAACGGCTGGGAACACCGGAGCAGAAGAACCCCGATAACACTACAAAGAAGCGTGCGGACGAGGACGACGGCTGTCCTCCCCGGCGTCTTGGTGCGAAATCCTTTCATCCCCATCTCAGGAAGAATAAATAAATCCGCTACAGTTTGGAAAGGCCAAAAAAAATGTCCCCCAACTTCAGCGCTTTCTTTCAAAATCCACAGAGAGCCCCTGAAAATGGAATAGCGGTTGAGTCTATCTGAACTGCATCCCTGTAAACTCTGAGCGGGTTAGTAGTGTCTCATAAATGCTCCGTCAGCTTCTCTCTCTCGGCGTCCTCCTCAGACCTCTCTCTTCTTCTGTTCACTTCTCTCTCTCCTTCACTACTCTCCCTCTCTCTCTCCCTCTCTCCTAATTGACGGTAGGGAGTTCCTTTGCTCGTGACAAACTTTTGGGGAGGTGGAGCCTGTAATTCACAAAAAGTTCGAGAGAACTCTTCTCAGCCCTACTTCTCACAGCCGCTACTATCTGAGAATAAACGGTCTGCCAATCTGGTGGTAGATAATTATGTGTGGTCCTGAACTGGTCTGGATGGGTCCCTGTCAGTCAGTGGTGGGACTGGGAAAAGTAGCTTACTCACATGTTTACTTATAGGCAGAGATGGGAAGTAACGAAGTACAAATACTTCGTTACTGTAACGAAGTACATTTTTCAGTACTTTGTACTTTACTGAGTATTTATTTTTCTGGGTACTTTTTACTTTTATCCGTTACATTTTCACACAAGTATCTGTACTTTTACTCCGTTACATTTTCAAAACAGGCTCGCTACTTTGGTTTTAAATGAATGTTGTGCCGCTGCACGGCAGATGAAACGAAACAATAAAATACTCAAGTAGAAATACCAGTAGCATTGTCGTAAGCGGATCCATGCTGGAGTTCAGGGAACTCCAGCATGTTATGCTATGTTCAGTCGTAAGACGGTGGTGCGCATCGAAAATAGCAGATCTATAAGCTCACAGCGCTGCTAACCGCGACGCATTGTGAATTTGTAAGTCTGCTGCAGGTCTGCTGACACCATTTCCGCATACAACGTCTCACAGCCAATCAATGACTCCTATTTCACGCATCCCTCTCTGTGATTGGATGGGATACTGTCCGGCTGTTGTTGTTGTTATTCAACGTGAAGAAAGTTGGGTGAAAACAGTGGCTATTTATTACGTTTCTGTTGGGAAATAAAAGCCAATAATCTGATTTAGGAACGCTGTATCTGCCTTTGATTACAATGGCAGCACTGATAAGTTTAACACCAACAAATAGGTTCAGTGGCGATTATGGAATATTTACAACATCTGAAAGGAAAACTGCACACAACACAAGGCAGAAGGAGATATGCATGATGAAGGCTTACACACGCTATTTCTACAAAACGGTAAGCAAAAGGCAGTCCTTATAAAGTGGCTTGTTTAAGCCATTGGTTCTCAAAGTGGGGTCCGGGGACCTACAGGCGTCCTTGAGGGAGTTCCAACCCAGGGGGTCCCCAGCTAAATGATAGTTAAGAAACCAAATGGACCCTTATGGATCTGTAGAGTGTACACAATTGAAATGCACCCCCTTGCAGCTAAATGCTAGTTTGGAAACAAATGTACAATGGGTCTGTAACTCTCACAGTGTACACTCCCAGAGTTAAATTAACATTGATTTTACCCAATAAATGGGGGTCCGTAGCCTAATGCATGTCAAACTGGGGGTCCTTGGAATTAAAATGGTTGAGCAGTGATGCTTGGTGGTCCATGGGCTAAGTAATAAGTGTCATTTTGGGTGTCCTTGACATGAAAAAGGGGTGTAACTTGGTGGGCGCTGGTGCTTCTCACTTGTTTAGCCTCGGATCAAGACAGTCTTGTATCGAGGCTGGTTATGGATTGTTATGAGTAAAACGTGATTTTATTTATTTTTTGATGGGAGAACGGAAGCTGGTCGTTCTCAGCAATACATCTATTTCTTATATATGCCTACAGTACAGTATATGTACATTATACATTTGGCCATTGCTTAAAAAGTACCAGTCATTTGGATATAAAGCTATTAGTTTTTCTTTATTTTGTTAGTAGGAATACTTTTGCCTTCTGTGTACTGTGCCTGTCTATGAATAGGATGGGGAAGGTGTACGCTATACTGTATTTTAACATGGTGGTACTTGGAGAGACAAATATTTTCTGAGTGGTACTGGTAAAAAAAATAAGGTTGAGAAACTGATCTAACCTATTATATTTTCTGAACATGCAGTAGTTTGTGTGAATTACAGTATGTGTACAAGTGGACTATTGTGTTATACAGTATGTGATTCTTTAAAATTAGATATTTTATGATAAAACTGTTAACAGTCATCATAAATTGACTAACTGAAAGTAAATAGTAGTTACTTTTAAAATTGCAGTAATCGAATTGCGTTACTGACTACAATTTTTTGGGATCGTGGGATATGTATAGGCCTATATATTTTTTATATAAGTGGTACTCAGTCTAAAAAGGTAGAAAACCTTTGCTGTATTTAGATTTCACATCATAGTTTGGAAACCAATCCTGGGCCAGTTTTTGGTGGGGATCTTTTAAGTTTATTATCCTTCAAATTCTATTGGCTTTGCACAGAAACATACGGTAAAAATACTTTTACTTTTACTTTAAAAGTACTTTTCAAAGCCTGTACTTTTTACTTTTTACTTGAGTAATTATCTGAATGGAGTACTTTTACTTTTACCAAAGTCGTTTTTTTCACAAGTACTTTTACTTCTACTTAAGTACGGAATGCGAGTACTTTTCCCATCTCTGCTTATAGGTAAAAGTAGCCTATCAACTGCAAAGTGCGAACACTTGTGTAGCCTAAAGTAGCCTACCAAAAGTAAAAGTACAAAATGTTTGAAAATTGCAGATCTATAAGCTCAGCTTGGCTATAGGGATGGGTCCCTGTCATGCTTTTCATCAGCAGAAATGTGTGTGAGAGAGAGAGAGAGAGAGAGAGAGAGAGAGAGAGAGAGAGAGAGAGAGAGAGAGAGAGATGGTTATCAGATGCGAAGATACCGGTCTGGTACATGATTGACCAAATGAACAATGAACCTCAAGTGTTCAGTCGATGCTATCTCACTGCTTTATGTTGACCTTTTCAACATGTTTTCGCTGTCAGACAAGACTGCCTTTAATTATCATTTATCATTGGATAACTTTTTTTGGTAGATAAGTCTGGAATGGAGGTTATTCTACTTCTATTAGGCCACCACTGTGGCCTCACAATTAAATAGACGCCCATTAAAATGCCAACCTATCTTCTTATAGTCATCACTGTAGTGCTCATTAAATGCATAGAGTGTCTGTCCTGTGTCTCAGAGGCAGGGGCGTCACAAGGGGGGGGGACCGATTAGCCTACTAGGACACAAGGTGGAGGGGCCTTAATTATTTTATGCACGAGTTTCCGACGCCCCATAGTGCATTGCGCAAACGTCTGCATCGAGGTTCCGCCGCCGATTTACAAGCTCACAACGGGTTGCATCTGCGACGCGACGTGAGCTTGTATGTCTGCTGTTAAACCCGGAAGTTTGGTCCTGATAGTCTCCAGTAAACCCCCGGGGAAACTTGTGGATACTTTAGCTATTGAAAAATAGCAGATATACAAGCTCACAGTGCGGCACAGACTGTAGATCTGCTATTTTTGAAAAGTCGTGAAAATGTGTGCAAATATTTGAATATATGCTATGTGTTTTTTAAGCAAACATTTATTACTCAAATGTTGCTTCTGGGGGGTCTCTGGAACTATATTTTGAGATGGGGGTCTGTGGCCAAATACATATCATTTTGGGGGTCCTTGACATGAAAAGGTTTGAGCACCACTGACATAGAAACATAGGTTTTTCCAAAAAATAGCAGATCTACAAGCTCACAGCGCGGCACTCGGTTGAGCTTGTATATCTGCTATTTTTCATTAGTTAAAGCACAAAATAATGCGTTCCCAGTCTAAATGGGTTAAACCCCCTCCCGCTATGAAGAACATTCATGGGGGGCCCGCAGTGAATCCTTGTACCCAGAGTCCAGAATTGGGTGCAAAACCCTTGCTCAGAGGATGGCTATAACAGCTGCCTACCAATGACATCATCTGTAACCATGTTTGGTCAATTCAAACAAGATTTCAAAACCTTACTTCCCAGGAAGAGCAAGGCTGTAGTTTGGAAGCTTGGAATCCCCACAATGATGATGTCATTGGTGTCTGAATGTAGGCAGGCTACTTGAGTATCGAAAGTTGAAGTAAATGCTTAATACAAAATAAATAACTAGCATTGTAATGTATTCTTTTCTCTCTCACTGAGGTGTATGAAGTTTATTCTGACACACAAGTAAATGTGTTCAGATCATCAAAGCTAAGCTACAGTACCGATGACCATTTGACAAAATTTAGAGCAAATTTGAGAATGAGAAAGGTAATTCTCTCATTGCACATAAAAAGGAGCGAGTAACAAAAAAAAGTAAGTAAAGTACAGATCCTCAGAAGAATTACTTAAAGGAACAAGGTAGTTTTAATAAGTACTAATACTATAACACCTCATGATAACACATGTATGCTATAACAGGGCATTTCTGTTTTGAGCCAGCTTATTTTTGGGTACATCATTTCAGTGATTTTCAGCAGAAAAATGTGAACAGCAAAACAACGGCAATTAGACTGGTCAAATAACCAAAACCTGTCAAATGAACTACTGTGAGAAAACAGAATAATTACTCAAGTATTATGTAAACAAAATACACCTTTATTTCATACTAGCGTGAGACTGGCTCAATGTGTGATCCATATGTGTGCCCTACTAATTACAGTGTTGATCCGATTCTGGAATATGATGTTCTCTGATGCCATTGGGGTGTGGGAAGATTTAGTATTTATGCTTCTGAGTCACACGAGACCCACGCAGTTGTAAAGTGGTTAGGCTGCAAGAAGCAGCCTCACACTGACGTGAGACCTTTAATAAAGTGATCCGGGCTTGCTGGAATTAGTGGCTGTTGATTTAGCTGATTCACTCCAAGCCCAGAGGATTGAACACCAGGGCCAATGTGGCTGGGTGGCAGTATAGCAACATACAGTGATTTATGATTGGTTGCATGCCGTGTAGCGCACAGAAAATAGCTGATCTACAAGCTTGCGTTGTGCGCTTGTAATTCTGCCATGTTTGGTGCACGCCATGGTGCGCAACCAGGTTTAAATCAGGCATTAGTATCTCACTGTCAAGTGTTGCTCATATTTATAACTGCTCAGTGGGCCCCCAATAGAGAAGAAGGAGGGTCATTTTCTGAAGACTGCCCAGGGGCTAGTCCACAGCTGTTGGGGTCAACGTAATGGTTCAAAGCCCTCGTCTACTACTACTCTATCACTCTGTTTTTAGGAGTACATGATGAGCTTTCACTTCAGAGGAAATAGACCTAGAGTTTACCGGGTGGTTGCCATCCCAAGCAAGACCTTGTCAACAAATGATTTGGGGTCCAAACTTTCCCACTGAAAAATAAATATTGCTTGCTTACCAACCTTTCAAAACACTTTTAAATCTTCTGCAATGAGACTCTACAGCCTCTTTTCTTTTACTGTGCCTCCACCTGCCACAAGCACATTGATTAATTTTAATTGGGTACTGTAGTCATTTTGATTTGTGTATCTGGATAGTCCAAGGTCTGGCGGTGATAGTTAGTCATCATATTCTGCTATGCACAGACTCATGACCTCATGAGAAAATGAGACTTAAACATTTGAGGTCAGTCCACAGGAGACAAGTAAAATACTTTGGGTCTACTGTAGATGAAATTGAGCTGAAAAGTCTAATTATTCCATTTGATATGATATTCGATATTTTGGGATCTATATCGTCTATATCGATACTGATACCGGAACCGATACAGTTTATTTATATAAAAAAAAAGAGATTAGACATTTGCCCGGGACCCAAACTAGTGAAAACAGCAGATCTACAACCTTGAGACCTTGTAAATCGTCTATTTTTACTACTTCAACCGCTTATCCGGAATCGGGTCGCGGGGGTAACAGTTCCAACTGAGACTTCCAGATTACATTTGTTGTCTAATTTATGGAATTTCTTAGATGCTTATTTTATTGTCTCCACCAGCCGAAGGCATGGGGGAGAGTATGTTTTCCCCTTCGTCCGTCCGTGCGTGCGTCCGTGCGTGCGTGCGCGCGTCCGTCCGTGCGTGCGTGCGTGCGTCCGTGTGTCCTCGCAGTTTGTGTGCACCTAATCTCAGTCGCCGTTGGCCCGGTCGCTGCCAAAGTGAGCACACACATTCCCTGGATGCCAATCTAGAACCTCTGCCCTAAATTTTTCAAATGGGCCTTTTCTAGTGCCACCTAGTGGCCGATGTTCGCAAAACACATTTCTGTGCACTACTCTTACAGATTTTGTCCAAAAATCCTACAAATCGGTAAGCAGTATCTCGACAGTCATGTGATCGACACGGATCTGTCCGATTTTGCATATTCCATCCTGATTGGCTAAGATTGGCTTCCAAAGTTTGTAGGATTGAGCCGTTTTGAACAAAATACCTCAAATCCCAAACGCAAAGTGCAATTATCATGAAATCGCGCACACACGTTCCCACTAGGTCGAGGAAGAAATGCCACTTCAGATTTTTGAAATCAGCCTCATGGTGGCGCTATAACAGGCCGATTTGTGGTTTTACCTATAACTCCACCGATCAGTTTCAAACTTTGTAAGCGCACTCCCTAGAGGCCAAGGAAAAACCCTTTCTCTGCATTTTTCACACCAGCCTTTTATAGCGCCACCAGGAGGCCGACTTATGTAAAACACATTTTTTTCGATTATTCCTTGAGATTTTATCCAAAAATCATGCAAATCGGTACACAGTATCTCTATAGTCATGTGATCAAGTCCGATCCGTCTGATATTTCATATTCCATCCTAATTGGCTAATATTGGCTTCCAAAGTTTGCAGGATTGCTCAGTTTTTTAACAAAATGCTTCAAATCATCAACGCAGCTTGCGATTACCGTGAAATTTGCCACACATATTCCCACTATGTCAAGGAACAAATGCTACCCTTTTCACGTTGGCCTGTTATAGCGCCACCAGCAGGTAGACTTTAGCAAAACACAATGCCTCAAATCATGCATGCAGCGTCCGATTGCCATGAAAGGTCTAAGGTGAAGAATATATGCCAGCCTTTTTACATTGGCCTATTATACAGTAGCACCACCAGGACGCCTGGCCTGGTGGAGACCTGTGCTCGGAAGAGCACTGCTTCTAGTTTATTAATGAAATTACTTAGAGAAATCATTGTCTCCACCAGCCGAAGGCTGAGGGAGAGTATGTTTTCCCCTCCGTCCGTCCGTGCGTCCGTCCGTCCGTGTGTCCGTGTGTCCTCGCAGTTTGTGTGCAGCTAATCTCAGTCGCCGTTGGCCCGATCGCTGCCAAACTGAGCACACACACTCCCTGGATGCCAATCTAGAACCTCTGCCCCACATTTTTCAAATCAGCCTCATGGTGGCGCTATAACAGGCCGATTTGTGTGGCCTGGTTGTTACCTGCTAATCTCCGGCGCCGTTGGCCCGATCGCTGCCAAACTGAGCACACACACTCCCTGGATGCTAATTCAGAACCTCTGCCCCACATTTTTTAAATCAGCCTCATGGTGGCGCTATAACAGGCCGATTTGTGTGGCCTGGTGGAGACCTGTGCTCGGAAGAGCACTGCTTCTAGTTTACATTTGTTTTTTCCATGAAAATCGTAGCTTTTTTTGGGTAAAATATATATTTATATAGGTATCGATACTTTCTTAAAAGTATCGATACAATATTATTTTCAGGTTACCGATAGATATATCGATATAAATATCGATACGCACATCACTACTGGGGGACTCAGGGGGAGGGTGCCCACTGGCCTACCGGTCCAGGCGCATTCCACATAGACTCAGTGTGGCCTGACTAGCGTGTCGCTGGTTCCATTCCCAATCCCGACTACCTTTGCTGCGTGTCATTCCCCATCTCTCTCCCCATTCCCTGTCAGTCTGCTGTCTCTGTTGCTGTCAGTACCCCTGTCTTTGATTGAAAAAGGTATGTATTTGTTTGTAAACCTTGCAGTAGCCTACATACAGTGAACCAAAACTAGCGCGCTCCTTCGGAATGATGATGTGTACACATTTGGACCGTTAGCATTTTTGTTACCCTGTTCCCTTTTTGGTGATGCATGATGGGGAGTGGATAACTGAACGGTATTTTCCATTTCCCCCAACTGTGATTTCTGTTGAAAAGTGTGGGTGTGGGTATTCCAATGCCTGTGCATTGACATCACCACAGGGCCACTATAGCAACAGATCTGGAGTGCAACAAAACACTTCTAGGACACTTCACGAGACTATAAACAGCTGGCCACCTTTCTACAAATATAGCTCTGACACGCTTGCACTTGCATTTACAGTACACACAAGCAGGCACATACATACTGGATATGAGGGCTTACAAACACACAGTAACACACAAGGCTACAATACACACTTATATACATACAAACTCTTTTGGGCAACTGAGCACGTGTCTTTCCATACGGTATACGTAGGCCTACCGGGACAAATTATTAATAGCACAACCATAAGGCCAGTCACTATTATTATCTTGGCACAGTTACAGTATATGCACTTATATATGTTATATGATGTGAACCCTTTTCATTGAGCCAATCTGGAAACTTCTAGTCATTGACGTCAAAATCGCTGGCAGTGTGGCAAGATTCTATGGAGGAGTATTTGATTAATGTCACTCTGCCATCCAACATTTATATTATCAACTATAATATTATAATTTAACCATTTTCAACCTGGGGTATGGGAAAATAGCGAACATCGCAGATCTACCAGCTCACAACAACACGTCACATAATATGTAAGCTTGTTGATCAGCTATTTTGCTATTTGTCTGATACTGTATAGGCCTAAGTGGTTAATTCCCAAACACTTTGCATTTTGGAATTAGTTATAGATTCTTATTCAACAATTTACCAGCACCTACTATCCCCAATACAATATATTTATTCCCTGAGCCCTTGCCCTTGTCCCCCAGGCTGCCCTCATGTCATTTCTCTCTATAACACAAACAGCTCTCTGACACTGATGGACTCCATGGGGGTGGGGTGGAGAGCCACAACTGTTAGCACCAGGATTCAGGCCCCAGGAGCAGACAGCAAATAAAAGCCACAACAGGCGATATGTACACACAAACGCTATAGCCACAACAATCAAAGCAGGATTTATTCGTCTATTTGTTCCTTTAGCAGTAGGCAAATCCCCTCTTGGTTTTGAAATGGGTCCATACCACCATGGAAAACTGATTAGTTGTGTAAAGAAAAGTATTTGAGAGCAATGAACTACTGTAGCTTAGGCCTAACATTGCAGGACCTGGTCTTGATCTTTAAAGCTTAAAACCTGTATCAAAATACATTTTAAGCACACAGAGTTGGCCTTTCCTTCCTTCCTTCCTCCTTATATTGTTTATCCCTGTCACTCTCTCCATGTTTCCCCTTCTCCCTGTTTCTCTCTCTCTACTCCACTGTTGTGATGTCGTGATACACATCTAACTGGCAGGAAATTCCTCCAATGTAAGGCCTGCCTGGGCTTCCTGCACTTTCAGACTGTGCACACTCAGACACACACACACACACACACACATAACCTCTCTCTCTCTCTCTCTCTCTCTCTCTCTCTCTCTCTCTCTCTCTCTCTCTCTCTCTCTCTCTCTGTGCACAGATACCAGTCCCCTTCTCCCTGTAACATTGTGCATGTACAGTAGAAAGAGGAAGGGTGTTGGGGAGTTGTTGATCTCTCTGGGACGTTGCGTACTTATTGGACGACAGATTTGTCATGAAGGAGTGGAACTCCTGAGTTGGCTGTCCCTTGTTTTCAACGCCATCTCTTAGCAACGCAGAGGTTGAGTGAATCATACCATTGTTTTAGACAGGGGACTCATCTCGAGGGCTCCTTACAAGGCAAAATTATCCTCCTCCCGAGTCCTAATACTAACACAAGCATATGGTTCCTTCTGCATTTCGTTGCCATCTCTCTTATTGTTGAGACTTTATTGTGGAACAACCCCCATGAACTTTCAGACGATGTGGGCGAGCAGCAAGATGATCCTAAGAGTGTCCGTTATTCAATTACCTTGTTAAAGTGGCCACAAACCATCTGAAAATGAGCAGTTGAGTTTTATGTACATCCGCTAATCTGTCTGAGGGAGCAGAGCAGTAAAGCAGCAGTGCGCGTGCTGTTGGGGGGGTACAAACTCTACCAGAGACATTCCACATCCCATAACACATAACTATCCCCTAATACCAACCCTGACCTGTTGGCATTTACAATCATGTGTCTGTGAGCCTTCACAATGTGGATCACACACAATGTGTGGCATCTCTCGAATCTCGATATTCCGACGGCCGCCATCGGAAAATCACCACGCGACCCTGTAACCTATCTCTTTTAAAGACATGTTTTCACAAACTTTGTGTCTCAAGCCACATTTTGTTTTTGTTTGATTTGTGTAGCTCAGCATAGGTTATGTCTTCACAATCAAAATCACAGTCAGAACCACAGTCAGATTGATAATCTGAATTATTTTGAATGCATTACTGAATTCAATAGAGGCTAATATGGGTAAATACGTATATTCACTTAAATTAAAAAATTATATAGGCCTAACTAACTACAGTAATATCAGATAATCCTATCAGATAATCACAATCAGATAAAGCTAAGAGAGGGCCCTATTATGATCCAGGTCTTATGCCTTATGCCTTAAACTTCTTTACCTTTTTTTTACTATTTCGAAAAACATTTTTAAATACTTCAAATGCTGATCTACATCTGCACGTTGTTAACTTGCAGATCAGCTATTTGAAATATTAAAAAAACAAAAACTAAATAGTAAAAAAAGGCAAAGAAGTTAAGGCATAAGACCTGGATCATAATAGGGCCCTAGATGTTAAACGTTCAACTTTGAATGAACCATTATCTCACAATGTTTGAACATTTGAACAAGCTGATTGGTTGATGGCTCAATTCAAAGATACCATTGAAAAAGACACGTCCCCTCCGCTTTTGCATTCTCATCCTCCATGGTGCGGGTGTCATGTTTTATTTGCATGGCCTATTTGTCTCTCAGAATAATGTGCGCCCCCTGACCCCCTTGTGTGTTTTCTTATTGGGGCGGCTGTGCTGTGGGGCTGCTGGTGTGCGAGGCCTTGCAGTGAAGGAATGTGGTTGTAAAGTGTGTATCTGGGGGTACAGCAGGAGAGGGCAGTGAATCAGTGTGACCACTGCAGAGCCTGGGGGTATTGTTTCATTCTCACATTAACAGTCATACACACATGTGCACACATGTGCAGTATTGTGCACGGGCATGTACGTGCACACAATTATACACATTCGATCCGCGTTCACTGCTCTAGGTTTCCCTCACCCGCTCTCTTGACCATATATTATGTTTGACACTAGTGCTCATGAATGACTCCAAGAAAGGGAACCAAAAAAGCCAAATATTTCATTTACAGAATCTGTTGTTGAAAACTAAAGATCAGATTAATAGAGCTTTGTAAATGTGCAAAAAAAACAAAGAAAAAAAAACAATGTTAAACTATGTTGTTTTATTCTATAAAAAAATACTCATTGCATCATATCTCTAAATCCCCTCATACTTTCTTTGAAGCTGGTGTTAGTTGGCGTGTAAGTCACTAGACCAGCTCTTTCAACGGCTTCTGCTGTGACATCTAAATCCCTTTGTTATTAATGGCGGATGGCACTAGCAGACACAACACTATTGTGCACACTCTCAACACTCCATCAGGAGAACAGTGACATATATTTCCTCCATTGACAAAGAAGATCCTTGCGGAGATGGATGGAACAAGACCAATGTGCCCAACCTCCCCTTTTCCTGACAGAGAGAACAAAGCTTAATTATGAGAATTATCATCAATTATTTTACTTTGTAGATTGCATTTGCTAACTTTGCGCTAGCACAGGAATGTTAGTCAAAAATAATGTTGTCTTACTAGTATCTACCAGTAAGACTCCCTAATCGGGAGATAAGCGACCGTTGGTCGCTGGTTGCTATGGTAAACAGTTGGTTGCTAGGGTAAAAAAACATGGTTGCTATGGTAAACAGTTGGTTGCTAGGGTAAAAAAAAACATGGTTGCTATGGTAAACAGTTGGTTGCTAGGGTAAACAGTTGGTTGCTAGGGTAAAACCATGGTTGCTAAGGTGGTTGCTAACGTACACTAACAGACCAGCAACAACAGACTGTTGCCACAGCAACGTACACAAAGGTTTGTGTACACATGTGGTGTGATGTCATACTGATGCGGAGATATGAGCAGGGCAAAGGTGTGACGTGTGACGTGTGACGGACGGACGGACGGACGGACGGACGGACGGACGGACGGACGGCCGGTGGAGGTTTTCATAGTAAACTGCTCCCTGACGGTCGCAACCATATGCTTGCCACCTTCTTTTGTTTTCCAAAGGCATTTGTTTACCAAGCTGTCTCTTCCAGCCTGCGGCAGAATCTGTCATGGACGGGAAGCACATGTATTACATAAATATTTCTTCTTCTTTTTTTCCAATGATGCTGTTGAGAGATGCAGTGTCATTGTATAAAGCCTGCCACATACCAATAATACGCCTAAGGGCGAAAAGCGCCATCTGTCTTGGCCATATATGGATTCTGTTAGTGTGGTTCTCCTAACAGGACACAATCTGGGATACAATCCCTTTTATGCCCATATATGGATATCCTTACAGAATCCCTTTTATGCCCATATATGGAGATCCCTGCTCTGAGTATCTGACATCACTGTGATGTCACCTGTTTATGCCCATATATGGAGATCCCTGCTCTGAGTATTTGACATCACTGTGATGTCACCCGTGATGTCACCTGTGATGTCACAGTGATGTGTCTGTCAGGGGAACCACATTGTCAGGCGTTACCGGTACAGACAGATAAAGACAAGCTGTGCCGGTTCTGACTAACTATTATCTACCAGTAAGACTCCCTAATCGGGAGATAAGCGACCGTTGGTCGCTTATCTCCACAAATAGGCCAAAAGTTTGTTTTACCAATTATTACACTCTATGTGAACATTTACATCAACAAATCCCAAGTACTATGCAGAACGACCCATTTCAAGTTTTTAATGTACAACAATATTTAGAAAATAGGTCTACAAGCTGACAGTCCTCGTCCCTTATATTCCCATAGGTTATATGGAGATCTCAGTGTTTGTCAGTCCTTGTTCATTTATGCCCATATATGGACATCTCTATATCTACTGTAACAGTCCTTGTCCCTTTATGCCCATATATGGAGATCTCTTAACTGTAAGTCCTTGTCCCTTTTATGCCCATATATGGATATTCCTGATGTCATCAGTATATGAACATATATGGGCTTTCTGATATGCCCATATATGGAGATCTCTTAACTGTAAGCCCTTGTCCCTTTTATGCCCATATATGGATATCCCTGATGTCATCCGTATATGCCCATATATGGGCTTTCTAATATGCCCATATATGGAGATCTCTGTATCTCCATATATGGGTATAAAAGGATACTTCAGGTCTGACATCAGGTTTGTTTATATTGGGTTGCTAGGTTTGACATCACAAACTCTATGGGCCATCTGACCTAGAAATCTATATTTGGGCATAGATGACTCATCGTGACCTCATCACACGTCGACCGCACGTGTGACGTGCGGTCGACCGCACGTGTGACCGACGGACGGCCGGTGGAGGTTTTCATACTAAACTGCGACCTTACGGTCGCAATAAATATTTCGGTTTCTGTTTAATTGTTAAATCTGTTGTTCCACGCTGAGAAAGGTTACATTATTTCTACCCGTCAGTATTTCCTGACGTATTGTGTTCTATGTCCTGTCCAGACTGTGCTTAGCAGAGGCCAGTGTACATAGAGCTTTCATAAGAGTGTACCGTACTTCAACAGGAGCGTGCGTCACTGTCACCTTCTGTAAATATAAAAAAAACAATGTTTATGACGATGAGTCATAAACATGTCTCCCATTAAGACCATACACATACCCCCCTGTACTGTTATCTGGAAGGCTCCTAAGTCCTCCTTATAAGTCAATGTTGATGTTAATGCAGTCCAGATCACCGAGGTGTCACGGAGACCTACACACAGTACACAGCCTTATATAGAAGCTAACCGAAGTTTAGCCTATGATCGGTGCATTAGAGTATCTGCAAGTAGGGGGCACGGTCATGTGTGAAGCAACATACAAAAGGGATTCTGTCATCGCTCTAATCATGTAAAGTCACAGGCAGGTCATGTCCCGTGGTGGACTGGAGAAGCTGCCTGGGAGTAGCTGATATCCTCCTATGAGTCAGGGTCTCTCAAACTCAGCGGAAACACTGGATGAAGGGGTCTCGGGAATGATTGGCATATTAATATCTGTTTGTTTGGGGGGCAGGCTCTAGGAGAGGAGTCGCTAGGGGCGTCACAAGGGGGGGAAGTGGGACTGAGTTACTAGAGCCCAAGGTGGATTTTATACTTTAGCTATTGAAAAATAACAGATATACAAGCTCACAGCGCAGCACCGAGTGCCGGGCTGTGAGCTTGTAGATCTGCTATTTTTGATAAGTCGTGAAAATGTGAGCAAATATTTGAATATATGTATTTTTAAGCGAACATTTGTAACTTTTTTACTTTTTCGCTTCTGAGGGGTCCCTGGAACTAAATATTTTGAGATGGGAGTCCGTGGCTAAATACATATCATTTTGGAGGTCCTTCACATGAAAAGGTTTGCGCACCACTGACATAATTGTGTGGGGGCCCGCAGTGAATCCTTGTACCTAGGGCCCAGAATTTGGTGCGACACCCCTGATCATGTCCTCTGTCAGGATGGGGTTACATCCCAAACAAACCAAAGCATGGTCACAAGTAAACTGCTGAGGAAATTAAGTGGCCACTCCATTGAAAAGGTCCAGGGTCAGGAACATTATTGTGGTTCCAACGCTAGGTTATCCCTCTGCTTGAAATCTGACACATCCTGAACTTTAATAATATTGATCCAGTCTTTGATATCCCAGCAGTCAGCTAACATACACTCTCCACCTGTTCCCAGAGTTAGACTGAGCCTAGTATGCCATCCTATGCCTATACCGTTTGATTCAATACAATTACAATTTTGTTTAATGCAGTCTTAAAGGCACTGTCTGTACATGTACAATCATTTCATTTTGAGAGCGTAGTTGCTGTTAGAAATATGGGCAACAGGTAATGTAGAAATAGAACAAAAATTAAAACTAAAACCGAATTTCTGTTAGAGCAGTGATGCACTCTCTCTGGGACATCTCTATGGAAAATGTTTCAGAAGGCCTTTCAGCTTTTGGACAATCGTTAATAGTAAATCTGCTCCAGCATACTCTGCTGGCTGTAAGAAATGCCAAATTTAAACTGTGTGTTCCAGGCTTAAATATCCTCTTTGTCTAACAGTTCCTTTTACTCAGGAAAGGCAGGTTTATCCATACTGAGTGGAATACCCAAACCATTCCCCCTGCACACGCCCCTGTTTTTGGATACCACATCCACATTGGCTGGGTGACCTTGGCATGTTTTATCAAAGAACACACACACACACACACACACACACACACACACACACACACACACACACACACACACACACACACACACACACACACACACACCATATTGGGAGAGAGCCATGTCTCCATAGCTCATGTATTATAGTAGGTAGGCCTATTACCACTCAACGCAGTCAAACAATCCCCGTCTTCCTGCTTTTGTGTTCTGGAATGTTATGTTTTGGTGCTGCTAATGCGCTGCCAGCGCTTCAAATCAAATCCACAGCTGACGTCTTGAGGACATGTGTTGCCATGTCGCCTGCAAAACAAACTTGTTTGTGACTTGTTGTGACAACACTCTGTCCGTCTATAATGCATGTACTGTAGTTTGAGAATGCATCATAATCAGACACAGAAAAGCATGTTAATCAGGCACCATTATCCGCTGGGCTACCATGTCCCGCAATAAAAATGCATTAACTCCTCATTATAATAAAGACAAAATACTTCTTCCTGGCTATACATGATTACGACAAGCTAGAACAACTGGTACTAATAATGTAATGCAGTGCAGCTGAAGAGGAGCATGTGAAGGACCACCTACACACACCAGAGCAGCAGTCAAGAAGGTGCTCCTGTGGGAAAATAAAATGACAAAACACAAAACTACCAATAGGGCCTCCCCTCCCATACATTTACTTAAGTACAATTTTGAGGTATTTTGAGTTACTTTGCTTGAGTGTTTCCAATTTCCAATACTTTTATTTCTACTCCACTACATCTCGGATCCAAATATTGTACTTTTACTCCACTATATATTTGAAAACTTTAGTTACTAGTTACATTGCAGATATAAATTATAATATTATAACATACATGAAACATTTTAGCCCTATTTTATACCTTGGCTATTTGAAAATAACCGATCTACAAGCTTACAATGCCTCACATCGCGATATGTTGTGAGGGTTCCCTCACACCAAAATACCTAGAGTGGAATCCGCCAATGCATTTCAATGAGAATGGAGCGTTTTTTTTTTCCAGTAGAGGATTTCTGCAAAAAACGCTCCATTCTCATTGAAATGCATCGGCGGATTCCACTCTAGGTATGTGGGCACCCTGAGCTTGTAGATCTGCTATTTTCAAACATTTTGTACTTTTACTTTTGGTACTTTAAGTACATTTTGATGTCAACACTTTCATACTTTTACGTACATTTTGAATTCCGGAGTTTTACCTGTAACAGAGTACTTCTACATTGCAGCATTGATTCACTTAAGTGAAATATATGAGTACTTTTTCCACCACTGCCTCTCTCACTGAAATCATTTATATGATAGTGGAACACCCAGGCAGAGAACAACAGGAACAAATATTTTCCTTTCCAGTGGCTGTCTGCCCATAAAACCACAGGGGTTAGATGGAGCCTGGATCATCATACATCCCTGAGAATATCTCAGATTGGGTCAGAAACAGTTAAAATGTCAAATAACTTTAGAATCACATGACCACTAGAATCTGGGAGATGTGCTTTGATAGCCTCCCTTCTATGTTTGATAGGGCAGAACATCTCTGGAAAGGATGATAAGAAACCCGGTGAAAAGTTCCAGCTGCATTCTGGGGTAATTTGTTAAGAAATGTTACTCAATAATGCCCCATCACAGGGACGTGTAGAGAATGTTAGAGAGGCAGGGGCTGAAATTTCTAAAAGGGCCTTTTGGTGGAAGCACCAAAAAAAAAAAAGGATTTTCGGTGCTTGATACCACACTGAACTAAGCATAATCAAATCACTACTAGAGATGTGGTGTAATGTCATGTATTTGTACACAGAGAGGGCAATTATTTCAACATGAGATGCTGCATTCAAGTTCAGGAGAGTTTGGACATGATGGCAATTCTCTTGAATGCTGCCTTCAGTTATGGCATCGAAAGGGGACATTTGCATTTCTTTCACCATAGTAAAAACTAGAGATGTTACCGATCAATCGGCAATGGATCGGATCGGGCCGATCAAAGCGTGATCGGCGATAATCGGTGGTTTAGATCAAAAGGTAAATTCACCGATCCGATCGGTGCATCCGATCAACCAGCCGTTCAGTATGCCCACTTGAGGCCATTTTGGGGTATTGATTTCCACAGTGCTGAAGGAATAATTAGTTACTGCTATGATAATAAATACATAGTAATGCTGGTAAATAACTATAAGGCAAATATAGAAATGAATTCATGAGTGAATTAATTAATTAAAGTTAAAACATTAACATTTAGAAAATATAAATAATATATAAATAATAACTTGATTGGATCGGTGATTGATCGGTATCGGGTGATCAAACTTTTGTGATCGGTGCTCGGTGATCGGTTCCAAAAAACCTGATCGGACCATCCCTAGTAAAAACTACATTCATGGTCTGGAGAGGGCACTTTTTACAGGCGGGTAAAAGGGCAGGGGCTCAAGCCCCTTTTGATGTCTATGTGTGCACATGCCTGCCCCATCATGATCAGTTAACTGCACTTCCAGAACTCCGTTGCATACTATTCAATAAAAGTATAATAGCATAATAATGTATTTTATAAGTGAAACATAATAATTACTCTTTACTTTGAACCCCTAGTGAGGAAGTGACACAGTCATTCTGAATACTGATTCATCCCCCATGCAGTCTAGCCTCACTTGGGGGCTAAATGTCTCACCCTTGAAGGGGCTGACCATTCAAGGCTATATCTATCATACTGTTTAATGACCTTGGGGATCGACATTAGTAATGTTTGTGTTAAAATGCTGATTCACTCTCACTAATGGAGAGTCCCCTGGAAAGGCTGTGCACAGGATGTCTTGTGACACAACGTTTATCTAACCGTGGCTCTAAATAAGGTAGTGTATGTCTCTTTGCATGGTTTATCGATGCCTTTCCAAGTCACCAGCAGCTCTCACTGTTCTTGCATGACCTGGCAAACGCACAAGCAATGAGAGACTGAAGTGGAGCTCTGTTCTTCATCCCTAGATGCCTCACACATGACCGGCACAGTGCACTCCCGGCAGAGAGAGAAAATAGTGGCAGTGGCGTCAGTTCAGAAAAAGTTAAGGTATGGCAACATGACTGGTGTCTTGAACACGCGCGAAGGCGCGTGCAAGACACCAGTCATGTTGCCATACTTTAGCAACAGGCATGATACATTTATATTAAGAAGTGCATTCTATTTTTTCCCCCGTTTCTACGGTTTCTTGGGCTGGATATGGCAGCCTGGAATGGTTGTTCAAGTGCAGCTAAACTTAGCATGTTAGTAAATGTGCCACAATTAACAATAATGAATTGCACCTGTGCAGCTGACCTGCGGAACCTGGGAATATACCATTTTGTCAAGATGGGGAGAATACAAGCGTGGAGAATATAATTATAATACCTTGTTAAAGTGACCATGTTGTGAAATCTTGCATTTGTAGTTATTTTACTGTAATTTAACAACATAATAACCAGCACAGTAGACAAAGAGACATTCATGGATTTATATTTAAAAGTAACTTTTATTTTCACCCCTGGACCGAGGGTATGGCAGCTGCATACCCTACCCAATTAACGCCCCTGGATAGTGGAGACTACTCAACAGGGGAGGAGAGAAGAGGAGCAGAGAGGAGAGGAGAGTAGAGGCCCTGAAGGTCCCTAAGTAGCATCTGAGTCACAAATTTATGATTATGAATCATCAATGTCCCAAGGTCCCATATTATGCACATGCAGTAATCCTCCCCTCCTCGATGATGGCCAGTAAACCACCATCTACCATCATGCTTCACTCGTCCCAGTTTCTCTCGTCTCAGTGACTCTCATTCTAAAGGCTCATTTACACTTTGTCACACAACAACATTGAGGAGAAGGGTCTTGCGACGAAGATAAAGTAATAAAAGAATGAATGAACCCTTCAAATTAATGTTGTCAGTCAGTCATCTTTAAAAGGACTGTGCGCTCTGTTTTAAGTTTGTCTCCCCTTTTGAGTCAGAGTGTGCGTGTGTATGTGCGCATGTGCGTGTGTGCACGCGTGTGTGGGTGCATGTAGGAGGAGGAATCAAAAGAATGAAGTCTATCTGTGTCTAGTATCTGTGGGTGAGATCGATTCATTACATTACATTCATTACATTCTATAAAGACAGATTGATTTGGAGCAGTTTGGGTATTCTATTATTCTGTTTACTTATTAAATTCTGTAGAAACATCTCACTGAACTGCTACATTGGATGACCTCCCATAAATATGTAATTCCCTGGCCAGGGAGTGGGACCAAGGAATGAATCTCACATGTGGATATAGAGGGAGATTGACAGACAGAGTGACACCTGATAAAAGCTGCCAATTGAAATATTTATTTTCTCTTCCTTGTTTCATTT
Source organism: Nannobrachium achirus (assembly GCF_963921795.1). NCBI lineage: Eukaryota > Metazoa > Chordata > Actinopteri > Myctophiformes > Myctophidae > Nannobrachium > Nannobrachium achirus. The sequence continues at coordinate 36,497,910 of NC_137818.1, read as the reverse complement.
TTTATTTCTCCTCTCTCGTTCTTCTCCACCTCTCCACTTCTCCCTTACCTCTCCCCACTGCAGCAATAGGAGTGTTGCGTGGAGCTGTGCTCTGAAAACGTCAGTCCTCATGTGCTGTGTGCCTGGTTTTTATTAGTGATTTGGCGCAGAATACTGTGCGTTCTGCATTGCTACAGGAGCTGTCAGTGTAGAGATTTCCTTTTTACAACGTAGGCCCTATCACACGCACACGCACACGCACACACACACACACACACACACACACACACACACACACACACACACACACACACACCTAACCCACCCCAAACCCACCCCCAACCCTCCGCCAGGGGACCAGAGCAACCCGGAACATTTGAGTCCACCAGTCAACTCTTGCGTGTGTGGATGTGTTGCCATTGGAAACTAGCAGGGGTGGGGTCTCCCACTCAGAGGAGACTTCGTCATGGGTGCGTCCAGACTCCAGCCGCACCACATGGACCCGGTTCAACTTGCTGTGTTCTGGCCCGACGGAGGCTGCTGGGGAGTTGAGCAAGTATGGGAATAAACAGCTTTTTGCCTTTTAATAACCCCGCTCATGTGAATGCTGGTAACCTCGGCCCCAGCAGAGGTTCCACATGAACTGAAATAGTACATGGTGTGAGTGATGGGAGGATCAGACAGAATGTTGGATGAGAGTGTGAGGTGTGGTGAGAGAAATTAACATTTGGATTCAGAAATGGTTACACCAACCTTGTGAGAATCCAAGTCGCTGGTGGTGATCCAGATTTCGTAAACAACATTTGTTTTGTGCAAGTCGCATAAATACCAGCAGTCAACGAAAGTTATGATTTATTGATGCTCATCTTATTGGTATGTACACACACCATACACCATTTGTGTTAATAGAAGCAGAACTCTGCCTGTTCTGCTTTCAGGCCTACAACAGTACTCTCCTTTCTGACTGTCTTGTAAAACTCTCAAAGCTGTGATCAATGCCCTGGCAGTCTGACACAAACCCTGAGCTTTGATTTCCTTGGTTTGCTGTGATTTGAGATCAGCCTGCTTAAACGTTCCCGTGCCTGCCTCTCCACTCCATGCTGTAATTGCTTCCATGTCTCTCAGTTGTGGTGCAGCAGGCTGTGCTGACGACGTTGGTAGAGAGGTGGAGGAGAGGTTTTCAATAAGGCCAACAGGGTGGGTGGGGTCGTGTACTCACAGTGGCTGAAGCTCATTCTCTCAGCTGAGGGAGCACTGCCGCGCACTAGTGTGACACTGCTATGGAGACGTCTCACACTGTGAGCTAAACACTTATTCATGTTATGAGTAAGGCTTTCCCTCGCTCCCTAAGTCCCAATGTACTTTTCTATTTCCATGTCGGTGACGTAGAGTATCCCTTAAATACCCCACGTCCTGAACCACAACCTCCTACAGCCAATTAAATCCACCACAAGGTTAGCATAAAAGGAATGTGGTATATTCAACACATAAGCAAAAGTTCTTACAGGTTCTCCTGTTTGCTCCACGGCCCCTCTGATGTGAAATGGAGATATGCTGATGTAAAACATATTGAGGGGTGTTTAGAAGCCATGAGTTCTCACTTCTTGGAACTGGAGGCCTCTGAAGATGTCATCTGTCTTATTAACACATGCAGCCTAGCCAAGCCATCATATTACAGATTTAACACAAGCCTACAGAGAGACAAAAGCACCCGGGTAGATATGGGACAGATACAACTAGAAAGATGCAATTGGAAATTGTGGTTGCCGTGGCGCGAATTTCGCAAATGAATTCAAATCAATGGGGAAAATTAATTCACCAATAAATTAATGGCCATATATATCTCTGTGTCAGTCCTTGTCCCTTTTATGCCCATACATGGATATCCCTGATCAATATTAATAAGCCTATATCTTGTAAAGCCCATATATGGACAATGGACATACTTTGTCAGCAGTCTCATGTGGTCTATGATGACAGACATGATGATGTCATCCCTATTAGGGAAAAGTCAAATATTTTAAAGTCAAAGGAGAAAATGAATTCACAAGTACATTTTATATAAATTAAACTATACAACGTATCTCTTAGTAAACTGCATGCATTCCTGTCGCGATGAAGCCGGTCTATTTGACATATGGCCCAAGTGCGTGCAACCAAAAATGTATAGGGCGGGGAAAAAAGTTTACTTAGGAGATGATAGAAGATGGAATAAAGTCAGACAAGTACTATAGTCTGGTTGCCCTACAGGGGCAACCACACTAACTAGACTGCACTCTGTCGAGGTGACAACTTGCATCTTGTGCACTCATGACCATATAGCCTACTTGTGCGCCAGCATAGTGCGCAAGTAGGCTACTGCGTTCGGTGTATCTGTCACATATCTGTTTGTGTTTGTCCAGTATTATTTATATCAAGTCGCACTTGTTGATGGTGACGTCACCAAGAATGCTGGTCCCTGATTGGCTACAAATACGCGACAGAAACACAGTACTTGCGCACTCTGCTGGCACAAGTAATTAGACAGACTATGTATGTATGTATGTATGTATGTGTGTGTGTGTGTGTGTGTGTGTGTGTGTGTGTGTGTGTGTGTGTGTGTGTGTGTGTGTGTGTGTGTGTGTGTGTGTGTGTGTGTGTGTGTGTGTGTGTGTTTTTGTGTGTGTGTGTGTGTGTTTGTTTGTGTGTGTGTGTGTGTGTGTGTGTGTGTGTGTGTGTGTGTGTGTGTGTGTGTGTGTGTGTGTGTGTGTGTGTGTGTGTGTTTTTGTGTGTGTGTGTGTGTGTGTGTGTGTGTGTGTGTGTGTGTGTGTGTGTGTGTGTGTGTGTGTGTGTGTGTGTGTGTGTGTGTGTGTGTGTGTGTGTGTATGTATGTGTGTAATATGTATGTATGGACATTGATTGACAGAAAGCTAGATATTCTTGGAGACAGAGTGAGAGAGACAAAGGGAGAAAGAACTCCATGTTCAGACTGCATCCAGGTGTTCTTCACGCAGTGCGTCCTAACGGTAGGCAAGGAGGCTGAATTCCACAGGTGAGAAGTGCTTCTTTTGGCTGCTGTCTGCCAGGTGTTCCTACATCTCATGTCTTCTGAAGATCCCTTTGATACACCAAACAGGAGGTGATGCCAGGACAGCCAGGAGACAAAAATCCACGTGTACTGAACGTTTTTCTTTTGCGCAGAGAAGATAAAGAAAAAGCAGGAACCAATTTACATGATGAACAGATATTAATCCTCCCACGTCATACACTTTGACAAGAGTGATGATTGTGCGGTGTGGTTTTGGGTCCAAACTGAAATGTTTCACGATGGAACAGCGACCACTTGTTCCCCTGAGATTCATGAGACATGGTGCATTGTCCCTTATTAGCATATACCCCATTAATCTGAGAACAACATGGATTTTCTCAGCTTTCCCCCCCACATAACAGAGAATATACATGGTATGCAATAAAAGAAAAGCTGGGTTACTTTGCTCCCTGTGAGAGGCTATAGAATGAGGTATTGTTATAGTCCCAAGGAGCAGGACCCCTGTCTGTGACTCCTCTACTACTCACTTCCACTGTCTGAGAGCAGAATTCAGTGGCTGAGCGAGGAAACAGATGTCTATTAATCAGTGGGGTTCGGGTGAGTCGCACCCACGGGTGACACAATACCCATTCAGTACAGTGCCGACTGGTAGGCATGAGTAGGCTAAGTGAATAATACTAACAGGAGTATCCAAAAACTAAAGAAAAAAGTAACAACAAAATGTCACAATTTACAAAGTGGTAGCTAATGTTTTATGTGTGAAATACATAAATAAAATAAAATATGTAGGTGTGAGCAATGTTAGCTACGGTATTTGGCAGATACTGTATAGCACTTTTGTGAACCTGGAAATGTTGAGTAACAACATTTCTATGAAATGATCTGTCTATTGATATTTTCAAATTAGATGGGTAGACAGTAGAGACCATATGTTATTTTTCTTTTCTTTCGCTGTGCAACATTGTGTCAGTGCCATACATACATAATCGGTTAGTTGCGACCGTCAGGGAGCAGTTTACTATGAAAACCTCCACCGGCCGTCCGTCCGTCGGTCGGTCACACGTGCGGTCGACCGCACGTGTCACTCCGCATCAGTCTGACATCACTCTGACATCACAGAGTCCACAGCTGATGATGTGGCGTGATGTCATACAATACACAAACAAGCCCTATATAAAGGGGCAATTCTCACCAGGGAAGAGAGCATTCCTCGACTCAGACCTTATCGCCAGGATCAACTAAGCTTATAGCTTATCATCACATCCAACCATCTTAAGATACTCAGCTAGTGGGGAATGCTCTCTTCCCTGGTGAGAATTGCCCCTTTATATAGGGCTTGTTTGTGTATTGTATGACATCACGCCACATCATCAGCTGTGGACTCTGTGATGTCATCGTATCTCCATATATGGCCATCTCCGTAATATGGAGATATAAGTTGTCCATGCCCAAGTATGGGCTGGTGAGGTCAGACTTGTCTGTCGTACATTTCGGTCAATTCCAGTGGGGATGCCATTGAAAAGTTAATCTAGTTGTACAAAGTAATCAAAGAATGGGTTGACTGGTAGGCTGGTTGACTGCTTTATCTGTGGAGAGTGTATGTCACTGAGAGTCCTTTTATAGCGATTGAAATCATGATGAGGTCACGATGAGTCATCTATGCCCAAATATAGATTTCTAGGTCAGATGGCCCATGGAGTTTGTGATGTCAAACCTAGCAACCCAATATAAACAAACCTGATGTCAGACCTGAAGTATCCTTTTATACCCATATATGGAGATACAGAGATCTCCATATATGGGCATATTAGAAAGCCCATATATGGGCATATACGGATGACATCAGGGATATCCATATATGGGCATAAAAGGGACAAGGGCTTACAGTTAAGAGATCTCCATATATGGGCATATCAGAAAGCCCATATATGTTCATACTGATGACATCAGGAATATCCATATATGGGCATAAAAGGGACAAGGACTTACAGTTAAGAGATCTCCATATATGGGCATAAAGGGACAAGGACTGACAAACACTGAGATCTCCATATAACCTATGGGAATATAAGGGATGAGGACAATGCATAGCATTGTGAGCTTGTAGACCTATTTTCTAAATATTGTTGTACATTAAAAACTTGAAATGGGTCGTTCTGCATAGTACTTGGGATTTGTTGATGTAAATGTTCACATAGAGTGTAATAATTGGTAAAACAAACTTTTGGCCTATAGTGGGGAATGCTCTCTTCCCTGGTGAGAATTGCCCCTTTATATAGGGCTTGTTTGTGTATTGTATGACATCACGCCACATCATCAGCTGTGGACTCTGTGATGTCATCATATCTCCATATATGGCCATCTCCGTATATGGAGATATAAGTCGTCCATGCCCAAGTATGGGCTGGTGAGGTCAGACTTTGTGTGATGCGTAGGTTATCTCCATATATGGAGATTCAACATTCCAGGTGTAACTATGGCTACCCGTATGACGTGAGAGGTGGAGGTTGTGATATTTGTGGAGATAAGCGACCAACGGTCGCTTATCTCCCGATTAGGGAGTCTTACTGGTTAACTGTCTGGTTGGTTGTGACCATAGGTCACATTTAGTATGAAAACCTGCAGATCATGTGAGTGTGTGCCTCATGTCACGCTCCATATATGGCCAAGATTCCTGATGTCATCAATATTAAGCCCATATCTGGGAATGCCCATGTATGGACATATTGTGTCAGTCTCATGATAACCAGTGTGGTTGTTGCGACATGAGTCACACTTGCCAATTAATTCCGTCCTTGTCCCTTTTATGCTCATATATGGAGATCCCTGATGCCATTATATTAAGCCCATATCTGGGAATGCCCCTATATGGACATATTGTGTCATTTTCTGTTGTTTCAGTTGTTTTCAGGTCGCTTCTCGCCCTTGGGGCGTCTTACTGGTTGACTTCTGTCAGGTTAACTAGCTGTTGGTTGGTCTGCTGTTTGACCTAACTGCATCAGACAGTGTAAGTGTTATTATTGGGGAGTGCCTCCTGGTAGCCTTGCATAACCAGACAATATCACACTGTGTGGTTCTCAGCCATTCAAAAAAATAATCCGGGGGCGGTTACAAAGATTATTCAAATGGACTCTATTGGTTAGACCCACAACCAATCAGAGTAGCCCAAGAAGCCCAAGAAACAAAGTGGAATGCAACAACCAAAGTGGAACGATACAAACAAAGTGGAACCTAACAGGCCCGCACTACATTTGCATACCGGGCCCTGGTTGGTTCCCTCACGACTTGGGTGCTGAGAAAAATGTACATAGCTAAGCGAGGCTAGACCCTATCTGCTGCCTTGTGTTAGCAATGGCAGATAGAGTTTAGCTGCGCTAGGCCAGCATCTACTTGATCATGCTGTGAAGAAGAGCATTAACATTGTCACATGAAATAATATAATTTCTGTCATGATCCAATGCTGCTACGACAAACAGTTCATTTAATCCCACACACTGTAACTCTTTGATCTCCGTTAGTCAGACAATGCTATCATAGTTAGAGAGCTTTAAACTACAGTATTACACCTAATCTATAAACACATTATCAACTCATACTATATAAAGCCAACGCCTAGCACAGATTCTAATCAAAACATCCTGCTTCACTCTACTTCCTGCCATGAGATACCCGATCATTTTTACCCACACAGTGTTTACTATTCAAGTGCATGCATCCAACAACATACATGCTTTTTGGGTTGACAATGCCTTCCTTGCCAATGTCAGATTCTGCCTGTTACAGCCCTCGGTAGCTAGGCTACCCAGCCTGTTGGGCAGTAACAAGTTACTTTTATTATATTACTGTAATAAAATCATTTTACCCAGTAATGAGTAGTGTAAGGTAGCCTATTGACCAAAAGCAATACGTTTTATTGTGACCGTAGGGAGCAGTTAGTATCAAACCCTCCGCTTCATGTCAGTCAGTCAGTCACGACTCACGCCTCATGTCACTCTCCATATATGGCCGTCCTTGTCCCTTTTATGCCCATATATGGAGATCCCTGATGTCATCAATATTAAAAGCCCATATCTGGGAATGCCCATATATGGACATATTGTGTCAGTCTCATGTGGTCTCAGCGCCACCTCGCCCTTAGGGTGAGGTTGCTTCTCACTCTTAGGGTGTCTTACTAGTTACATAACTATGTAAAACATTATACATATTTTATCAGGTTTTGTTGGATGACTTTTGAAAACATTTCATTTGATAGGTCAAGAAAGATTGCTGCTTTATTTTATTTTATTTCGTTTTTGTCTGATTAGTGACTCTTATTATTCCATGGTTGGGGGGAGAAAAAGTAAAATGTAATATAATATAGAACTCTTGATTCCAAGTAATACTAACTAACTAATATAATATTATTACTTTTCTAAAGAGTAATATGTATTACTCACATGCCCCTCTTCTAGCGCCACCATGAGGCCGATTCTTGCAAAACACATTTTTGAACACTGCTCCTACAGATTTTGTCCTAAAATCACGCAAATTGGATGGCAAATCACAACCTCCACCCCTGATTTCTCACATGACCCTCTTCTAGCGCCACCATCAGGCCGATTTTTGCAAAACACATTTTTAACACTGCTCCTACAGATTTTGCCCTAAAATAAGCAAAGCAGTACACAGTATCTCTAAAGTCATGTCATCAACATGGATCTGTCCCATTTCCCATATTCCCTCCTGATTCGCTACGTTTGCCTTCTAAAGTTTGTGTATGCGACCTGACGGTCGCTTATCTCCCGATTAGGGAGTCTTACTGGTATTATTAGTTTTTTAAAGAGTAATATGTATTACTCTCCTGAGTAATGTTGCCCATCCTGGCGGAGATATATACCTCATGGAGGATCAACTAAACGTACAACAGGGACTGAGACTCTTGTTGGTTATCTTGTTTTTACGCACACCCTCGGCTCACACTTTTCTTCTGAGGTCATTGATGATGTGTGAGTGCACGCATGCATACTCGTGTGTATGTACATTGTCCTTCATCCCACATATAGCTGATCCATATGGATGAATCAAATGTCATTCATCACAGATGAAGGTGCCAAGTTGCCAACACAAACATACTAAACTATAGTCATCATAATCATCATACTACAGAGGAAACAAAAACAGGTGGGGTTTGTGGCATGGAGAAACGGGTGTGACTATCTGCGCGTGCATGTGTGCGTGCAATGTGCATGCATGTACAGTGTGGTAGGGTCACACCTTCCCCTCAGCCGTGTTTCCTGTTTCTGAGCAAACAGTTTTGTCAACTTTTGCTTCAACCAGCCCGCAGAGAGAAACCCTACGAGGCCTACTGTGATAGAATAGAAGAAGGTGTGTGAAATTTCCTCCTGTGGTATGCAGTTGAGATAGTGTGTAACTTAGTGATAATGTGATAATCTCTCTTTATGCGTTACTTATCATGTGAGAATCTATCTTTGTATGTTACTTATAATGTGAGAATCAGTTGACCTTATGTCACCACAATGAGTATCCTTAACAGGCTAACAAATAAAACACAAACTTGTCTGTAAAAGCAGCTATTTTATGACTGTGGAAAGAATATGCTGCAAAAATAAAATAACAGGCAAGGAATAGCACTGCGTGGGAAGAATTCAAATCATATAATACAAATAAAGGGACTGTACTGTCTCTTCAGCACTGTGCATCAAGGGAGGGGTGTTTCCTTTAGTGCAGCTGGGCCTGTCTGACAAGGAGAGACAGAGAGAGAGAAAGAGAGACTACAGCACACCTGATGGAGGGGGAGAATAAATCAGGATAGTAACCTACATGACCCTTGATTTAATTCTTGGAAGACACAATGGTGCTGAGATTACAAGTTAAGAAAACCACAAAACAACTTGAAAGAGGAAATTCAATGACTAAATAAACAAAAGCACATTGCATAGCTTTCAACCTGGTGTCCCTTTTTGGGCAAATAAAAATAGCAGATATACAGGCTCATGTGTTGTTATGTGATGTGTTGGGAGTGTGTAGATAGGCTAGTTCTGATACTTTCACGTGAAACCGGCATGCAATAAAATGAGAAATTGTCTGTCAATATAATCACACGTCTTTGGCAGTTCCCAGAAACCCAGCTCCCTGTCTTATTTTCTCAATCCTCCAACTGCAAACCGACTTGTAAAAGAATCGCTACACTTGAGGAAAGTAACAAACAAATAGACTGCACTCTGTTATGTTATGTTGTTATGTTTTATTTATTTGACATGGACATTACAATCACATTGGACGAACCAGATGCATTGATATAAGTGATTATAGCACAAGTGCTAATTCTCATCACCTGTCCACAGGAGGCTTTTCTATTTGACAAAAATCTAATCTAACACCCAATCAAGTACAATAAACATTAATACTTATCTAAAATCCAATCAAGTACAAAAACAATAATACTAATCTAAACCCCAGTCATGTACAAACAATTATAATATGTGCTTACTAATAAGAACTAACTAACAACAAATCACAATCTGACCCATCAGCTTGTGGGACATACAACATCATAAATAGCCATAATCAGTCAATTCACACAGCAGATAAATAGCAGAAACTCATGTGAACACAGTAGATTTGATTTCAACCTGGCACCTCTGTCGAGGTGCCAACTTGCGTCTTGTGCACTCGTGGCCATATATGGCCTACTTGTGTGCCAGCAGAGTGCACGAGTACTGTGATCGGTGAAAAAATGCTGTCTGTATGTACAGTATGTGGACAAGTTGGCACTCTGTCGAGGTGCCAACTTGCGATTTGTTATTTATATCAGGTCGCACATGCTGGTGGTGATATCACCGAGAACACTGCTCCCTCATTGGCTAAAGGCCCTGCCTTTGTACTGTGGAAACAGATGGCCGGAAACAGACAGCACCGAAGAAGTACTTGCGCTCTCTGCTGGCGCAAGTAAATAGCACATAGGATGCACACAACTGCAAGCGTTTCCCAAACATTTTCAGCTGAGAACCAAAATATTAATTTAGTGTCTCCTGGAAACCAAAAGAATACATTAAGATAAAGGGATAACGTCCGGCTCAGCGGTCGTTATCGAGAAATACAAATCCCGACAGGCCGATGCCACCAACGCGAAGCGGAGGTGGCATGAACCTAAGCGACACTACAGTAACATAGGGTCCATGCCGGTGACGTAGAGGCTATTTTTAATGCTGCACTGCAAAATCATGAGCATTAATTCAATTTGCACTGTAGTATATTCTACAGCGAGAGTCCATTCGCATTACAAATTTCAGGACTATCCGTCAAATGTCTAGTGTTATTAGGATTCATAAGCTCATGCATAATTTGTCAAATGGCAATTTAAATAAACATTTTTACAGTCTAGGTGCTTTTGGAGTGTGTCAATGACAGAGGGTCTATTTGTTTGTGGTTAATCAAAAGACTTGTCTTGATGTTTACGTGCATCTGACATGAGTGGTCTAGTCATTGTAAATCCATGAATTTATTTTCCTTTTGAGGAATTGAAAAGGGGATGAAAGGGGCTCAGACAGACAGATTGTAGGGCGTAATGGACTATACACTAATGTATGAAACCCCTGCTATGTAAACTGTGATGTAACAAATGACAGAGCTTAGCTACAGAGTGCTATAGTAAACACAGAGACCAGTGTTCCTCAGCTCTCTCTTTGGGAGTAGCGTAAAGTGCATAGTTGTAGAAATGACAAGGCAGGGCACTCCACAGACGACGAACACAAAGATGAATTAATGCCTATGAGCTTTGTTTGATTACACGATGAACCAGATAAAAGAACGGCATTTATTCACAGCTTAACATCGGGATAAACTTTGCATGTAGCTTTATGTAGGATACGTGGATACCTTTGATGTCAGTGTTCCTGGTTAAGTAAAGCTCCTCGGCTCCTCCAAGACCCATGCCATGCTGGGAGACTGACAGTGGGGCTCCTCATTAACACAGCGTGGGCCCCTAACTTGCATCATTCTCTATTAATAGAGAGAGGGACACACCCTGTACCTTGTAATGAATAAAGACAAAACGTTAAAAGGCACAGATTCCTTAAAGTTGTACTATGTAACTTTTTTTATAAAACAAATCTTAAAATTCTCCTAACTATTAAATCACAAACGTTTTAGAAGATCCGCGCCGTGAATTTCAGCCTGTAAAGCCTTCTCTGTATGTAAACTGAGATCCTTGCCGTGGACCGGATCTCGCGCCAAAATTGCGTCATCACACTACCGGCCAATCACAGCGAGGGTTATACAACTGCCGGCCAATCACAGCGCATCTTGAAGTGGGGTCGCTATGGCAGCCATATTTGTTGTCGCCCGTTTGTACCATCCCTTCTCTAGGTAATTTCGCCTACCAGGCAGGGTGAAGGAGTCCGTATCTCTGGAATTACTGAACGCACAGGAACAAGGGACCCCTTAAAAGATAGATCTCAGCGAGGTGGAGGCAGACGCGGGGGTCTGAAGGTACGAAAAACGTCCGAAAGACGCGGACGCGACCGCGGTTTGCTATAGGGCTAATGACCACTAGTTGGGCATCTTACACAGTATGGCTTTAAAGGACAACTTTGTTTTTTACAACAAGGGTTCATATTTTAGATTGTGATTAGAGAAAAGAAAAGATGAGTGTTAAAATGTTTTAATTTACTTCTTTCTATTATTTTAGCGATTTTACTATTTTGATTTCAGTGGGTGGGCATGCGTACAAGTGTCTAAATATGTATTTTTAGACACAATAAGCCGACAAATGTCTTTATTACTATTTACACCAGCCCCCATAAGTCACATGACCATGAAAGATTGCAGTGCATCTTGGGAATGGGCTTATTGTGTCGAAATTGTTAAAATCACTAAAACGATAGAAAGAAGTAAATGAAATCATTTTAACACCCATCTTTTCTTTTCTCTAATTACTATCTAAAATATGAACCCTTGTTGTAAAAAACTAAAGTTGTCCTTTAAGGCAATCATAATATCAGCTCTACTGCTGCTAACATATGTCACCCCCACCCCCCAATCCCCTCCTTCCACTGCTCCTCTGTCCCCTACACTAAATTCTTAATCATTTACCCCTCATCCTCACCTCTATATCATTCCCTGCCCTGACCGTTCCAATTATCTCTCCCCAACAGGATGAGGTATTGGTCCAGGATTACACAGGTGAAGACAGATAGGGAGACAGCCGACAGGTGACCAGAAACCTCTAAATACACATCCACCTGTTAAAGATTACTATAATAATAATCCAAACAACCTTCCACAAAGAGTTAGCCTGCACTGATAACAAAGAAAGAAAGGAAGAGAACATTGACGTAATGAATAAGCGGCAGCTGTAAGGCCAACCTCAGCAAAGAGTACCTCTCTGACTCACTGGTTTTCCACTTCAAAAACCCCTAATCAGTAAAAAAGAAGGTTTCTTTTTTTTCAGAAGGGGGAGGGGCCTTCAGGTGCCTCAACAAAGAGTGCGTTGACTCACCTTGCCGCTGCCGCTACAGAGGGAGTCAGCTGGAAAGAGCTGTGATTAGAAAAGTGCATGGGGATGACCTCTCCTCCCCGGGTGACTGGACACACTCTGTGGGGGCCCTAATGAAGGGGCCAGCACTCAGGGAAAGGCCCCAGGGTCATAGGCTGATGTTATATAGAGAGAGACTTCAGAGGCCTCTAATCTGGTGACACCCAACACAGTGCAGCAGAGTTGACACGCGTGTGTGTATGTGTAGGTAGGTGTGTGTGTGTGTGTGCGTGTGTGTGTGTGTGTGTGTGTGTGTGTGTGTGTGTGTGTGTGTGTGTGTGTGTGCGCGCGCGCGCGCGCGCGCGTGCGTGCGTGTGTGTGTGTGTGTGTGCAACATGTACATGTTCATATGACTTATATGACTTATATTATATTATCTTCAAAAGGGCATTTCCAAAGGAAACAACGCTCGCGGAACACCACCTTGTTAGGCCTAACCTATAGTTATAGTCCAGTCATTTTAGGGTTAGACCTCAGACAAATTGCAATAGTAGCAAACTCAACTGATTTTGTATCCTCATTATGTCCTTAGTGAGGGAAAAAAAGTCCCAAGGAATCCCACCGGGGCAAAGTTTTGAAAACGACCTACCTACCTTCAATTACTATACACTACAATATAACGGAAAAAATGACTGAAAAAAATCTGCTTTAAGTGGGATATGAGGGGTCAAACTAGGTGTTTTTAATTATTCTGAATCCATTGCAAGCATTTGTTTTGCATGAAAAACATTCCTTGGGCTAAAAACGGACCCCAAAAGACTGAAAATTTATGAAAATTTATGAAAATTGATGAAAATTGACGTTTTGAGTGGCCATTTCTGGCCCAAGGAATGTTTTTCGTGCAAAACAAATGATTGCAATGGATTCAGAATAATTAAAAACCCCTAGTTTGACCCCTCACATCCCACTTAAAGCAGATTTTTTTTCAGTCATTTTTTCCTTTATATTGTAGTGTATAGTAAGTGAAGGTAGATAGGTCGTTTTCAAAACTTTGCCCCGATGGGATTCCTTGGGACTTTTTTTCCCTCACTAAGGACATATTGAGGATACAAAATCAGTTGAGTTTGCTACTATTGCAATTTGTTCCAGGTTTGGCCTAATTTTGGCCTAAAATGACTGGACTATTAGGCCCAAATCAGAAATTAGCCTACAAAAACAAATATGTTGATACATACTGTACATGTACTGTAAGCCCCTCCCATACACTAAAATGTGTACCCAGCCTGAATGGGTTAAAGAAATGAAGAGGGCCACAGTTGTACTCTCTGTTAGTTGTCATAAGCGCTGCGTCGGCTCTCCAAAAGGACTCAACCATAGAAAATGAACATGGCCTCTCTAAATTGAAAAAAGGAGACGAGAAAATCATTTATTTCATATTAATTGACTGACATGTTGCAACGGCAGCCATTCCCAACACCATAAAGTTGTTGTTGTTGTTTTGTTTTTGTTTGTTTTTTCTTCCTATGAATACAGGGATTACTCGAGAACCCACTGGGCCCCTCTGTCTGTTGAGAGAAGAGGGTGGGAGCGAAACGAAAGTGCTTCCGCTCACATAGCCAAAACATCCCCGGGAAGTCCATACCAACCTCCTAAAGCTTCAAATTCCTCAAGTCCTGCATTGCTAAATAATGGATCATACAGCCACTGATGACAATGGTGTGCCGGGGCCTGGAAGACGTACTGCTGGTCAGATCCATTTTAAGCTTGAACACTGAGCTTCCAACACAAGGTCTCAAAACCTCTAGGAACTGACCTCTTTTCAGAGGTGGCGGCTTGCTTACATGAAAGCGATTTCCACCAAGCAGAGAATGAAATGTGGCTCATCAGGTCAAAATTGAATCATTTACCAAACAGCAGGCCTCCAGATCACTTTACCTCCCCAATAATTTATGGCTGTTTGAATTCCTCAGCTCTCCCTCCCCTGGAGCCTAATCCCAGGGAGTGAGGTCAGGGTTAGGATTGATATCATTTGATCAGCTCTCAGGATGTAGTCTGTCAGGGAGGTGCGTAAATTCTGTGTAGAGGTTCAAACTTTGAGGCCGAGTTAAAGCTTGATTTATTCTTTGTTGTACAATGGTGTTCAGAAAATGACATGCAAATGGTCAGAGTGCATAGTTCTTCTCACCCAGATGAACCACTACCACTGGTTTGGTACCAACACCATAGTGCTATGGGATGTGGAAGTGTCAAACCAGATTGTTCTTCATGGAAGCCTTAGGAGTCGGCTCTCAAGCCACACTATCTCCTCAATCTTCAGAGAATCTGTATTTCCCCTGCGTCAGACTTTGTGGTGCCATGTCATAGTTCCGACATCCCATTTTTCCGACCTCCCATTATTCCGACCTGACCACCTAAACCTAACCTTAACCCTAACCTCAGTAAAACTAACGTGCTAACCTGCCGACACTGGTGAATGCTAACCTGGTGAATGTTAACCTGGTCGGAATATTGAGAGGTCGGACTTATGATCAGTCTACCTACCTGCCCGGTCGCATCGCATGTTGAGGAGGGCGGATGATTTACGATTCTCTGCATATTGGTATGTAACTCAAACTGTGCTAAGACAGCAGAAGCAGACTTCCCACTGTTCGGCATGACCCCTGACTCGCTTGCCTAGCGGCTTGCTCGCACGTTGACTTCTGACAGTGCAACTACCTTGTTTCAAATGTTCTTAGCAGATGAGTTAAGACAGTGAGTCAACCTATTGCAAGTTGCGAGTGAATAATGCACTTCCAGGTCCAAGAGTGAGAGTATGCTGACTTTGGGAGTGTCTGGCCATCAGACGAACTTGACAGATATCAAGATATTAATTGTGCACAGAGACTTACTGAATCTTCCTCCATGTTGGTTGGTACCCAGAGCTCAAGTGACCCTATATGGCATGGCAGTGCAATTCTCCTCTGACATTTCAAATGGAAAAAACAATAAAAAATATAAAATCACACCTAGTGTGAAGTGAGCGGTGACTTTGAGAAGTGTTAAACTACAGTAAATGAATTCTTCAGTTGTCCATTCGTGTCAAGGCTGCTCAACAGCGCCACTTAGTCACCCAGTATGGTATTGTAGCTGTTGTTACTCATACAAGGTGTATATGAGTATACTCATATACCTACACACTGTGTAGGTACTAGGTAGGTATGTACTGTATGAGTATACCCATATGCCTCGTACACACTCATGCATTGGAGCGCTGAGGCACCCCTCCAAAAGAAAGTCATGTGTTAGTGCTTGAGGTAAGGCAGGAAAACACATTTCAGCTGTAAAATGTTGCCTTTCAGAAGGAAATTCTCTGGTAGGCTATCCTGTTTGATTTTGAGTGATTTATTGGGAACAATAATGTTTCTCCAAAAATGCACATGGAAGAAAGTATAGAAGGGTGTCTGGTCGGGACTGAAAGAAGGGAGGGAGAAGGAGGGAATTTGTCAAAAATCATCAAGATTGTGCACTTGGTGAGATTTTTGGCATGGTGTTAGGTATGAGGCATGATGAGGTTTTCAAAAACCATCGCAAGCGAGTTGGGCTCGCCCCATAGTGGTCGGTTTGCAATGAATATAATATTAGATGGGCTAGGTCAATATGGTTGAAACCAAAAATATATTATTGAAAATATCTTTCAATGGATTTTGTTACTATTGGGTATGCTAAATAAATGTAGGCATCTAATGCCTATAAGTTGGGAGGGAAAAGGCGCCATCTTGAAAATTGGATTCATGTTCAATTTTATTTTCAGACATTTAACCACTTTTTTAACCACATATAACCCTCAATATTTAGTAAACCTGACCAAAGCCTGGCATTGGCCAAGCCTCGCGGGACATAATGAAATTTATTCATAAAAGGCACTGCTCACTTCACACTTCTTGAATCTACTATTTTTGGCTAATTACTGTGGTTGCCCAACGGGGCAACACACTGTAGTCCTGGGGAAAATGTATTTATTCTAGATAAACTTTATTTGTGAACTTTATTTATTCCAGATAAACTTTATTTGTGAACAGGTTTTTACCTTTAATCAGATGAAATTAGAAATGGGTGGAAACACATTTGGGAGTGGTGCTAGCTGGAGTATTGGTCGAGCAATTGGAAATTGCAAGTGTGGTTGCTGATGTGACTATATTCTGATGTGACTATATTCTGATGTGACTATATTCTGATGTTACTATATTCTGATGTTACTATATTCTGATGTGACTATATTCTGATGTGACTATATTCTGATGTGACTATATTCTGATGTGACTATATTCTGATGAGACTATATTCTGATGTGACTATATTCTGATGTGACTATATTCTGATGTTACTATATTCTGATGAGACTATATTCTGATGAGACTATATTCTGATGTGACTATATTCTGATGTTACTATATTCTGATGTTACTATATTCTGATGTTACTATATTCTGATGTGACTATATTCTGATGTTACTATATTCTGATGTTACTATATTCTGATGTTACTATATTCTGATGAGACTATATTCTGATGTTACTATATTCTGATGTTACTATATTCTGATGTTACTATATTCTGATGTGACTATATTCTGATGAGACTATATTCTGATGAGACTATATTCTGATGTGACTATATTCTGATGTTACTATATTCTGATGTTACTATATTCTGATGTTACTATATTCTGATGTGACTATATTCTGATGTGACTATATTCTGATGTGACTATATTCTGATGTTACTATATTCTGATGTGACTATATTCTGATGTTACTATATTCTGATGTGACTATATTCTGATGTGACTATATTCTGATGTGACTATATTCTGATGTGACTATATTCTGATGTGACTATATTCTGATGTGACTATATTCTGATGTTACTATATTCTGATGTTACTATATTCTGATGTGACTATATTCTGATGTGACTATATTCTGATGTTACTATATTCTGATGTTACTATATTCTGATGTTACTATATTCTGATGTTACTATATTCTGATGTTACTATATTCTGATGTGACTATATTCTGATGTGACTATATTCTGATGTGACTATATTCTGATGTGACTATATTCTGATGTTACTATATTCTGATGTGACTATATTCTGATGTTACTATATTCTGATGTGACTATATTCTGATGTGACTATATTCTGATGTTACTATATTCTGATGTTACTATATTCTGATGTTACTATATTCTGATGTGACTATATTCTGATGTTACTATATTCTGATGTTACTATATTCTGATGTTACTATATTCTGATGTTACTATATTCTGATGTTACTATATTCTGATGTTACTATATTCTGATGTTACTATATTCTGATGTTACTATATTCTGATGTTACTATATTCTGATGTTACTATATTCTGCAGCAAGCTAACATAGTGACGACAGCAACCACACTTGCAATTTCCAATTGCATCTTTCTAGTATTCCCCTCAGAATAGGGATGCTAGGGTTGTAAAACAAAAGAAAAAAATCATGCTTGTGCTTGCATAACGTCTTCAGACTAGGATTTGAGTCTAGGATGTACAGGCTATGCTACACACACATGTTTTGCTATGGCAAAACGCTGAGGAAAAAGGCTACAGACACAAGCACAGCCACTCTATGGACAGGCTATGCTACACACACACGTTTTGCTATGGCAAAACGCTGAGGAAAAAGGCTACAGACACACGCACAGCCATACCACACAAAGATTTGGCGGCCCCCTAGTGGTCCTGGACCCTCTGTTGAGGATACCTACAATATTCCATTTGTGGGCAGGGGGCTATTTCTAACAAAAAAAGCCACGCCCAGTTCCAACCATATTCCGCCATTTTCCATCACACTTTTAGCTACTACAGATGTTTCCTCATGGGGCTCGCTTTTTCGTCTTTTTTCTTCGCGGTTTCTTTTGCGTCATGGCCGCCAGCTCCCACCTGATGTCGTATGGGAGTTCCAACTGCTTCAGACCGTATCGAAGGACCGCTCGCTTGCATAACGCGTTCAGACTGGGACTGAGGTCCAGGATGTACAGGTCGCTGGGGGCTGAGTTGTTCGTTTTGTACCCTCCAAAGAGGATGACACGATCTCCCAGCACGCAACAGCACATCCAGTGCATCCTGCAGGGGTCTTTGCCCTTGGGCTTAACCTTCCTCCAGGAGAAGGTCTCTGGGCTGTATTTCCATAGGTCATTGAAGGTCCGGTTCAGGTTGTGGCCGCCGAACACGTACAGCTCGCCGTTGTAGGCAAATGCCGAGTGACCCACACGTCTTCTGGGCCGGTGGCGCTGTGCGGAGGAAGGTGTGCTCAGCCAGTTGGTCTCTGTGTCAAACACCCGGAGGTCGCTGCAGTCGTCCCACTGGTTCACCCAGCCCCCCCATCCCCCGAACACAAACATACTGGTCCCGATGATGGTGGCAGAGTGATATTCCGAAGCGGGTGGCCGTGTGCCTCCGGTGTCGATTACAGACCAGACCATTGTGCTGATGTCCAGCTTGTAGATGTCATTGGCGTGTTCGGTCAGGTCGGTGACTCCTCCGTAGATGTACATGACCGT
Organism: Nannobrachium achirus; assembly: GCF_963921795.1. Classification (NCBI taxonomy): domain Eukaryota; kingdom Metazoa; phylum Chordata; class Actinopteri; order Myctophiformes; family Myctophidae; genus Nannobrachium; species Nannobrachium achirus. The sequence continues at coordinate 36,478,840 of NC_137818.1, read as the reverse complement.
CCCCAAGACGCAGGCCGAGTGGCCATACCTCCCCCCCGGAACAGACCCGGAAGCGCAGGCGGGTCTGAACCATCCCCGAGTGTCAACGTCGAATGTGTAGATCAGGTGGCAATAAGGCCACCCCCCCCAGATGTAGATGGTGTCCTCTATCAGCACGGCCGTGTGGCCGCAACGCATGGAAGGAACCTCGCTGGGACGTTCTCCACTTTGGTCTGTCGCCGGGGGCAACTTCCTCCAGCGCAGAGACACTGTGTTGAAGACGTGCACGCCGATCTGGTCGTCCCTGGTGGTCTTGTGGTCCCCGGTGCCCACATGGCTGTACCCTCGGCCTCCGAATGAGAAGAGCTGGTGTCTGGCTGCCACCGCAGCATGGATGTCATGCTGCTTCGGAGCTCCTTTCAGATGCACAGCCCAACGGAGCATCGCAGGACAAATGGAGAACCGTATGTGTGTCTAAGACTGGGTTTGAACTGAATTGTTTGTTTAAAAGAATGGACAAATGTTGTGTTCTCTGCCGCTTGTATTGGAACAAGTGGCTCAAATGTCATGTGATGTTTGGCAAATCCCGCAAAAGCCAACGATGGGCTGGGTAGATCTATCTACATCTAAATCTATGAATAATTGGTGTTGATCTGAAAAACCCTTAACCTTACACTTGAATGGAGAACAGATTCTTTAAAGCAGGGGTCTTCAACAGGAGTCCGGGACCCCTAGGGGGTCCTCATAGTTACTACAGGGGGTCCTCCAAATCTTTGTGTGATAGAAATATTTTTTCTCCTTTTTTATATTTACCACTTGAACCAAGGTGTCCATATTCTGAGAACTTAGCCAAAAATAGCAGATCTACCAAGAGCACACCAAGTACAGAGTGAAAGGTCAAGTTTATTAAGTAGTGACGATTCAAGTGATTAAATATCTGAAAACACAAATTGAAAAAAAAACGTTGAAGACCCCCGCTTTAAAGAGACAAACAATATCTCCTCTCATTACTTCCCTGAATCCGCTGAGCGGAAGGCAAGTTGTCCCATGTCCTGACCAGAGGTTTATTCTTGGACCAATGCCTTGGATACGGCCATTCTCTCTCAGGGGATCCCCTTTCCCTGCACCCCAAAGAGAGACTATAAATACTCTTCTGAGGTCATCTCCGATGTGTAATTAATTTTGATCAGTAGTTCCCTGGGTGGAGAAGTGTCTGGAGTGTTATGACAACCCCCTCCATCAAGCCCATCACCTGTTGGACTCGTGCTATGCCTGTTTTCCCAGCAGTAATCTGAGCCCGGGCCAGAGTCCCTGCACGCATGGGCACCACTGAGATACCAGACAAAGGAGGCCTCACGGTGCATGTGAATCCAAAGCTCCCTCACATTAACCAGTGCTTAAACCCTTCCTACTTCATTGACCGGGGTCCCACACGGCTGGATCCTTGGCACCCTCATTTTTCCCATCTGGTCTACACCAAATCTATTTGCAGAAAATAGACCATGATGGTCATAACGTGCTGCACTGGCTATGTTCGGTGAATGATTGCCTATTATGCAAAATTCACGTCTATGACATGCCCAGAATTTGTTTTATGCAGTAGAGTTGTATTAGTAGAGGATCTGTGGCTAGTGCCAAAAATGCCAACTTTTAAATCTATACAAAAAACGTTGATGTTCTGCAGTGCCTTTTTATTAAGAAAATAATTCAGCTTTCACCTGTTTCTTTCATTGTCTTTTTTGAGAGAGCTCCTGGAAGGAGCTACGCTCCAACATCTGGCTTTGTCCGGGCTCTGAAGCGTGGCCTACATCTAGCCTACATCTCTTGGCACAAAATGCTCAAAGCTTGTTGTATGTACGCCCAGGGTCACATTGGCCAAGCTTCTCGGGATGCTTAATGAAATAAACTCATAAATAGCACCGTTCGCTTCACACTAGGTGTGATTTTATAATTTTCTTAAATATTATGCATTTTGTGCTTTTAATGCCTTTTAGGACTTTTGCATTTCTAATGAATTGCCTATGTATGAAATATGGTATACAAATAGACTTGCCTGGCTTTGCCTACTTTGCCTTGCCTTACAGGTTTTAGTTGTTCACCCAATAAATTACTTAAATGCACACCCTATGAAGACTTGAATTCATGGAGATTTTTAGGTTTTTGTTGCTTTTAGCCAATAATTAGTTGACCACCGACCGGCTCAATTCAATTTCCTACTGAGTAGCCACCCTTTCATCAAATTATTGGCTTAGAATAGAGGGTATAGCGCATGCATGAAGTGAATGGCAAATCGAGTGGAAAACCAAGTGGAAAAGTGAGTGGCAAAGTGAGTTTAACGTTGTTTAACGTTGTTTAATGCAATCAGATAGGACTTTTCTGTTTAGATGTGGGCTGTCAAGGCTAGAAAGTAGTTTTTTGCCATTCAGTAGGCGTTCCCGCATAACCTCCGGATATGATGATGATGTCACGCGCATACCCTGTATTGTGACAAAAACTAAATTCAAGGCTTCATGGGGTGTGTAAAAATGTGGGTGAACTAAAGGCCTATATTCAAACAAACATTTTCACACATTTTCTAAATATTCCCCTCCCCCCCAAATATAGCCTATAGTGATATGCCTAAAATAGGGATGTCAGTGTTGAAGTGGTTGGTGTTTGTGTCAGCAGACCATGCATTGTTCTGTATAACCCACCCAGCAGTAGCAGCAGCAGTAGGCCTATACATCAGGGGTTTTCAAAGTGGGTGACGGGGCTTGGGGTGCCATGACGGCAGTCCAGGGGTGCCGCGAGATCATTTGATAATATTTGGAATTTATTTGGAAACTTGAAAAAATATTTAGTATAATTTTAAACTTGAAGTACAAAGTTATTTTCAGTCAGTTATAACCAAAATGGCTATTATCTCAACGTTTTCCTCGCAACATAATCACTAGAATATCGTCAGGCAGAAACCTCTGTCGCACAAAACTAGTGAAAACAGCCGATCTACAAGCACACAGCGCCTCGCGTTGTGTGCTTGTAGATCTGCTGTTTTCACTAGTTTAGTAAATTTTATAGATGATAAATATAAAACAAACGGTTTTGGACATACAAGATTTCCACCCGACAACGACGATATGCTATAAATATAAGGTGCTGGGAGTGAAAAATATTATGTAGGGGTGCCTCGGATTAAAAAAATATTTATGGGGTGCCCTGAGACAAAAAGGTTTGGGAACCCCTGCTATATATCATGGTACAGTAGATATAGAGTATGGAATATAATTCCCTCACAAATCCTGAACTCTCCAAAACAGGAACCTGCCTGGCAGCTCCCTTGCTGTGGCACCTACTGACAAAACAAACAAACTAAATGAAACAGTGTGAGAATGTGGTCATCCACAGTACAGTGAAAGGGCATTAAATGGCTTGGAGTCCCTAACCTCCGTGCTTTCTCTCTCACTGTGTGTGAAAACAATGCAGGTAGTAGTCTGTAATCTCAAAGATGGCAAATAATCAACTTTCACCAAAACCCTCACACGTGCCCTTCCTTTGTGCCTTTTCCTAATCAAACTCCACCCATGCAGATTATTCCATGAATGGAAAGAGCTCGCGTCTCCCATGCCAAAAAAGACTGCCTCTGGATACATGTTTCCATGACACTACAAGAGGTGGGGGGAAAGGCCTAGCCCGTTGAGAACAGTATGTGGAAACTCTTACTCGTGCAGAGGACAGGGCAAAGTATTGTTTTCACAGGTATACTTGTGAACCCCTGTGTAACAGGAAATGAGGTCATTTGGATACAACAATCGTTTTATGCGGTTGTGTACCGAACGCTCAACTGCTATAAACAGCACGTCCCCCTGCTTCCGCTGAGAATGGCTTTTCGATGCTACCGTTACACTAGCAAGAGCAAAAGAAAACCGGCTGTAAAAATACGCCATTCATTAGGATGAGGAGGAGTGACCTGTCTGAACTGTCTGTGTCCAGTAAGCCTGGTCTTTTACGTGATTCACTTAATTGTCTATCAGGGAACATGGGGCATTGGGGCACACAGAGAGGAAGTTCCCATATTTACAAAAACACATCTCATTCCCATCGCTTCGGTAATACAGACTTCCACCCCCACACTTGAGTTCTCAAGTCCCTCTTGACCACATTGGCCTGAGGTGACCGGGGTCACACAGTGACAGAGAAGATGAGCTATATTTTCCTCCATCCCTAAACTGCTTTGCATGTTTTTACTATTATGAAAAACATTTTAAAATACTTCAAATAGCTTAGTCGGTCTACATCGACACTGGGAGCTTGTAGATCAACTATTTGAACTATTTAAAAATGTTTTTCAAAATAGTAAAAAAAAAAAAAGGCAAAGAAGTTTAGGGATAAGGGTTAAGGCATGGACGAAAATAGGGCCCGATGTCTTAGTCAAACCCTCTATACTTGGTCAACTTGATCGTGGTAGGATCTGTAGCCTACTTGGTCCCGCTTTCTCTCTACCAAATCTAGACGCTGAAAATAGCCAATCTACAAACTCTCAACATAGATCTGCTATTTTATTGTTGTCAGGACAGCATCTGATCAGGCCTCAGGAGATCTAAATATTGATTTCAGTTTGGCTTGCTTCTTGTAAATAAGCAGCATTTTTTTGCAAATGTATTTGCTTTAGTGTACAGAAACGTTAAGGGAAAAAAAGGTTTAATGAGATTGTCATTGTATGTAATAATATTATTGTTGATCACAGTGCTTGTAAATATAAGGGTGGGGTTCTTGAAGTAAATGAAATCACCCCACATCTGCACACAAGCTGAGGAAGATGCAGCTCTGAAACATTTGTGTGTGGTTAGTTGGCTGTTGCTAAAGAAATAAATGTCTGATGTCAGAGTTTTCCGGAACCGGCACTGTGTCTGCAGAGATCTCGATATATGGGCATAAATGGACACAGGCAAACAGATGGTCAAAACGGGTCCTATGACAACAGGTATAATGGGGTTTGTATTAAAGGGTGGGGCATTCATTCCCTATTTACATCGTTCCCAAGTTTGCCGGTTCCCGACTAGAGATATAAAAGATATAAGATATGAATCGAACAATATCAATATTTAAGACACTACAGTATGTAGGATTGGGTAATATGCACAAAATCTAATATCACAATATTTATTTAAAAAAATGTCAAACACAAAGAAAAAAGATCTACAAACTCACAACATATTGATATATTGCATGTTGTCAGCTTGTAGATTGGTATTTCTGCTATTTTTGAGTATAAAATATGGCTCAAGTGATTGAAATCAGGAAAAGACAACACTGGACACAATATATATTGATATTCAAAATCCCAGATATCTGATAGTGATAGTCTGTCAAAAGATGGTAGAGAGCGAGTGTGACTAAATGTAATGGACAGTGGATAGGACTACACAAAGTACCTGTAGCATCTGGTTTCATTATACCGTGACAACATATATTTTGCTGGGTGAGATAATCCTGAAAATCCTCCAAAGTCAAGTTTTTCCCATGTAAGCCTCTTAACCACATCCTGAACATTCACACACACACAAACACGCCAGTTGAGGTTTTCCGGATGATTCAGCTATCATAGGCAATAATCACTCCGTGGTACACAGACAGACATCCATACATGTACACGTCTTCAATTGGCATGTGCTTCTCTTCTGTGGGTTATCTCGTCCCAAATTGGCAGCCTGCCAAAGTAGAGACAAGGGTAGGAAACGATTCATGGAAGCCTAGGTACGGTAACTCCCTTCTTACTTCACACTCCATCCCACAGTCCATCCCGAAAGGAATGTACAGAGGGAAGTTGCTCCACAGATGATGACACCATGCAATACGAGCAACATGATTTATGTTTTTACCAGGTTACAAGAGAGTCTGTCAAAGAAGGCCAGGGTGGGAGTCGCTTCAAGATCTTTCTTGGTGTGCACAGAGTAATGCAATATTTCAATGGCATTATTGTAATGACATAATGCGCCCACTTTAAGGCAATGATCTCACTGCCCATCCATCATCACCAGATCCCGGGGTGTCGCACCAAATTCTGGGCCCTGGGTACAAGGATTCACTGCGGGCCCCCCATGAATGTTCTTCATTATTACACATTACGGTATTTTGTGCTTTAACTATTGAAACATAGCAGATCTACAAGCTCACGTGTCGCACTGCGAGCCTGTAGATCTGCTATTTTTGAAAAATCGTCTTTGAATATTTCAAATCCTTAATAGTTTTTGGGAGCGGTGAAAGCGCTCCCAATAGACAGGTATGTCCGTGGGTATGTCCCTGGGTGGGTGGCTGGGTGGCTGGCCGTGTCCGTAGCCTGGCAATACCTTGAGTGGCCACACACAACACACTAGTTAAAGGAGGGGCGCTGTTTTGTGCAGGCCAGGCACACTCACCACTCACTCACAGGCACAGTTTACAGTTTACAGTTTAGGCCTTTAGCAACACACACAGGGTATAGCTGCTCAGATTCACCGCTCCACTTCGAACCGAGGTTTGATTTTTGGAGCGGTGAAAGCGCTCCCAATAGACAGGTATGTCCGTGGGTATGTGGGTGGGTGGGTGGGTGGCTGGCTGGGTGGCCGTGTCCGTAGCCTGGCAATACCTTGAGTGGCCACACACAACACACTAGTTAAAGGAGGGGCGCTGTTTTGTGCAGGCCAGGCACACTCACCACTCACTCACACACGCACGCAACACACACACACACACACACACACACACATAGCTGCTCAGATTCACCGCTCCACTTCGAACCAAGGTTTGATTTTTTTTTTATGTCAGTGGTGCTCAAACCTTTTCATGTGAAGGACCCCCTAAATTATATGTATTTGGCCACGGACCCCCATCTAAAAATATTTAGTTCCAGGGACCCCCCACAAGCAAAATTTGAGTTTAAAATATTCGCTTAAAAATACATATATTCAAAGATTTGCACACCTTTTCACGACTTTTCAAAAATAGCAGATTTACAAGCTTGCAGCGCGGCACTCTGTGTCGCGCTGTGAGCTTGTATATCTGCAATTTTTCAATAGCTAAAATAATTAAGGCCCCTCCACCTTGGGCCCTATTAGTAACTCAGTCCCACCTTTCCCCCCTGTGACACCCCTGACCACATCTGAACCATGCCATCACTGGTCACATTAACATCATCTGCAATGCTTCTCTATGATGTGTTGCTGGAGTTTAGAAAAGGGGATCAAGATCGCAGCAGCTGGATGCCAAAATCCAACATAGCTTTGTGCCAAATCAAATACAGTCGGTCTCAAGAGACCTCTCCCTTGTGTTTATATACTGTAAATCAAATGCATCATGAAAGACAAAAGAGCTTAGGCACAATATACTATAGAAGACTCTGACTTAGTATTTCCCCCAGATAGAACAAGAATGAAGTCACTTCTTTTGGCTTCTTGCGTAAGACCGAAAACATTCAGTTGAGGTTATCCCCTGGTGTCTGTAAGAGACTATGTAAGCACATAGACATTCAAACTTCCGCCATGAAGGAGAGCGGGGCACGCAGCCAAATGCTTTGGTAATGGGATGTTTTTTATTAACAGACCTGACAGGAAACACAGAACAGTAAAAAGTAACAACATGTATGATTAAAAACAATAATAACAATTATTACCATGAAAACACACCGTTAACAAGGCAACAATGTGATTTCCACCCATCCATCTCCCACATTTTGGTGTGTGTCTTGGTCGTTGTTAGGGACACTAGCATGACAAAGATGTACTCTGAGGGCTCTCACACTCCATGTTTCACACAGCTGTGGAGACACAGCTGGTTCTCTGGTTCTGCTGAGAGCAGCTTGGCAATGTTGTCATGCTTCGCCTTTGTCTCGCTCCGCTTTCATGCTTATTCTGGCCGTGCCATCGCTGTGCTGGGGTTGATGATGACAGAATTGAAAGCCTCTGGTTTTGGCCCCCATTGAGGCTGCGTTTGTGTTTCTTGCACGTCACAATAGTCAGCTGTCACCGTTGTATTGTGAAAATTAATTTAGGCTGCATGCACACATGCTCACACGCACAAAACACGCCCTGGTGTTGTGTGAGACTGTGTTTCTTTAATTTCACATTCAGTGGTGTTCTTTATTCAGAAATGAACCCGAGTCCTGAAATATGATCTTTGTAGGTTGGTCCAAAGGGAAAGAGCTGGGATGGGAGGGAGATAATCAGTGGTTTAATGCTGCCGGATAGTAGGAAATTGTCACATGTGAGAACTCAATTGCAGGACAGCCAGGCAGGTAGTGTTCAAAAACCATAATGGTTGGGTGTTTTAATTCAGTGGAACAGAACAGACATCCCAAACAAACTGACATGATGTGACACCAAACAATGACAAGGACTGGCTAATATAGACATGACATGAGGGGGTGATTATAAATTAGATACAGCTGGGGAAGACAAGAGCTTTAGAACAATGAAAACTAGAACATGAACATAGCTAAGCAGGTCAGGCAAAGTCTGTGACTCTGACAGGAATGAATAATAACAATAATAATCGCTTGTACAGCATAGCATATGCCCCACTGAAATGATCAGCAACCTCCTAATAACATACTGTGTCAGTCATCCATGACAGGGAATGCAACAGAAAATTGATTTGATGGTTTAAAGTTACTGCATCAGATCTTCTGAAAATACAGTATATGTTGAGCTGAAGTATTCATGGAATGATTATGCTTTTCAGAAATGTTTTAATTATATATTGTTTTTAAAAAAATTAAAGATTCTCAGAAATTCTGAAATGTGTCAGTATTTTTTGTATTTGTAGGTTCAACTGATGCAGGTCGCCATCTCTACCACAGTACATGCTGCATTGCCTTTCCTTCATCCTGGTCTCTGGGACACCTTTGGGTCTGCCCAGCTTGAACTTTGTGTTGCAAGGCCTGGATTTCCTTCTAGCTCTCAGTTCATTGTCTCCACCAGCCGAAGGCTGAGGGAGAGTATGTTTTCCCCTCCGTCCGTGTGTCCGTCCGTGCGTCCGTGCGTGCGTCCGTCCGTGCGTCCGTCCGTCCGTGCGTGCGTCCTCGCAGTTTGTGAGCGACAAATCTCAGTCGCCGTTGGCCCGGTCGCTGCCAAAGTGAGCACACACATTCCCTGGATGCCAATCTAGAACCTCTGCCCTAAATTTTTCAAATGGGCCTTTTCTAGCGCCAACTAGTGGCCGATGTTCGCTAAACACATTTCTGTGCACTACTCTTACAGATTTTGTCCACAAATCCTACAAATCGGTAGGCAATATCTCGACAGTCATGTGATCGACACGGATCTGTCCGATTTTGCATATTCCATTCTGATTGGCTAAGATTGGCTTCCAAAGTTTGTGGGATTGAGCCGTTTTGAACAAAATGCCTCAAAACACAAACGCAAAGTGCAATTATCATGAAATCGCGCACACACATTCCCACTAGGCCGAGGAAGAAATGCCACTTATTTATTTTTTTATCAGCCTCATGGTGGCGCTATAACAGCCCGATTTGTGGTTTTACCTATAACTCCACCGATCAGTTTCAAACTTTGTAAGCGCACTCCCTAGAGGCTAAGGATAAACCTTTGCCCTGCATTTTTCACATCAGCCTTTTATAGCGCCACCTTTGGCCCGACTTATGTAAAACACATTTTTGGATATTACTCCTTGAGATTTTATCCAAAACTCATGCAAATCGGTACACAGTATCTCTATAGTCATGTGATCAAGTCCGATCCGTCTGATATTTCATATTCCATCCTGATTGGCTAATATTAGCTTCCAAAGTTTGCAGGATTGCTCCGTTTTTGAACAAAATGCCTCAAATCATCAACGCAGCTTGCGATTACCGTGACATTTGCCACACATATTCCCACTAGGTCAAGGAACAAATGCTACCTTTTTAACATTGTCCTGTTATAGCGCCACCAGCAGGTAGACTTTAGCAAAACACATTTTTGGAACACAATGCTTGAAATCATGCATGCAGCGTCCGATTGCCATGAAAGATCTAAGGTGAAGAACATATGCCACCCTTTTTACATTGGCCTATTATACAGTAGCACCACCAGGACGCACGGCCTGGTGGAGACCTGTGCTCGGAAGAGCACTGCTTCTAGTTCAACATGTGAAGACCAGAGCAGACCAGGGGAAAATACCATGGTCCAGTATTAATGAATAGTGCCATATAAGGGGATATTGGGCTCAGCAAAACTCTAATGATGGCATAGCACCACTGACTACAGTAGACCGAGACAGGCACTCACAGGGAGGAGAGAGAGAGAGAGAGAGAGAGAGAGAGAGAGAGAGAGAGAGAGAGAGAGAGAGAGAGAGAGAGAGAGAGAGAGAGAGAGAGAACATTCTTTCCTCCCAGACTGGTAGACTACTATAGTGGTGTGGTGGTGGCATTGGTCCATCTGTTCTGGACATCACTTCAAGCCTTACTGTCGCCCAAACACTCTCTAATGCTCTGTCCAGTGACAGAGAGAACCCAAAGAACAGGGGTTCCCAACCTCTGGTTCAGGGTCCACTTTAAAATCTCAATAGTGATCATGGCCCACCCATCTGACCACTTAACACGGCAGTGGCCAGATGGGTGGGCCGCGTCAGCGTGCATTTTCAGTGAATGTTTATTTTAATGATCAATCAGTTGATCATGTTCCAGCTTGGATCAATGGAACTAACATTATATATTTTACACTCCTTTTTATTGATATCATAATCAATTTCAATTTTTTAAAGAAAAATTGCCATGACAATAGTTTTTACATAGCTTTTTATATATTAATGTTATATAATCAATAAGATCTTAGTGTATGCCAATTATTTGGGGGCTCACTTGATATATCCTCCCCCCACCAGTGGCCGACCCGCCCTTAGGTTGGGAATCGCTGCTTTAGGTTGACTGGCAAATTATCACACAAAAGAAAATTGCTTCTCGTTTAACCGACATTAGCAAAATTAAGTCGATTATTGGGTCTAGATTTCAGTTTCTATATACAGTATTTTCGGTTAATTGCCCAGCCCTACTATCACGAGTTTTTACATACACGTTCCCATGAGAACAATGTCTTTAAAATTCTTTAAGGTTTTTCCAGTGGCCCAGAGCTGAGCTCCATCATCATCAGCAGCAGCCTTCAGCTGGGCTCTTCCGGCCATTGGAGAAGCAAAACAATGAATGCATAGACATTGGCAGGAAAGGCTGAACACATGATGCATGCATAGTTCTCAGAGGCATGAACCGGTGCCACAAGTGTTTCTGCCAATCTGTGTGTGTGTATGTGTGTGTGTGTGTGTGTGTGTGTGTGTGTGTGTGTGTGTGTGTGTGTGTGTGTGTGTGTGTGTGTGTGTGTGTGTGTGTGTGCATGTGCCTATCTGCCTAATGTATTTTCTCAGTGCCTTGGTTAATGGCATGTTGGCAGACTTGGACCATACCACACACACTCACGCACAAGCACACACGCTCACACATACACACACTGCCTGGCATAAATAGATTAAGTGTAGACGGGGCAGGACAAGAATAAAATCACGTGTGTAAGCAGAGAGACAATAACTATATTTGGAAAAAGTCAAACAAACAGTGATGTGACTTTGATGTGCATGGTGCCAGTGTTTGTACTGCAATAGTATTCTCTTGTCTGACACTGAAGTGAATAGTGAATGGTGTGTCTGCATTCTGACCCTGGAGCAGAGACCTGTGACCTGACCTCTGTCCACCGTGTGAGTTATTTGTGTGGTTGGGAACTTAAAGGACTAGTTAACCCAAAAACATACTTATTTTCTATCAATTACACGTTCCATGAAGACTTTAATTCATGGAGATTTATTTGTTTTTGTCGCATTCCTTAGCCAATAATTTGATGACCGGTGGAGTCTCCATTGACCTGCAAAAACTCTCATTAATTCAAGGCTTCATGGGTATTTAATTGATACGAAATAAGTCGTTTTTTGGGTGAACTACGGAATAACGGAATCGATAAACGTGGTCAATTATATTTACTAATCTGGTGATCACAAATGGGCTACACGCATATATATATTTGAAAAGAAAGGAAAAGCATAATCACTCAAATCATTTAAACTATGCTCCTAATAGTCCCACTATAGCTACAGCATTGCCATCCTTATAGCCTCTCACTATCACTAGTGGGGCTAAAGTATTTATATATTTTCACTGTATAATACACTATTGTAAATGACAGTAAAAAATAAAGTGCCATAGTAAAAATATATAAAAATGATTGATCTTATGTTGACATTTTGGCCTGAGGGTGGCCCTTGAAGAATGTGCATTGTGCTAAGTAGGTTTCAGTCCGTCCACCCATTAGATTTTTAGATAGATTGTGTGCAAGTGGAAGGTTTGGTTCTTTTGGATATTTCCATGCTCTGGTCTCCTTTCGTACTGGAAAAGTTCAGGGAAAACTAGAGCAATAAAGACTTCAAGGTTAAGTTACCACTATACGCCTAACTATTAATTTACCGAATGTCTGTCGGCCCGTCCGCCGTCTGTCTGTATGCTGACATCACTGATACTAAACAGTGTCGCCACCATGGTAACAGCCGCATACTGAAACGATGCCCAGATTTGGAGATGATGTCCGCAGTTTGTCTGCATACTAAACAGTGCCCAAATTCAGAGATAACTGACATCACTGATACCGTCGCATGTACTGCGCATGCGTTCCCGCCATGGTAACAACCACATGCTCATTACTTCTGAGACTCCTACATTCAATCCCTTATATGCAAACAGACCGATACAACGGGTATATTGCACAACTGGACATCAATGGTGACTATTCTGCCCAATGGGCACAGTCTGGGTTCTCCAACATTACTTCTGAGACTCCTACATTCAATCCCTCATATACTGTGCACACCCTCTGGAATACAAGAAGTAATCAGTAGCCTAATCTCTTAACGGATTACATTTCAAAGTCTTTTTATTAGCATTAGCCCCCCTCTAAGGAAACACCTGTCCAGGGTCCATGGGACATTGAGAGGAGACTAATGCTTAATTTAAACTCTGTCATACGACAGTGTCATGATGGGTTCATCAGAAAAGTAAGATCAAAGGGGTTGGTTGCAAATCTATTGTTATGCACACACCAATCTGCTTCTGCTTCACTGAGAGATCAGTGGAGCATGCTACGTAGTTACCCTATTCTCCAGAATTGACCCCTTCTGTTACTCTTCCCCTGAAAAGACTAAACACACCCAGTGTCCAGCATGTTTTGTCTCCAACCTCAACATCCCAGATGTGAGTCCCATGCAGAGTTAACGCCTTCAGAATCCAGGGCAAATCTTTCTCATCTAAAGGCTTCAGTGATTTCTGGATATCCATTTTGTAATCCAGTGTTGCTTCATCAATGGTCTGAAATGTGGTTGGTGTGTTTTTCTGAATGAATTTCCCTCACTGGGACTGTTGACATTCCGGACAGAGTTTGAGTTCCTCAGAAAACCTCAGACCCTGCAGAGGTTTTCTGATGTTTTGGAGCTCTATGATGTCAGTCATGTATCATGTATGCAAGCCTCACACATAGGTTCTTCAGAACCAGATTACAGTGTGCATGATGCACTGAATGTTTTACAACCAGGAAATTCCTGCTTCTCTCCATCATTTCCACATACAGGATTTACAGAATGTGGATTCATGACAGGACAATAAGATGTGTCAGGACAAATCAAATCCTGAAAGAGCCTAATTGGAAGCAATTTTTGTCTTTGAATGATGCACTCTCCTCATCAAGACAGGAATCAGCCAGTCAGTCGAGTTAACACTCCCTCCTAGTCTAGAATGTTCCCTGAACAGGTCTTTTATTTCACTTTGCATCCTGGTTCTTGTGCAAATCCCATTCATCAGACAGAGTCAGCAGCAGGTTCAAATCGCCTGCGTTGGTATTCCTAGCTGTGGAGTAGCTCCTTTCGGAACCTCTCTCTCCGCTATAGAGGTTCTGAAAGGAGCTAGCTGTGGAGAGACATGCAGTCTGTCCTCCCTCACTGGATGTGTGTTTGGTCTTTACTGTCACTAGATGAATCTGGCAGGGGGTGGTGTTTGACAGGCTGAGCCAAAGCCTCTGGTCTGAGCCAGTCAAAAACAGCACAAAGCACTGGTCAATTAATTCATTTCTGGAGTGGTCAAGTTTAGGCTACTGAAACTGCAATTATCATTCTGTATGCATGAAGTAAAACAGTACAAAGTACAAGTACCAGCATGTATGCCCCTTTCAGGTGATTGTTGATTATTAGGGGGAAAAGGTGTCACTGCCCACGTACTTCAGACCTCAGCACAGCTGGGAAAAGAGCAAATGTGATGTTTTCTGGTGGTTTATGAGGCTAAGTGAGAGGCACCATGCATGAAACTTGCAAATGTTGATATAGGGCAGGGGTTTTCAACTGGTGGTCCGTAGACCACTGGTGGTCCATGAAGGTAGTGCATGTGGTCCCTGACTATTCATTTAATAATGTAGGAAAGGAAAGTGAAGGTAGCTGGGAAACAGCACTGAATGACCTGGTGACCTATGATGTTGTCAGTTACTGGGAAGTCGGGAGGTCAAGAAATCCCACATCGTTTTTCCAAGAAGGAAAAGAGCCCCGGATTTCCTGGTTGAGTCATCATTATAGGAAATGTGGCCAGGTTGATTCTTAGTCAGGTTGATGGTCTCTGGTTCATAATCAGTTGAAAACTCCTGATATAGCTAGGGCAACAGGCTATTTGAACTCTAGGGACTGGGAGTTTAGGCGTTCAGAACATCAACTGAAAAATGCTGTCCTTTTCTACCAGCATGTTTCAAAGGTAGGCTAACTACAGACTTTTATTAATAAACCAACGAGGAAGCATAACTCTGTGGCCTGTTGAAGGGGCTTTTGATGTTTGGGACTCGAGGCTTTAAAAAACTCTGTTGTTAAGCCCCACTTTATGTGGACAGAGAGAGGGACAATCTGCTTCTTTCATGGATAATGTAATCCTAAATTGAAACTGAACAGACTCCAGGCCAAACCAAGTTTTGTATACACACAGATAGAGGACAAGTTGATAACCTCACATCACCAGGCTTAAGGCCCATTCCCACTGGGCCAGATAACAGATAAAAAAAAATCTCTTTCTCCAGATATGTTTCCATTCAAAGTGGATGGTAGATACAGATAAAAAAAAAAAATATCTGCCACAGATATCTGCCACAGATAAAAATATCTGTGGCAGATATTTTTTTAATCTGTATCTACCATCCACTTTGAATGGAAAAATATCTGGAGAAAGAGATTTTTTTATCTGTTATCTGGCTCAGTGGGAATGGGCCTTTATCCACAGAGTTAGGTAGGTAACAATTATGCACTATATGCCAGGGGTCTTCAACGTTTTCAGGCCAAGGACCCCTTAGTTGAGAGAGAGATGAAGCAGGGACCCCCACAATATGTTCATAGATTCCATATAGTTTCATTGTTTGACAGCACAATCATCAGTGTATTTTGGATTCATGTCAATGTGTGTTTTCAGATATTTAACACTTGAACATCAATACTTAATAAACTTGACCTTTCGCTCTTTTTCCCTTCTACACCAAAGCTCTTTGCCAAAAATAGCCGATCTACAAGCTCACACCTCGCGCTGCGAGGCGTTGTGAGCTTGTAGATCGGCTATTTTTGGCTGAAGCTCACAGAATTTGGATATATGGATATGTATATTTATTATATAATATCAAAAAGGAGACAAAAAAGGTTTCTATCACACAATGATTTGGAGGACCCCCTACAGTAACTCTGAGTCTGAGGACCCTCTAGGGTCCTCACTATGCAGACAGGCAGCTGAATGAGCCTCGGTGCACCAGGTGAATCTATACTGCCATCTAGTGGTCTAGACTGTTTTTCAACCAGACACATTATGATTCACTGTCATGACTCACTGTCTGTCTGCCTCAGTTAGACAACAAAAGCTTTTCATTCTGTTAATTTTTCTCTGTGTTCAGCTAAATACGAACCTGAAAGATCTCCCTACCATTATAATGCAGTACATCCAACAAATGTATTTCATAAAATGGGAGCTGCTTAATTATGTGGTAGGTGTGTGTGTGTGTGTGTGTGTGTGTGTGTGTGTGTGTAGGTAGGTATTCTATATGTGAGTCTGTACTCTGTGTGTACTCTCTCTCTCTGTGTGTGTGTGTGTGTGTGTGTGTGTGTGTGTGTGTGTGTGTGTGTGTGTGTGTGTGTGGCACGCACGCACTCTCTCACACGCACGCACTCTCTCTCTCACACACACACACACACACACCAGGCCTGTCAATGCTCCTGGATTTCCCAGGAGTCTCCTGGATTTTGACCCCATCTCCTGGGAATCTCCTGGATTGGCAAATCTCCTGGATTTCTCCTGGATTTGGTATCAAACTCCCCAAATTCACCAGAACACAGGAAATTACATCTATCCATGTTAAAGGTTTTCTGGGGGACGACCCCCAGACCCCCCGGTTTAGGGGTGGGGGCAATGCATGATACAGATATTCATATTAAGCAATGACTTAAAGATGAGAAGTCATTATTAAAGAAGGCCTACTTTGCTTCAGTCAGCTAATTTGTACTCCTACATTTGGCATTTTAAGGCTGAAATTGTACCCATGCTAGTAAAGCAAGCCTGATAAATGTATCAAACATGCACAAAATTCAACAGAACACAGGAAAAAATATATATATGTTAAGAATCTCCTGGATTCTGACAGACCAATGTTGACAGGCCTGACACACACACACACACACACACACACACACACACACACACACACACACACACACACACACACACACACACACACACACACACACACATATAGAACAATCATATACATATACAGTCTCTGTGTGAATCTTGTCATGGCTAAACAAGGTAATTGGAGTGAGACAATGTATAGTAAATTGCTAAATACAACTTAAGGCCTTAAATCCATACCAAACCATAGTTTGTGACATACACATAACAACATAAATCTTTTTTTTTAAATGAGTATTTTATTTTTCATTTTTGTATTAAAAAAACAAAAACCTTTCTGTCCACGTTAGGCATTGGTTAGCATGAGAGTGGTTCTCACAGCTTTTTAGAATAAGTCTAAATTCATCAGTCTTTTAAACAATCATACACCGCTCTCTCTCTCACACACACAGACAAACGCACAATCACATAGTGTATTGGAGTTCATTTGATGCAGAGGTCCCAAACCTTTTTCTATTACTGGAAAACCAAGGACAAAGACCCACCAACAGGCATTTGTAATTACCATTACTTCAAGGATGGTACTTTGTCAAGGCATGTCAAACGAACGCCACAGATCCTCAGCCTAACAATAGTTCCAAGACGCCATTGTCTTAAAATCTAGTCGATGAACGGATCATCAAATTAGGTTTGAAACCACTGCCTTGGTGCAACTCTTAAGCATGGTTATATTAAGACAATAAAAAGGCAAACAAAACAAACAAAAAAAATACATCAAACATCTCATACACAGTACCACATCCTGTGCCTGGCAAACCGTTACTCAAAGCAACGGTCACACAAGCAGCTCAACAAAGGACTGATTTTGTGTAAGAAGTGTCGGCACACTTACATATTAATTAGACATAGCATATAAAGACATTTAAAGACAAGAAATGTTATAGAATTGCATTTACATAGTCAAATGACAAAACACTTCATTCCATAATCACCATTAATGATTTGCAGTGCAACAGCTTTCAAATTTCTGCCATAGGCTCTCAAATACATTTAATTCTTATATCAGCCATCAAAGAAACAATTATTTGAAATTAATTTCTCATGATGGTGGAAGAAGAAAAAAAGGGATACAATGTAAATCTATAACAGCACCTTTCAGGAAATAAAATATCTATTCTTCACCGATGTATCGCCTACTGTCCTCTCCCATTCATATGTGCTTTACATGCACCTCACACACACACACACACATACTCACATATACACACGCACGCACGCACGCACGCGCGCACACACACACACACACACACACACACACACACACATGAAACAAAACATACAAATGCAGATTGTTGTCATAGTTTGTTCCATAAATTAGTAACATCACATCATTTTGTATAACTACTGTAACAGCACAGGCTGACATTTCTGTTGACTCCTTAAATGCTATTTTCTTAATGTGAAATCTGACATGATTCAGAATAATCTCTTTCTTACAGTACAGGCCATTAAATGAGGTGATCTATGCTGTCCTTTCAACATAAAACAAACATAACGTATTGTCATTGAAAATACGCTATTATTGTCATAGTACAACGCTTTTCCCGTTGAAGCATAAATCAAGCTTTACATGGTAAGAGTGACTATGTGTTGCTTGACAATCTCAATGCAAGCCAGAAAATAAATCATGTTAAAAAACAAAACAAAACAAAAAAAAAACAAGGCTGCTTAATTCATACTCCATAGACTGTGTAGCTTGCCTAAAATAAATGATTTTATAAAATGTTTCGCTTGAAAATCAATTCCTTTAGGCTACTATGGAGTAAATCAGGCTTATGCTTGTTCAAACCAAAGGCAACGACAAAAGACACATTATTGAAATAATTGTAATATAAGATTTGCAATAGTCACTATAATGGGTAAACTAGTCGTTTTGATAAATAAAAACACATTTGCGTGCAGCAGTCCAAGGTGAACCTAAAGCCTGATATAGGTTCATGCATCACGACTCGTTGTAAGCTTGTAGATCTGCAATTTTCGGTGCGAGACACCAGCGCGCAACCAAGTATAAATCGGGCACAAGGAACAGCTAAGGCCAATCCATGTCTGCTTTTGCTAGCTGGTTCATCCTTTATGCCCTGTGTAAACACGCTGGAACCTCGATTCACTGTGTGCGTACCCCATAATATAAGCAGCTACCTTGGCTCTGGCTTGCCCTTTGCAAATGCATATACAGTACACGAAAAAACAAGTATTTCCAGGATTGCTAAGTCTATTCTCATGGGGGGATACTACCAGTGGCCTTAATTTGGCTTGAAAGACTGCAGTGTGATGTTGCTGTAATAGAGATAAACAGCATGTAGTGAACAACACGACAGCTTGTCATACAACACAGTGGTGTTGTAGTGTAGATATCTTATACATCACTGCACAGAAGGCTTACGTTAGAGCTCACACTGCCATTCTCTTTAGCACTGGGAATTAACAAAGCTCTACTCGTTGTACTTCTCAGTTACAAAGTGACTCCTACACACAAAGGCTCTTTCCCCCAATAAGGCCATGATTGCTGCTCCCATTCGAACAAGAGGGATTCCTTGTGTAACTGCATCCATGTTACTTCTGGGGAGAGATCTGTGGGTGCTTTCAGTATTCCCCCTCCTTCACATACTTAATACTCAAGCTCATTCTTACAAAAACTCAATGACTCACTATTCACTACTAAACGATTCCAGCCTGTAACACAACTCTCAATGATAGCAGTGACAAAATCAAGAAATGTACATTTTTATTCTTAGCTTAGACGAAGCTATTGTGCAAAACATCTGCGGAGGGGCTGGCGCTAAACCTCGGTAGGTAGTAGGTAGATGCTTCCCCCCGTGGCCAAGTAGCCATCCCCATGGCACTGCTCCTCAGAGAGGCTATGCTGAGGCGGGGGCCTCTCCTCCATTTCTTTCTCGCATCCGATTACAGTGAGCGAAGCATTTCCCAAGTCCTGCCTGCAGGTGATGTCTCCATGCTCGCCATCCCACCCGCCACCTTCCGGTCCCCTGTCCGCCACATGTGTCTTCTCGCCACCGTCTTCTCTCTCCTTCGCGTCTTCCTCCTTCTCCTCCCTGGGTAGAGACTCAAAGGCCCCTGACTCCATGGGGCCGACCTGGTAGTACAGCAGAGAGGTGGAGTCTTTGAGGAGGCCAGGGGGGCTCTCCTCCTGGTTGTTGGCAATGCAGAGCACTGTGGCTCCCGTGGGGAACGGCCCCTGCAAAAGAACCTGCTCCACCCCTTCCATCCCGTCCTGCTCAGGCAGCCCCACCCCCAAGGCGCCGGGCAGGAGACACAGTGCCCGCTGCCCCAGGTCGGCCTCCTCCCTCTGCCTCCTCTCCTGCTCCTCGGCGCTCTGCAGGTGCAACACTGCCGTCTCGTTCTCGCGCTCCAGGATGTCCTGCTCTGCCAGGAGTTCCTGAACCCCAGCCACTGCCTCCAGCTCGGAGTCCAGGCCGGCTGCCGGGGACACCTCAGGGGACGGGGGACATGTGGAAGATGGGGAAGATATAAGGTCGGATTCAGCGTACTGTTCCCCGGTTGCCTGTCCCAGCAGCCTCCTCTCCTCCAGGTCCAGCTTCATGATGGTGTGCAGGTAGTGGGTTCGCACACGCAGAGGGTTGAATTCAATGCGGCCTGCAGAGTTGCCACAGCCGTCCCTAGAACAGCCGCATGGGAAGGACATCCGATCCACCTGACCAAACAAGCAAATGTGAGGATACAGCTTCCATTTCAGGTTTATCTAAGTAAAAAAAAAAAGAGTGTGAGAGCCTTTGGCCGCACACACCAGAGCCAGTATCTCACAGCATAGCATTCTTCTGTGTGTTATTGCGTTCATTGTGCGTTTGCCTGTTTTTGTTTGTCCACGGCTAATCTTGCAAACCACTGAACCAATCAGTGCCACATTTCTTGAGCACGTTGCCAGTAGGCAACTACCTCCACACATTTAGCTTTATCAATTTTATAATGGCAGGAGGGATCAGGCTGAAACCTTGCCCAAATATATTGTTACATAATTATAGATACAACATGGATGACTGACAACTGGCCACACTTCGTAGCAGAGGTACAGTATCCACTCAGCTCATGAACCTCTCTAATCAATCTCTATCAATGACGCTCATCAAGAACATTTATTTGATGAAAAAAATATGTTCCTTTTCCTTTGTAGTTCATCCAGACCCTCGGTTGTAAGTGGTATAAGCCGTTGATTCAACCTGGATATTTTTAGATGATGGCTGGTCAGTTTTACCAAAGTTTTAATTAAAAGTCATTTTCAAAGCACACAAATTTGACAACATCATTATAGTTAATATTTGCACAGTAACAACCTAATGCTAATTAAGTGAAGACAGAAGACCTTTGTCTTCTCTGTATTGTAGCATAATGTAGAGTGGTAAAGAAAACATACAGAGATAAAAGGGGAGCTGATACAGACGAGTGGGAGAAGAGCACAGACAGTGGATTAATAACAGCAAAGGAAGCAATTACATAATTAGGTGAAGTGAGGCAACACGATCCTAAAGCCCTCCTCAGCAAGGTGACACACAACTTGAACCGTGCTGAATCAATGGCTCTTTCTTTTCTACATGCACGCACACACAGACACAAAACGTAACATTCTTTACCTGGCATTTGATGCCAGCCTGGCTGCAGCCACAGTGTCGAGGGTCACAGTAGAAGCGGCAGTCGCAGCCGCACTCCTCTCGCGAGAGCCGGATGGCTCGGAGCTCTGCCTTCTCGCGGGCGTCGATGCGCGCAATGCCCGAGGCTCGCAAGAGGGCGCGGCGGCGCTTGGTGGGCAGGGGCTGAAGGAAAAAGCAATCATCCACCTCCACCCCTTCCACGTCTAGGTCCTCGTCAGACACGTCGTCCAGTGTCAGCAGGTCTGCCTGGGCACACTCCACTGTACCGTTGCGTGTCAGCTGTGTGTGATAGGTTGAAGAGAGCACATGAGAGTGTCAGTTGTGAAGTTATGATTCATCAATCATTATTACTGCATCTATCTATATCAGGGGCCTTCAACGTTTTCAGGCCAGGGACTCCTTAGCTGAGAGAGATGAAGCAGGGACCCCCACAACCTTGTCAAAGATTCCATAGTGTTTCATTGTTCGCCAGCACAATCATTAGGGTATTTTGGGTTCATGTCAATTTTCTGTTTTCAGATATTTAACCACTTGAACTTTCAATACACCAAATCTCTTTGCCGAAAATAGCCGATCTACAAGCTCACCACGCCTTGTGCTGTGAGACGTTGTGAGCTTGTAGATCTGTTATTTTCGTCTAAAGTTTTCAGAATCTGGTTAAGAATCTGGCTAAAAAGGAGATATCACAGAAAGATTTGTAGGACCCCTGTAGTAACTCTGAGGACCCCCTGTTGAAGACCCCTTGATCTATATTATTAATGTGCAGATGCCATCCTCTGGATTGAAACTATACCTTCATCTTTCGAGCATTGAGCTTCTCTTGCCGCAGGTGCTGGCGCAGAGTGTGCCGGTGACTGGTCTCCTGCTCGCGAGCGAACTCGCCCAGCGTGTAGCGTCTGATGTAGGAGTGGTGGCGGGCCATGCCCAGGGAACTGCCCCCTTGGCTGGGCACACTGGTGAAGCCCTGCCGCCGGGGGAAGTAGTAAACGGTCACAACATCGAATCGCACCCGCTTCCCTCCAGGCGACAGCTTGTGCTGTCTGAGGATGGACGTTGCTGGACAAGGGCAAAACAGAGTGGGGAGAGTTAGAGGGGTTGTCATGTAATAACAGTCTCATAAACGCATGAATCAAAACACCGTTCCGGTTCCAAGGGCGGAGCACTTGTTTTTGGTGGAGATGACGGAGGCACGCCGTCTTAGGTGACCATGAGCCACGTGAGACACCGGCGAGCGAGCGGTAGCGACGAGCGAGTCGCCGTGTCGAGCGCTGTTACGGTCGCATGAGCCAAGTCAGCGCCGTTACCGAGTTATGTGCCGTTATGGACAGAATAGTAAATCTTCCTCCCCCCGACTTTCGGCACCTCCGCGTGGTCCAGGTGAACACAACGGAGCACTCTACCTCCGGTTCAGCCAATCACAAGCTTCTGCGGGCGGGTTTTAACTGGGACCAGAACAGTGTTTTGATACACACATTTTCTTTTGGGAGATTATAAATGTGACAGCATCTGGTATAATGTGTAGGGCACACTTGCATTTTTTACGGAACATCCAAGTGCACATTGTAAGCTTTCAAATGATGTACCATACATTTAAATCTGAAAATAGCTAAGAAATATATTTTAACATTGTTAAGTCAAGAAGCTTAGGCATCTTTCACTGTCCTGTGTCACAAATGGCTATTTGGTTGAGCTGTGACTCGCGTTCAGTGGCCGATAGTCGAGTGCTTTTGGTGTGTGTGTGACAGTGACAGAGTGTGTGTGTGTGTGTTTGTATGTGTGTGTGACCGTGGCTGTGTGTGTCAGCTGTATTATTTTGACCCTTACGTGTGAAGGTAGTGCTGGAAGGGGGGTTGAGGCTATCGCAGCTGTCTGCACTATCACTGCTGGAGATGTCATCGTCGGAATCCTTGGGTGTCGAGAACGGAGAGCTGTTGTCCACCTCCTCATATCTTCGTTTGAGGCTGAGGGACGGACCTGCCTCCATGGAAGCTTGGTGTCTGAAGCGGAGGACAGCAGTGTCAGACACCCTGCGAGACAAAGTCTTTGGACGCAAATGCCTGGGTTCTGCATGTGAAATCGGTGTGCATGTACAAACTAGATAATGGGATGAGTACGGAGTCAAATACGAGTCAAAGAAATCGACATGGCTTATTACTTGTATTCTCAAATCTTGACATTCGAACCATCCTATGCCTAATTTATTCTCCTTTGTATGATGTTGTCATTGCGCCGAAAATAGCAGATCTATCCGTGACGTGCTGTGAGCTTGTAGATCTGTTATTTCCGTTCGGCATACAACACCATCATCCGACAAAGTATAATTCAGGCTTTAACATTTCACATTGGTTTGCCCCCAAAGAGGAGTGCAGGATGATTGCATCAGACTGTATCTAATGGGTAATGTCAATTCTTCAATTCCACTGAAAAGGTGCCACCACCAGCTCTGGGCCCTCTCTTCTTTTCATCTGTATTCCTGCCTCATCACTGCCTTGCCTCAGTCTCTCCCCCGTCTCACATGAAATCCCCGCTCTGAAATCATCAAGTCTGGAAACGTCACCATGGCAACTAGGCAAGCAGGGTTTTTATATGAACAGCCTTGAAGCAACTAGAATGTCTATGGTTTCATGGCATTTTGCTCTTATTTTGGCTCAAACTGCACAGGGGACCTCAGTGGTGGAGTTCTTTGATAGCAGAAGATCTGATCAATTAGGCCTACATCAGTAAGCAGGGGTCAAACTAGGCCAGAAGGGTGGTTTGGGCAGTAGACCTACAAGCTGTCTACTTTAGTTAATTTGGATGTGACAGCCATGTTCTATTAATCTATAATATATTACTGCATAGGAGATTACTCAGACAAGGTCCCCAGTGATACAGTAATATGTAGCCTACAGTGGCAATTACTAGACATGCTGGGGGAATAGGAATATTCTGTGTACCTACCATTATGCATAATGAGGTCGTTGCTTTTTAAGTTATGGAGCTGTAAATCTGAATGGTATTATGAGGTTATGTACCAATCATAATAATCAGTAAAATACTCGGTGTTGATCATATATATTAATCCATTCATTTGTAGCTCTGAGTGTACAACGTAATCCTTGCGGGTCCATTTGGTTACATTCGTACACAGATTAATACTGACACTGATACTGGATTTTACTGACACTCAGAAAACCAGTTATAAAGCTTTCAGGATGCTGCAACTGACTACAGTTGGGGGAGGTTTGGGTTGTGCCTCCCTCCCTCCCCTCCAGAACACCAGGTCATTCCATTTTCACAATGGCAAAGTGCCCAGGCAGCTAATGAAACACTAAACCTTCTTCTTACCTGAGGCAGATCTAGGAACCCTGATTCCAACCAAGTCGCTGCTCGTCGTTTCCCAGTGCGAGCTACACATGAAGCTTGGAACGCCCTGTTGGTTTTTTAGATGCTTCTTTATGCCAAAACGTCCACCCTAAACCGTGCAACGTTACCTACTGTAGCCTACTGTACAACAGTGGACCGGTGGTGACCCAAAGTGACTTGAATCAAAGCTTGGGTGATTGTCAGTTTGCAACACTATTGCAGAGCTGACTAGGCTACTTAGGCTTCATGCTCATTGTTCTATACTCACTACCAGATCTGGAGGAACAAGAAATGGTACTAGAGATCATTAGTGCAAGTTCTATTTAAACACTGCATGCCTATAAATCTATCTATTTAAACCAAAGGGCAGACGGAGGAACAGAGGGACGTCAAACAGGTTAGTTGCAGTTTATTGCTGAAAATAGAGTTCCGATTCCGACGCGAATCTCAAAGCTGCCGAATGTCTTGTCTTATCTTCCTGGTCGGAATCTTTAAAATGCTTTGCAATGGAGAATCCGCTGACATCTGTGGTCGTTTATCCTTTTTCCTTCACCGGGAAGGCTTCAGTCGGCTCGAATTAGAGTGCCGTTCGTCGTACGTGAAATTGGTTTATGCTCCTTTGATTTTGGTGTCCAAAATGTTGCGAATTGTCCTGCAAAATGACGTCCCTCTCCCCCTCGCCCCTGCCCCGGTTTGTTACAATGTAACAATGGAGTAAGGAATTCTGCTCTGAAGCCATATATACTTATTGTGACATCACGAGCGTGCCCTGCGCAAGGCATGCTGGGAAATGTAGTCATAGTGGGTTCTTTGTCCATGCTGCGGTCGTTATTAGATGCAAAATTCGAGAGGAACTGTTCACAGAACAATCACACGTGGGAAAAAATACCTATATTCATAATTAAAATACAAGCCCTCATCTCCGATGAGAACATCAACCTCTGTAATAAAAAAAAAGGCAGTTTCCATAGCAACACACGACACTACACAATGGCTATCCATATCCTCTACTGTAACCTACAACCACCCCTAAATATAAGGACAGCAGTCGTCATATCAATAATGTAATTTGTCCCCACGTCTTAGACTTAACTTAGATGTCCTAAAATAGATCGTTCTAAATTAAGACCAGTCTATATTCACACACACAAGTGGTCTATGCAACCCTCTTCTTACAGTGTAGGGAGAAATGAAACAAACAGCTTATGGGTAAGTATTTTAATCATTCTGACGAGATGGGCCAAAGATGAACATCTAAAAATGTCAAACTACCCATTTCATTTCAGCACAATGGACTGAAGCCAACTATTTTCTTTCCACATGCAGTTTTGGTATGCCAAGCAACCCACTACATGTATTAGTATTAGGAAGTGGCGATATTTAAAAAAATAAAATAACTGAAAACGAGTTTAAAAAGAAACAGGGGGTAAAGATTATAAAAACAGCCAAAGTAACATGATTCATAACAAAACATTTTAAACTGGCTAGTCAAAACAAATTCAGGGGAAATGGATAAAAACTTAAGAGGTGTTGGGAAATGCCAAACACTGGTAGGGATGATGTGTAGACAGGTTGCTGGTGTTGCTACTATGTTCACTACAGTAGATAGCGTTTCATTGTCCTTTGAGATCCAAGAGTAAAAATCATGATGGCTGACAATGTAATAAACACATATTACACAGAGGTATAGAAAATATTTTCACGCCGTCTTACAGTAACATAGCAAAGGAGAATACTCGACACAATTAGCCTTTAAAAGAAGCACAAATATTAGCCGAGGACAGAAGAGCTGTCCTCAAGATATCCCTTGATCAGTGTTGGACAGTAACACATCACCAGTAACGCAATACCAGTAAAGTGTTATTGTAATGTGTTTTCCCAGTAACGAGTAGTATAACTAATTACTATTAACATTTCAGTAATATAATGTTTCAGTTACCCTTCCCCAATAACTCGTTAACATTTTTCAAAACCCTTGATGGAACAGCGGTCCGAGACATGATAGGTATAGTGGGATTTGCGTGTCAGGTTTGATTTTGTCTGGAGTAACAGACAACAGCACAGTCAGTTCAGGACCCCAGTCTAACTTTTCCCCAAGAAATAAGGCGTTAGTTTCCCACACCTTGTTTTTGAAAGTCCATAAAGTGAATGAATCTGTTTGCTCTCCAAGCCGACAACATTATGTGTGTCTGTTTTATATCAAAGCAGCTTTTGTATGCCTAAACTACCAAAATATCTGATCTACAAGCCTGCAAACCATCGCACTGCAACGAGTTGTGAGCTTGTAGATTAGCCATTTTCAGTGTGCGACAACAGCACACACCCAAGTATAAACCAGGCGTCATGCTGCAAACACAACAACCGAATCACTGATCTGAGAAAGCTTTAAGTTTAGCAGTCCAGATGTCGACAGTTGAAGAGACAGTCAAACACTTTAAACGCTTTCTTCAGCTAGAAGTATATTCATTGTCTAGGTAGCTTGCAAAATGTTTTTAACCAAACTTACCTGTAACAACACTGAGGATTGTAGGCTGCAGTGTTGAAATGAGTATGGCAACTAGTTACTGTTGGCCGGGAGTAATAAGTAACGTAACAATATTAGTTGGAAAAGATGGAAAAGAGTGATGAGTAATGAGTAATAAATTACATTTGAGTAATGAGCCAACACTCATTGTCCTGATGGCTCATGATGCTGCCTCTCAGTATCATGTTCCTTCTCGCTAATGTGGCTCCATAAAGCAACACTGCAGAAGGAAGGGAACCATGCGGTATTACAGGCTGAGGGTCAAGTATTGTAAGAATAAGGGGGACTTATTTGCTTCTGACGCACAGCGCTTTGGCACACCAGATGCTCTTCTTCTTGAGATATGAGCGACAGGGAGGATATTACCATTTAAGACGAGACAGCCACGGGGCAGGGAGGTGCGATGTGCTTCGATGTAGCAACTTGAACCAGAGTCACTCCTTCAATAGTAATGCCTAACTTTCACTTCATCATACTAGCGCGTCACTTGGCAAACTTTCCCAGAGCAACGCACAATGACGTATGAAGGCTTAAGACAATAAAAAGGAATAAAGGAGAAGAGGGCTAGGTGCTTCAGTCGTACGCCCCACAGCGGCGTCTGGCGAGTTGTTGGGTGTGTCCGACGCACAGGCCGATGGGGGGTGGGGGGAGGTTTAAACTCCAGCACATTCCACGCACAGCGGGGAGGCTGAAGCTGGAGAGACACTGTCAGGATGAGGTGTAAACGGAGAGCAAGGAGACACCGTTCTCCCATTCAGACTTCATTTCAAGATGATGTGGTAGCCATCATGCGTTTCATCTGGTGATTAAAACGAATACATACAGGGCCGATTACTATAAATAAACTTGCACTGACAAAGCACATCACAGGTGATGTTTAATTTAGAAACAAAAGCTAGGAGAAAGTTTGGGGCGTATGTGAAATCTCACATACCTTTCATTGTGTCCAATACAAAACACACCTCGTCCTGGAAGTTCTGTATCATCTGTAAAGTGTCAAAGGCAGAAGAAAACGTATAATGTTTTTAAAGATGAAGCAGGCACACACTTGCCTGCAAATTTATTACAGTAACCAACGTTTCTTTAGGATAAGAAAAGGTCATCTCGTCCCAACACTTAAAACTAGGGATGTCCAATATTGCCTTTTTTACCGATAACCGATAATATCCAACTCTTAATTTCCGATACCGATATATGCCAATATAATATCTAGCAGTGATTCTCAACCATTTGAATTTCAAGCACTCCCAGTTACAAATGCCAGTTACAAATGCATTAGGCTACTGACCCCCATTTAATGTCTTTTATATATCACTGGGACAAATGGAATGGGTCCATTTGGTTCCATTTGTACACTAAGAGTTACAGACCTGTAAGTGTCCATTTGGTTCAATTTGTACACTCAGTTACAGACCCCTAAGGGTCCATTTGGTTCCATTTGTACACTAAGTTACAGACCCATAAGGTTCCATTTTGTTCCATTTGTCCACTCTAGAGTTACAGACCCATAAGGGTTCATTTGGTTCCTAACTATCTAACATTTAGCTGGGGACCCCCTGGAACGCTTCAAGATTGGCGCAATAATAATTACAGTAAATATAATAGCATTTAGCTGGGGACCCCCTGGAACGCTTCAAGATTGGCGCAATATACAGTAAATATAATAGCTTTTAATGATTTGCTGTTCCACAAGCCTTAAGAACCTAACTGACCATAATAGGTCTAGCCTTAATGCAGAGAACAGAGCGGTGGCTTTTACCTCATCGCTGACCAGTACATGGATGCCGGTGGGACCCTGTTTAAAGATCTGGCTTATTTGTCTGGGCGAGATGTTGAACAACTGAGCAATCTTCTCTGTGAGCTCCACAGCCGTCAGCTCCTCCAAGTAGATGGCGTGATAGACTGCAGGCAATTAAGTAGGTGTGAGCATAAAACAAAATCTCAATGAATACTTTATATTACAAACATACATTTAAACATTCAATATAAAACGCCTCGCGTTGCCGAGGCGTTGTGAGCATGAGCCGCTATTTCACAATTTCTGCCTCTAATGTTTGACAATTTGGCCAATGTTTAATTTGTCATTTTAGAGGTATTAAAAAGTCCTTAAATTGTCAGTTTAGAAATGTGCAGATACCCTCTATAGAATTAAACTTTATGGTGGTTTGTTTACGGTTGAGTGAGAAAAACCATGTTGCACATTAAGTTAATCCCCAAATTGAGAACCAGTGTTATAAGAGACAATGCCTTTTTTTATCAATAATAATAATACTACATGACATCATGCATAATCAGAAATGCATTAAAGAAAATACGGGCTAACCAAAGAAAGTGTTGCTGCTGGCATCTCCGTTTTCATGTTTGTGCTGCTGCTCCCGTGCCTGCTGAGACTCCTGACACACGTAGACCGTGAGCCTCGGTCTTACCACCCTACACACATACAGATCACCATGGGGAAAGAAAAGAAAAGAACAAAGTGCACTTTTAACCCATTTAGGCCTGAACACATTATGACGCAATATTTTATGCTTTAAATATAAAAAAAATAGCAGATATACAAGCTCACAGCGCGGCACCGAGTGCCGCGCTGCAAGCTTGTAGATCTATTTTTAAAAAATCGTGAAAATTAGAATTTTTACCCGATTCTATAAGTGTCTTTTGAATCCTTCTAAGATTTTTGGAAAAAACCTATGTTTCTATGTCAGCAATCTGGCCGGCCATCGTCAAAGAAAAGGTCCTTTTCACTCAACTGGAGCTCAGTTAGTCTGTTCTTGAGAGACTACTATGTCAGTGGTGTTCAAACCTTTTCATGTGAAGGACCCCCAAAATGATATTTATTTGGCCACGGACCCCCATTTCAAAATATCTAGTTCCAGGGACCACCCAGAAGCAAAATTTGAGTTACAAACATCCGCTTTGAAAATACATATATTCAAAGATTTGCACAAATTTTCACGACTTTTTCAAAAATAGCAGATCTACAAGCTCGCAGCGCGGCACTCGGTGCCGCGCTGTGAGCTTGTATATCTGCTATTTTTCACTGGTTAAAACATTCAATAATTCTAGGCCTAAATGGTTCAAGTCAAGAAACCTTACTGCGTATCGGGTAATACAATATTAAAAACACACACGAAAGGAGGAAACCCACCTTCCTTTCAGTGCATTGAAGAGTCGTATACCATCCGCTGGCCCACAGATCTGAATGACATCTTCCCGGGTCAGCTTCAACAGGTCCGCCCCTGTTACGTACAACAATAACCTCTGAACCTTCATAAAATAGATTCACCCCCAGCTGAACACATGTAACCAAGTTCAACGATGAGAGGCAAGTAGCTGCCGTACATGCTGTAGATCAGGGGTTGTCGAAAATCTTTTTAGACTGTGACCCCCAAAATAAACATATTTGAACTGGGGACACCCACCCTGACAAGCACTTGGAATTGTAGGCATTACATTTAATGTGGCTCGGTTCCACAGATAAATATTGTGAAAATTTCAAAATGTTGCTAATTTCACAATGTTTGCCTCTTGCTTACTTTATATTTGACAGTTTGGTATTAAAACGGTCTTGAAAGTCCTTAAATTGTCACTTTATAAATGTGCAGATACCCTGTATACACTTATACTGTGTGTTGGTTTGTTTACCATTGAGTGAGAAAAAGCTAATCATCTGGGGACCCCGCTAAATAATTTGGGGACCGCACTTGGGGACCCGACCCCAAGTTTGAGAACCACTGCTGTAGATCGATCTGTGCTCTGTTGAATATCTCTCTCTACTACCGCTCATGCAGCATTTCTGAAAGTGATCACGCAATTCTAAAACATGGACGGGTGGAGCTATCAATTCTAAAACATGGACGGGTGGAGCTATCAAAATGGCTACCATGTGTGAATACACACTGCCTGTTGTTGCCTGCTATTGACAATTGGTCAACAACAGGCTGAAGTGGTTCTTCCATGATCAGTGTCTTCTTCTGTTCATTACTGCAGCACATAGCTTGCTAGCTTTAAAATTGTATGTGTTTATCAACTCAAACAGTGACAAAAGAACATACGTTTGTTGAGTAATTACAACCAGAATGTGTGTTTACAGTGGGTAGTCCGGGCGTTGACATAAAGCTCCTTTGAATTGAATTGACATTCACGTGGGCGTGTTTCAGACTCGCTTTAAAATAACCAAATGAGACACAAGCAAGTCTTGAACCTGTTTTAATAGTCATTCCATGTGACACTGAAGGATAACCAACCGGGAGCTGGTCTGTTCCTTGTTTGACATCAGGAAGTAGCATACCTGAAAAGTTGGTGAAAAGCCGGGAGAAGGGCGAGAAGCGGTTCCTGTGAAGCCACTGCTGTGCGTCTTGTGGTGTTGTTGTGGGTAACAGGTTCTACAAGGGGAAAGATTTGACAAAAATAAAAATAAAAACAGAGAAACAGACAGAGAGAACATTTTAATCGCAACAATGTTGAAAGGTTTACAAGTCCTAGGGATCATGTGAAGTTACAGTCAGGCTGTATGAATTAAAATAAATATTTGATAGACATCTCCCATATCACAGATATCCAAAACATTAAACAAACAAACATCATTAACTCTGTAGAAGTGTAAGTATGCTGTCAGCACACATATTAGATTACTTGCCCATGTGATGTTATGCTGTATCTCGTTGTTTGTCTATGTAAACAAAAATAAAGAAAGATGTCTTAATTTCCTCCCTAGGGTTAAGACAACATGAAATGACACACGCTAAAAAATAATTAAAATATATCTTCTATATTTTAGACCATTATATATATTATTCTCTCACAAAATATATAAGGGAATTGAGGGACATAGGGATATTATTACTCAGAAATCATCTCAAACATTGAAAAAACATTCTTTGAAAAGTAATAAAACTGGACATATTCCACAGTACAAACTAACTGCAGGTTTCAAAAGGAAAATTAATAAAGGAATAAATGCATCATTAAAGACAAGAGAACAACTCATGCTTATTTGTAACCCTTTCAAAGACTGGTGAAAAGCAGACCCAATTACAGCTTCTCTAAACTACTAAAATAAACATTTGAAATGTTTTACTGCCAACTGAGTAAATCAATCTCTTTTGAAGAAAGACATTTACAAAGGAGATTAGTCAGTTCCTTCACTAAATAGACTTGATAGCACAGTAATTGGCACTCTCAAAATCAATTTGCACAAATCATTCCCCATGTGTTATAATTAAATTTATCTCATTAAATTTAAACCATGGATAGAAACAAATTAATTTAGCAGTGTACGTTTTATAAGCAATGCTACAGTAAGTGGCCAAGCAACCTCATAGATCTTCTCTCAAACCACCTTGTTATCCCCTGCATGACCACATCATTAGCCAGATGCTTCTAAGCAGAAATGGACAGTGAAATATATATATATATATATATATATATATATAATATAAAAAAGGTTAATAAATGGCTAATTAGCACCATCAGAAACCATAGAATTCTGTGCTTTCTTCAAGGGTTGAGGAAAGGACATGTATGACTGTGACACATATTGATCTAAAGATTCATGCTTTGAGGCACACACACGTTTCTTTATGCCCAATTACTCCCGTCGCATGACTGCGTACTGCCCTGAAATAGCATACAGTATCTACAAGTTCACAATGGGTCACACTTCTTGAGGTAATCGACTAAAGACAATATTAGCCATGATATCTCATCTCTTCATATAGTATATGAATCTAGTAGAGTTGTTAATATGCAGGGCTTTAGGCAGGTTGGGGCATACAGTATACCATGGATATGGGACTCACTGAGAGAGAAATGACAGTTCTACTTACTTCTACTGCCTGAACCACAGGCTCAGGCTGGTGGTTGGGTGATCCGTTTCTATGAAGACAGAAAATATAAGTTTTAAATATAATCTAATAAAAAAATAAAATGCAAAAGTTCCACTATTACCTCACATAATCATCTGTATGCTTACAGACAAATAATCATTCGCTGGGGGCAACACAATATAAATCATATACTAAAGAAACGAAACATACCAGTAAGACTCCCTAATCGGGAGATAAGCAACGTCACGTCGCATACACATCCTTTAGAAGGCAATCGTAGCCAATCAGGAGGGAATATGGGAAATGGGACAGATCCATGTTGATGACATGACTATAGAGATTTTAGGCCAAAATCTGTAGGAGCAGTGTCCAAAAATGAGTTTTGCAAAAATCGGCTTGATGGTGGCGCTAGAAGAGGGCCATGTGAGAAAACAGGGGCGGAGGTTGTGATTTGCCAGCCAAGGAGCGTTGTGTGCAAAGTTTTGAATGGATAGGGGCAACGGTGGCAGAGACAAGAGTAGGGGCAAAAGTGTGACGTGACGGACAGACGGAGGGACTGACGGACAGCCGATGGAGCTTTTCATAGTACACAAATGTAACTATGGTTCTATGCATCCCTGCTGACCACCTGCTTTAAGCACTGATTTAATATTTAATATTCAGTGCTTTAAGCACCACGTCTTGTGGTCAGCAGGGATGAAATAGAACCCATAATATGCAGCCTTACCCTTCTGCCACTGGGAAGCTGTTGTGTGTGCTGTTGAAGCCAGGTGATGGTGAGTTGGTGACATAGGTGATCTCAGGCCAGGGAGAGCACTGCATGAGAGAGCATCACTTTTGTTATCCTGACAGTGAAAACTACCTTCAAACCAAATTGTACAGCTAAGGAACGCATTACTATTGACCTTCACTGTTCACTTTTGTGTACTGTTTTCCAGTTGTCTTATTAATAAAATACAACGGTCATTTTGATGCATTCCCTTTTTCCCTTTACAGCGTTCGAAGGGCCCTTTCTTTCGGAGGACTTATCGTCCTCCGATATGCTCCTGTTGAACATCACTCACCTCTGTCAGGATGGTGGTTTCATAGGAGGGCTGATACTTCTCCTTCTCCTGGGGCGCTCGTTTCTCCATCTTCTCCCTGTCCGTCTTCTGCTTCCTGTCTGCACCTTTAGGCTGGAACAGGTCGGGTGAGGTTAGTGGCACAGCCGTCGGGAAGAACAAGACACCAAAGATATGGTGATTTAATAACAGTGGAATATCTAATGGGTTTCCTCTCACCTTAAAGACTTTAACCTGACATGATGCAGAGTGGAGGTGCTCTGTGTACTCGCTGCTCTCATTCTCCTTGAAAGTGTCGATCTGGACACGAAAAGGCACGCCTTTTTCTCCTCCATGCTTGCGCATGGTGAATTCTGTGCTGATGCAGTGAACCTACGAACAACACAACACATATCTGACTGAAACTTATTCAGGGCAGGATGCCATAACTTATCAACAGGACAGGGTAAACATGACACTATAAGGAAGCCACATAGATTCATGAAAAATGATATTAGTAATTATTACTCAGGTCATATCCACTGATAGTTTGCTAAACTCTGGGTTAATCGGTATACTAAACAAGCGAAGCAATGCAATGACAGGAATCTCTGGATTGTCCAAGATCATTCCGATCAGATACAAAAAATGAATTCAGGATTACAGGGAAAGGGAAGTTAGAATATGTACTAATGAAAATAGCAAGATTTGGTCGCCATGCTACCTGGATAAAAACTGAGGTTCTTTTTGATGGGTCCCATAGGAACTCCACAGTGTTAAGCTGAGTAGGGTTAGCCCTGGGGTCGATCATGCCAACAGACATGGGGATATCTGCAATGGATCAACGTGAAATAATCTGTTATCAACAGTGTTCTTTATGCAATTCATCACCATTGCCTGCAGTAAACTTAAGAACTGTGCAACAGATAAGAACCTAATCCAAGCCCCACTAATAAGCTACAGTTAAAAGCCATCTAATGTCAGGCACCTCCACATAATGTCCTATACAGGCGATCACAACAGCCCACTTCTTGTATCAATGTTACAAAACAAAAATCTGCTCCATTGTGTGATGGTTAATGTAAACTCAAGGTCACACTGCAATACTTTTCCTCCACACTCAAACCCAATTCAGTTGCCTCTGTCTCAGCCTACAGAGGATCAGAGAGAGTGATTGGCCAGTGCTCACCCAGGTCCAGGATGCGATCCCCAGGCCTGTTCCAGCGCCAGCCCTCCAGCTGTTGGTGCTCTGTGTACTGGAGTCGTCGGTCATGGAACACCACGCGGAGGATGCTCTGGAATACACACCAAAAAATCAAAACATTAATATTATCTATAGCAGTGGTTCTCAACCTTTTCGGGCCGCAACCCCCAAAATAATACAATATTTTCGAGCACAAAGAGTTGAGGAATTACATTTTGTATAACTCTGTTCTATTGTGAAAATAGCAGATCTACTGTACATGCTCACAACGCCTCGCATAGATTGGCCATTTTCACAATTTCTGCCTCTAATATTTGACAATTGTCATTTTTAGAGGCATTGATTATGAGGGGGACCCCTCAAAATAAATTGGTGACCCCCCCTGGGAGTCCCGACCCACGGGTTGAGAACCACTGATCTAATAGCACAGTATGTCCTGGAAAACACTAGACTGTACGAATTTACAGTAGTACGTTATGAAATGGTTGCCAAGGCCGTGATCTTAAAATGGGAGCAAACACTGATGAAGGCCGGATAGCCACAACGTCTGTCACCTTGAGGCATATAGAACAATAACAAATATGGATTTTTATTTCTGAGTGTGACCCTCCATGGTTTGATTTATTGAATGCCGTGATCTTACCTTCACCATTTTACCAGTGATTTCAGGGAGCTCCCCCATTTTCCGATTGTCAAGCATTCGAATTTCGTAGGACTGCCCTGCAAAGACCAGACCAATGTTAAATTCAATTGTGAGCTATAAACCAATTTAACCTGGCGTTCCTATTTTGGGCATGTAATTATAGGCCCAAACGTTTTCAAAAATAGCCAATCTACAAGCTCAAAATGCATCATCCTTTTAGACACAGTCTAGGGCTTCATTGATTAAGTAAGGCGTGGTGGATGCATAAACGCAATCTTTTTCTATGTGTGCAATTATTACCAAGTCGACATAAAAAAATATAAACAAACATGGCTTCCGTGTTCAATCTGGACATCTTTTTCCATTACCAGTGAATACTCCAAGCTCACAGGTATTGAGTCCACTAATAAAGATATAAATAAAGAACAGTAAATCCAGATGCTTGCCTTGGTTGAGGTAGGTAAGTGTTTCATCATGCAGTTTGACTGCCGGCGAGGTAGCTGCACACAGAACATACTGAAAGGGAAGGATCTTGTTATCGCTGTCTGGAGGCAGGTTGGACTCCTCCTGCTTGAAGATGGGCAGAGCAAGCACATCGCTGTAGAAAGAGACAAAATAGAAAAACATGGTCATAAGCTGATGAAGACTATTATACTCATCGCGGCACACCAGATCCTTTTGCGTGACTTCCTTTGTTGGGAACAATTCTAAACTAAATGAATATTCAACAGCTGCTGTGGAATACTGCAGCTTCCATCAGATGGATCAAATACCGGTACGTATACCTAGAATCCATCACCGGATTCTTCAGGAAAATGAGCCATAACTTACAATTAGAGCCACACGAATACCAGATTATCTGACTTTTTTTTTTAATTACATCGATATCTGCAATTATGCAACCAATGTGTCCCAATTCTTTGCCACTACATAGCATTCAGGGGAGAAGACGACAGCCTCCACCTCCAAAAATAGCAGATCAACAAGTGCTGCAACACATTCTGAGCTTGTATTATTTGTTTGCTTGTTCATTGCATAATTAAAGTTCAATTCTTTTCATATCGGGTTATAGTTATTTTTTAAATATTGCATTTATCAAAAGGTTCTTTTTACCCCTATTTTCTTAATTTGTTTGCTCATAAATTAAATGTACTAAAACATGTACTAAATGTTTTTACAAAATATCAATCAAAACATCGTAATCAGTGAGCAAGGGGGACAAAAATCGGGATCAGACCCGAAACATCGGTTGAGCTCTACTTATAACCAACGATGCAGTTCATTAATTATAATGGAGGTAACTAGGGAGACACAATTAAATACCTTGGTATCCAGACAGTGTATGTCATTTCTCCTCTCAACAGAAGAATTTAAGTGGGCACTTTACATACTGTCTAGTAGTGGTGGTAGTATCATGTA
Organism: Nannobrachium achirus; assembly: GCF_963921795.1. NCBI lineage: Eukaryota > Metazoa > Chordata > Actinopteri > Myctophiformes > Myctophidae > Nannobrachium > Nannobrachium achirus. The sequence goes on along the minus strand of NC_137818.1, from coordinate 36,441,498 downwards.
ACAGAGCACTTTCTATACCAATAGCTCTCAAGCTGTGGATTCTGACAGCACAGGGAGTCCGTATGAGAACCACTGTTCTAGAACAACAAAAAGGATACTGAAAGAGCCATGTGTCTGAGTCAGCTAAATCTAAATTGATTTCACACAAGAAACAAAGTGTCCAAAAACTGTCAATAACTGGGAATCTTAAATAATACTGCAGATAAATACGCAAATGGAATCATTCAGATGGAATCATCAATCAATCAATTCTTTATAGTGATAATTGCTTGGTCATCCCCAATACTCCAATTATATTTTGTGAAGCACAAGAAAAAAGGTAGTTTGTATGCTATGATGGTCACAAAACAGTATTTATAATTGTGTGCCTAACAGCTAAGAGTTAACATTCTACTAAATATTCATGCAGTCTTCACATATCAATTCAAAAATAATGATTGGGCCATTTCTATTCAGAATACACTCCAGCTTGCCAGAAAAGGCAACAACTGAAAATATCCTACTGGACAAAGGTGAACTTTTCATTTATGGAATAGAATTGATCAGTTTTCTTTCTTGTTGCTTATTTAGGACTGGTACCAGATCAAATGGAAGCACTGCTAGTCATCATGTTTATTCCACTCAAAGGAGACTATGATCAGTCTCTTCTAACTCCAAACCACATTTCATCAAATTCCACAATGCATTATTCCGGGATAGGCCAAGTCAAAGCACACACTCCAGAAATGTACAGTACTGGTTGGATATGGGTTTATTACTAACTAGATACTGAAAAGCCCTTAGGCCTAGACTGTGGGGGGGCATAACTGTGAATTCATCAAAATAAAGCCCTGAGAAAAATGAATGTTAATAATATGTCTATTATTATGAGACAGAACGAGAATGCTTTATTTAATTAAAACAGCTTTGAGTCAATTACCAATATACTTTATTTAAACACTTGCATCCCAGCATCCATATTTTGAGGGGAACAGGAGCCAAAAATGGCCAATCTATAAACTCACAACATGTCGCAGCATGAGCTGTAGATTAGCCATTAGAAGTGAGCTCACACAACAAACCAATGGATATACAAGCCAATTTTCTTCCAATTAATTAGAAAAATAATAATTAGAAGTGAGCTCATGATACTGTACCTCATACTGTATGCCCCAGCTCCAAGCTCTTGTCCAATGCCTGACAGACTGGCATCAAAGTCCTGGACTAGACCTGACTCAATCACTTCGTCTGTGAGGGGCAGCTTCAGAGCCCACGCCATGATGATGGTGTGTGTGGAGCTTTCCTCCCGAAGCAGTTCCTGGAAAACCTGAACCAAGCTCTGGCCCTCTGTCCAAAGTGTTCAAACCTTTCACTGAGAGAGACAGACATCATGGCATCATCACTCACTAATGCAAGGAAAGGAAGCATCCATTCAATCTGATGTGAAAAATCTCATCGGATTACACATCGATGTAAAATTGGCTATTTTGTCCAAAATGTTTAAAAATATATATATATATTTGAAAAATAGTTTAAGTAATGTAGGTATACATGATGTGAACATACATGTACATTATCAGTCTTAATTGTATCCTTCAACTTCTTGTTTATGCCCCAAAATATGTGGATATACAGGTTGTGTAGCAATTTGTAACAACTGTAGAAATATTACAGTTTAACTGTCGAATGTTTAAGCATGTTCTAATCATGTATACTTTACATTTTTCAAATATATATATATATTTTTTACAAAATAGCCAATTTTACATCGAGATGCCCTGATGTCCTTATAGTGCCCAGTCTGCCCACCTATCCTGTTCATTTATATGGACGACATCTGTTAAATACGAGAAACATGGTAAATCGGGATTAAAACACACATGTCGTGTCATAAATAAATAACAAGTCACGGTTTTGTTAAAGAAAAGAAAAAAAAAGAAAGAAAAACAAGGAAAAAAACAACAACAACAACAAGAATGGTGAGCATACATTAAGATCCTCAGTGTAATTCATCCATTTAAAACTCTCTGACAGCATATACATGTAACAACCAAATGAACACGAAGGGTCCCAATTAAAAGTAAAAATACAAACAAAACAAAAAACATATTAAACCTACCTTTGATCGTGAGAAAGGTACAGCTGGACTCTTCAGTGCGTCAGTTCCATGCCATCATGTCTTGCTCCCTCGTTCCAACACTAAAATAAACATGTCTAGATGCTAACAGCTAACCTAGCTAGCTAGCTAGCAGCTCTTCGGATGACTAAAGCTAAGCCTTTACTGTGTGTTCGTTATTCAAGACTGACAAGAACAATCGGATATCATCGTCCATTCGTGATATATGTTACTAAGACTTATCATACAGTTATGCAATGGAACAAATAGTAATAGTCTATTGTTTGTTTATCTATCTTTCGTCCGGGAAAAGTAGCTTCCGTAATTTCCGTTTGTGTTCTTCTTCGGCTTGTTTTCATCCCTCCAGATTAGCTATTGGAGCTTTATCGCTACCGATCGTTTGGTGGACCACCAAACATGATCACACTCGACCAACTTGCTTTCAGTGGTTCTCAAACTTTTTCATGTCAAGGACCCCCAAATTGTCACTTATTAGCCCGTGGACCCCCATTTGAAAATATGTGCCTGTAAGAGAAGATTGTTGGGCTCTAGCAGTGATTCTCAACTATTTTAATTTCAAGGACCCCCAGTTTGACATATAGCCTACATTATAATACGGTCCCCCATTTAATGGCATTTCTATTCTATCTCTGGGACAACAATTTAAATTGTACTCTGAGACCCTAACGGGTCCATTTGGTTCCATTTGTACTATCTCAGAGTTACAGACCTGTAAAGGGTTCATTTGGTGTTCCTGACTATCTATCATTAGCTGGGGAGTGGGGACCCCCTGGAACTCCCTTAAAGACCCCCGGGGGTCCCCAGACCCCACTTTGAGAACCAGAGCTCTCATCCCCCAAATCCCACCACCAGCACCTGGCTGCTATTAATAAGCTAATGTGATTTGTAAGGTTCCTCAGCACTGAATTCAATTCAATTCAAATAATTATTCTACAAATTAGAACTCTAATTGATTGACTGACTGACTGACTGAGTCTGACTGACTGACTGAGTCTGACTGACTGACTGACTGACTGACTGACTGACTGACTGACTGACTGACTGATTAATTGATTGAAGGTACAGGACAGTACATTTCACTGTCAACTAAAAAAAGTATGAAGACCACAAGAAAGATTTTAGGCTTGTTTGCATTGGGGTCCCTTTGTACTCAGTTCATACAACATTAAATGACAGACAAATAAAACACAGTACTATGCAAAAAATATCATAAGACGGTCAGTAAAAAAGTCAGGGGGGAAGTAAGGTCTTTTTTTTTTACCAGTTTTGAGTTGCAGCCACCTGTTAAGTGACTTTTCAGAGCGGTTTAAAGCAATCACCCATATGTCTTCTTTAAATGAGTGTATTTGAAGTGCAGTATGTAATACATTGCATTTAGGAAGCTGTGGGGTTGAAAGACATCACTGTGGCATATTTTCAGGTTTCTCCTTTTTTAATCCACTAGAATGGCTTGGGAAATAAATAGAAAATAGAACCAAGAGCCACAATTACTGTTTGCTAGGGAGTCCCAAAATATTAGAACATAATTGGACTTGAATCATCATTACCATTTTGAGAATGAAACATAACACAAGGTTGTTGAATGATGAATAAATGTATATTTTATTTAATCAAATAAAATGCTAAATTATCCATATTCCTGTGTCTCATATCTGCCTCATGGATAACTGAACTCAACAGCATTATTATATGTACCTTTAGCATTGCTCAATTTGTTCTAATTTTGCTTTTAATTACTACATTTTAAACATTATATACGGGTAACCTGAAATATTGAATATGATTGTATGACAAAAGATCATTTAAACTAAGCCCTCTCTAAAACCCCTTTCATCCGGTATGGTGGGGGTTGTATATAATTTAGAAAATAAGTCTGCTGTTACTTCTAAAAGGAAAATATAATAATAAAGAAACCTTGATAAGTTGAAGATTGAAGTTGAAGTTAAGTTGAAGTTAAATTGTACCATGATCCAACATGAAGCATCCAACAAAGAAACGGTTTCAAAGGTGTGACCTTGTGACTGTGTAAAGGTCTCTCCCCTATAACTGAAACGTTTAAGTACTTGCTACAGTTAGAAAAGTTTTCATGAAAGAAAAATAAGCAAAATTCAGTTCTCTTGTAACAAGCACACAAACCATATTGAACCATTTTGTCCTGTCCACTATCATTAAAGTGCAAAGTAGTCTTGGAAGATTGGCAGAGGTAAGGACATGAAAAGCTTTAGGTTTGTCCCTGCCTATGTTGACCTAAAGACTATTGTGTGCAAGGGCAAATTACCCATCCACTTCGAAATACATAGTCATATTTCAAAATCAACCATTACCATAAATTCAATAATATAATCTAAGGGCAAATAAATGAATTTAAATTACAAATATGAATTACAACTCTTATTTCAATTTATTGAATTATTGAATTCAAATAAGCTTATTAAGCTTGATCACAACAAATTGTTTAATTATTTATAAAATGATTGTAAAACAGCCAATCTTTTAAAGCTGACTTCATACTGGCCAAAGACAAATTTGTATTTTCTCGTAATCAAGATGCTTGGACAAACAAAGTGACAGCAGCAAATGGATCTTTTAGCATATGGTATACCAATCCAAGGGAGCATACAATGGTTCAAAGAGTAAAGATTATTTCAAAACCAATAATCTCAATGAATCATACACACATTACACTGAAATCAGTACAGAACCATGAAATAAGAAAGAGTAGCTAGTAGCTACACATTTCAGGACTACTTGGCACAAGCATTTTAGCCAAATATCAATGTCAGCCATTGTGCCATGTAATATTGACAACCTTTTTGCCACAAAATATATGCACGTTCACTTAAAAATGTTTAATAAGCATATAAAACCATTTGTATCAAATTCCATTGAATGTTTTAGAGTATGACATGTCATAATCATGGTATGTATGATATTAAAGGTTCATGCAATTTATTTTGTACCCACCCCACATATACTGTACACCTAGAAAACATGTCAACTCCTTTTGAGTGCTCATTCATAAGAATCCATTCAAGCATCATTTCCTTCTTTCTCTCCTAACGTTCATGTAATTTTGAACATAATGGAGTTAACTGTGTATATTTACAAGTCAGTTTTTCTCATCAACTTCTCAAGAGGATGGTAGCTGCTTCAGAACCAAAACCACTACTGTTCACAACTCCGCTCATTGTTGAACCTGAAAGACATTGATCTTGCTTGTGTTTTTGAGCGTTTGTCTCCGGTTGCAGAACCATACTCGCACAACCTCACGGTCATAGTTGAGCTCCCTGGCAATTTCTGTGATCTCTTGGCCAGTGGGCAGGGCGTTCTTCTCAAAGTAGGTGTTGAGGACTTCTATCGCCTGTGGCGTGAAACTGGTGCGACGTTTACGTTTCTTTGACGGTTCTCCGCCCACAAACTCCATCAGATTCTGTTGGCCTTTCTGGTTCCACAGTTCAGCTTCAGCAAGCCACCTCTCCAACACTGGCTTCAGCTTCTGAGCACTCTTCGGAGTGATGTCCAGTTTTTCAAACCTGCATTACAAACATTTCATTATGATCAGTGGGAACATATCATAGATGTCTTCAAAAACCTGCCTATCAAAAATAAGATTAACCTTTTTCTGTTATTTTTAATGCAGCTTTAATGCATGTTTCAGCAAGTTAACATTCCAGTGTGTGTGTGTGTGCGTGTGCGTGTGTGTGTGTGTGTGTGTGCTTTTAAGAAAATAAATTCTCCCCCTATCCTCTCTTAATGCTTGTCCTAATTTTCATGTTGGCACTTCTCCTTATCTGGTCCTTAGGGATCACAGGAATGTTTTATGTGGTTTGACCTTGCACTACTTACTCTTGGTTAGTTATAATACGTCGATCTAAGAATTTAAACTCGTTTAATGGGTGAATTCTTTGTAAATAACTGGATAGTTAAATACTATATACAATAAAATACAAAAATATTTGCAAGAGTGCAGCAGTTTACCTGCAAATGGCAGACTGGCTATAGGCTGGACCCTCAGTTGCAGTGAGAGCCTGCCCCACTTGTGTCTGAGTAAGCCCCAAGGACAGCCGTCGGATCTTAAAGTTCTTGGCAAACTCTCGAATTTCTTCCAGATTAATGCCCTCTTCGCTGACTGCTTGCTGGGGCTCTAAAAAACAAGAAGAGTCCGGTTAAAATTATCTACCTACTTAGGGATGGAACTAAGTGGAACTAGGCAGAAGAGAAATAGGTGAGTGCACTGTACACATACTGTTGACAAGCTGCCCCACAGTTGCCATGTCTCCGCAGGTGATAGGAACCGAGGAGGAGAGTGTGGTGGCTGTCTTTATGATAGACGGCTGAGGGGCGATTACGATCGGTGACTGAGAGACCGTTGTTACCGATGCCTGAAGTGAGAAAACAATCTATCAAATTATTCTATTTACACCCCAAATAAATCTCAATTAAAGGACAACTTTGTTTTTTTACAACAAGGGTTCATATTTTAGATTGTAATTAGAGAAAAGAAAAAGTGAGTGTTAAAATGTTTTAATTTGCTTCGTTCTATTGTTTTATTGCGTTTACCGTGCTAAAATGTGGTTCATGTGTACGCATGGGGGCATGCGTACAAGTGGCTAAATATGTCTTTTTTTAGACACAATAAGCCAGCAGTTTCTTTATTGCTATTTACAGTAACACTTCTAGCCCCCATAAGTCACATCCAACCATGAAAGGTTGTGTTGTATCTAGGGAATGGGCTTATTCTGTGTAGAATTACATATTTAGCCACTTGTACGCATGTCCCCAACCAGTGAAATAAGAATCTCTAAAACAATAGAAAGAAGTACATTAAATCATTTTAACACTCATCTTTTATATTCTTTAATTATAATCTAAAATATGAACCCTTGTTGTAAAAAACTAAAGTTGTCCTTTAATATACACGTTCAATATGTAGTGTTCAAGGCAACTCTCAGCTGCTCTATTACTAAATAGGCAAACAGTACTTCATTGTATTTCTGAAGTTAAAATTGAGGTTTTTGTGTGTGTTTAAAAAGCAGGTTATCATCTACCTGTGGGCTGGGTTTGGAAAGCGTCTGAGGAGCAGTAACCTTGGGTAGAACTGCAGGGGAACTTGGAACAGTATTAGTCCCATTCCCAAGCGTGGCAATAATCTGCCCCTGGGAGTTGAAAAGCAACTGTGGGGTGACAGTCTGGAGCTGAAGACCCTGAAGCCCTTGGAGACTCTGAAGACCCTGAAGACCTTGAAGACCCTGAAAACCCTGGAGACCTTGGAGACCCAGTAGTGGGAGGGTACCTATCACCTAGATAAGACAGAAGAAAAAAATATATATATTTTTCTGCATATTCTGTTGATCACATACTAAATGGCAGAGGTACAAGTCCCTCAATTCTCTTGATTTCCGTTTTCAGGACAGTGTTTCAGAGCAGCATTTTAAGCTGAGGCCATGTTAATAATAAATAGATACGAGAGAGACTTTGCGTGCAAATGTGAGATAAACGGTGTCATTGCACACTGACCTGTTCTAGCTTTGCAAATAAACTCAAGGTTGTGGGCAAGCTTCTCAGAAAACCAAAACACCTACATTATTTATTTTTCGTTTAAATGATTTAACTTTGTTTATAACCATGGTAGAGTATCGTAATACAATAGAACTAGCACATCTGCAGGGGTTGGAGGTGGTCTGCTTACACTTCTATTAAATATGTTGACCCTGTTGACGCTTGATGCACCACTATCTTTATTGTAGTTCAGACATCATAATTGAGGGAGAACCAGACCAGAAAACGTGTAGCTTTTAGGATGTGCTTTGATTAGAACACGCTTCTAACAATGTTGAACCTAGGGGAAATTATATATTCTGGCATTCCATGTATTGGTTTATAAAACAGCACTATTTAAGGTGGGGATGGGGTAATCCATATGCGTGTAAAAACTGTTCTTTGTGCTACCCACCTGTCCCTGGGCATTGGTGATGATCTGACTAGTGATACCAGCCATATTGTTTATGGCACTGGTGAAGATGGGAGTGGAGGTGAGGGAACTGATAAACTGGGGCTGTGCTCCCAGTGAAGCAGCACTAATCTGAAAAAACAAAAACAAAAAACATTAAAACACACACCATAGCATGTGACTCACAAGTCTATTAAAAATATAATTAGTCTAAATATTACGAACGGTAATGATTCTTACAATAGCAGGATTGATGGAGATTCCAGCAGTCTGAAGAGTGGCTACGGACAGACTTGGCTGAGAGATGGTCGTAGAAGGTGACGTCACCTGTGCTGCTGACACTTGACCAGCGGGCACCTGGGCACTGCTCACCTGTGTTGGCTGACACGTCATTTGATGTACTGCTGCTGTTTGTATGGAAGGTGACTGAGGCTGGAACATTGCTTGGGTAACCGTCTGCAGCTGGGGCTGGACTGTGTTCAGCACTGTCGCAGCTAGGGAACAGTTGAAAACACAACAGCCAATAGATGATCTTGAATGAAGTTATGTTGTGTGATGCTTAAAGGAGTAGTTCACCCCCAAAATGACTTTTTTTTCCTATTGATTAGTCACTCCATGGAGACTAGAGTTCAATAATATTTTTAGTTTTTTGTCACATTCCTAAGACAAAAATGTGATAACAACCAGTAAGACTCCCTAATCGGGAGATAAGCGACCGTTGGTCGCTTATCTCCATAAATAGAGCAAAAATGTGTTTTTCCAAAATCTTCCTGATCCATGTTGTTGACATGAGTGTAGACATACTGTGTAGTGATTTTCGTGATTTTAGGGCAAAATCTGAATCGGCCTCATGGTGGCGCTAGAGGGCCATGTGAGAAATGAGGGGTGGGGTCTCCTCGCCGCCAAGGCGGACGAATAGGTACCGGCCCCGGCTCTCCCGGTCGCTCCTAGCCCGAGTTACGGCATTTTATGTGAGCTGCAGTGGCAGGGGGTCCTCCACTGGGGGCGCCACCACTTTTGCATCCGTTCTGGAGCACCAGGAGTGGGTGGTCCCCGGGAATGCCCCGTGAGCAGCCCCGTTGGGGTGGTCATTTGGTCATTTTTGCACATTTGGTAATTTTTTACACCTGGGGGTCCCCCAGGGACCTGGGGGTCCCCGAAACTCCGGGGGTCCTTGGAGGTTGTAGTTTGGCAGGCAAGGAGTGTGTGTGCAAAATCTGGCATGGATCGGGGCAACGGTTGCAGAGATATGAGCAGGGCAAAAGTGTGACGTGTGACGTGTGACAGAGGGAGTGACGGAGGGAGTGACGGAGGGAGTGACGGAGGGACAGCCGGTGGAGGTTTGGATAGTGTGCAAGTAACTGCGACCTACGGTCGCAATAAATGTACCCCCATTCGTTCTGGATGGGGACCCGTTTCGAAACGGGTCCCCATCCGCAATCAATGGGGGTAAATTTTACCGAATCTAATTTTTCTGGATGGGGACCCGTTTCGAAACGGGTCCCCATCCGCAATCAATGGGGGTAAATTTTCTCGAATCTAATTTTTGTCTTAGGAATGTGACAAAAAACAAAAAATATTATTGAACTCTCCATGGCATGAGTAATCAATAGAAAAAAAAGTCATTTTGGGGGTGAACTACTCCTTTAAGTTTCATATTCTCTGAGGTGACATAATTAAGCTTCATTTATACACCATTGTATGTCTGTGTCGAACATATAAGGTCACACATGCATGACTGAAGGGGAGAAGCCAACGCTTGCCAAGGTGTCACGCTGTTGAACTCCATGCAATAGAATGCCAATGCACTGTAAAGCAGCATTCAAACCTGAAGCTATTTCTTCTATTCTAGTCGCTTCTATAGCTTCACTTTGGTAGCGCAGATCCACGTTGGTAAAAAATCATGTCCCGTTGGAATCAAAGCGAAACACCCGGAAAAAAGCGAAACACCAAAAACATTTCTGTGTCTATGGACAACATCAATTTTGATTGGCTGTCAGGACGCGATGGGTGGAGGGGGTGAAGCAAAGGTCGCTTCAGTTGGATTTTTCCAAGTGGGGCGAAGATACCAAAGCAACCGTTTGTGCCATTCGTGCCTCCCCGTTCAGATCGTTCGCGCCGCGCCCGGTCGCACGTCGCCTCGTCTTCGCATTCACTTTCACTGTACATAATCGCGTACAGAAGCTCCACCCCTTCGCTCGCAGAGAATTGAAGTTAACCGGACATGTCCGTGTGACCATGCCCTTAATCTAGCAATATAGTCACACGCGGCAGTGTATTACCTTGCAGGCCAGCTAAGGGAAGTTTGAGGAAGTTTCCTGCTTGGTTAGCAGCTGTGAGCCCAGGCAGAGTAGCTACATTAGAGGTGGGGTAGGTAAGCACAGCCAGGCCTCCCTGGCCACCGATGGAGCCTGCCATGCTGAGGGGGATGAGCAGAGGCTGACCCAGAGACCCTGTTTGGGCCATCATCCCAGTCATCAGGGTGGCCAAGCTTTCCTGGGTCAAGACCTAAAGCAGGACAGAGGTGAGGAGGGTTGTACGGTCATGATATTGAGAGACAACTAAAGTACCACGACCACACAATCTATGAGATGATAAGGCTTTATTTATACTTCATCAAGTGACCTGTTTGACGAGTGTTACGCCTCAACCATTATATTCTATATTCTATATATTATATTTTCTGAGAATTTAAAGGGTTGTGTGGCTAAGAATAAATTAAACTTAAACCAATGTTGAACTTTGATAGAACCTTGGCTTTATCTCTGAGTGAGAAATCCAAAGTAGTGACTCTATTCATGCACTTATAGCACATAAAGGCTTTGCAAACAAATATGATAGTCCTGGAATCTAATTTTGTGAAATGGGTTGGCTATGCACACTTCATATTACCCTTGATGGTAGTTCGCTAGTGCAACACACATTAATTGGTCACCAATATTGGTGTAATGTGAGCAATTACAGCAATGGCAGTAGTTAGTTTATTGTGCTAAATATTTAATTTAGCACAAAGCGTGGGCTCGCAACTTACTTTTAGATCCCTTCGACCCTTCAGTCTTTATCAAGTAACTATATTCAATTTGCCATACTTTGAATCGCGATTTCCTCAATCACAGAGCACAGAAGCAAACTTTACAATAATATGACAATATTTTGACTTATATCATGCCCAGGTTGCTAATATACAACCCCTGGTACCAAAGATTAACATCGCTTTAAGAAGAAATATAGAAGCTTAGAGCGGATGTTATTGCATGAGCTTGTTTGTAGTACCTGTGGGCAGGCCTGCACGGTGATGGGCATGGCTGCTTGTGGATGTGCCAGGGACACACTGATGGGAACAGCTGGAGCCAGCGTTGAGACGGTAGGAGTCAGTGCCTCCACAGACATCACCTGCTGCTCTTCCAGCACTGGAACAAGTCAGATCCAAGAGGTGTTGACGACCAACAGATGTTTTAGTCACATTATATTTCGCATAAAGACAAAAAAGCATTGCGCGTGTGTTCATAATATGCTGTCCTACTGTGAAATATCTTTGGCGGGGAGTTAACTACAGTATACACATATCGATGTGGATGCTGATTTAAGTACATGATTTATGTGCATGGTAGTAGAACCCGCTCACTGAAGTTGGGATCCACCATGTATTGATCGTTGTAATTTCTGATCAATATTCTAAATAAGGCTATATATGAAGTGCTGGTTCTACTACAGTCTACGGTTAAATATGACCATTGGATTTGACATTAATTTGCAACACAAAAGCTCTGGAACTCACCCACTCTCCCAGTGCTATGGGGTACAGCGCTGGCCTCTGGCTGCTCCGGGGCCGCATTGCCTCCCTCTTCAGCTTTACAATCCACAATTCCATCCAGTGCTGAGGATGGAAGAGATGCATCCTCTACCTCTAGCACACGGATAGTTTCATGGCCAGACATCACAATCACCTGCACAGCAGTTGGAATTAAAGAAAAGGGTGAATCCAAGTCAAATGCACAATGACTCCATTTCTATACTCCATTTTCCTTGGGGGATTTGGTTCAGATACCTACTGTGCGACCCCAGCATACAGTAATATATTCCCCTTAATTTGTTCTCAGATTATAACAGTGTAACTAGAAATACTGTTCCTACGAAACAGTGTGGGCTCGCTCGTGACTATACTCTGCAGGGTGCTAACTGTCATGTGAAGCTCAACCAATACTCCAGCTAACACCACTCCCAGATTCTTTTCCACCAATTGCGCCTCATTGGCTAATGGAACATGATATGCGGCGGAAATAATGACGAAACCATAGTGTTTTTGCCTTTGAACAGTCTGCGGCGGAACTCACTATATAAATAATGAGGATAACATAGTGTTCTCGCCTTTCAGGCGAGCCCACAATTACCTTGTGGTAAATGGAATTATGGCTATTCTCTTTTAATTTACCACCTGTCAAACTGAAGTCAAAGACTATGATGACCATCACTCCCCAACAAGCTCTATCACCTATGAACTTGTAGTTGAGCTGCTTTCAGTATAATGGTATGCAGTAATGGAACTAGAGCAAAGGCAGCAGGACAGCCTGGGCTGGAGGGCAAGATGCAGAAGAGACAATGCAGGAAGAGAGAGGATGCATACCTGGTTGTCTTTTGGCAGGGAATTTCAAAGTGCAGGGACTAAATGGCTGAAAAAATACTTCTGCAGTCAGACAGTGAATGGCTAAGGAAAACAGAGAAGCCAAGCACACGTTAGGACACAATGAAACAAAACAAAACAAAACAAAAAAAGAGACAGATGAAAGTTCATGACCAAAACGATGATAAGAACATCAGCCAACAAGCGCGTAAGCAATGCTTTCTGAAAGCCCCCACTGTCATTAACGAAGGGCATTGCTTTTGTTTGCTGACTATGTCTATGGAGAATGTAGCCAGAAAAAGTAGGAATACAACAATTGATCAATCAATAAGCATGAAAATGTACACACCTCCAAGACATAATGTATGTAAGGTATTAATCGATGATCAATCAGGGAAAGTAAGGTAATCTCAATGAACTGTGTTGAGTTAATCATTGCATAGCCTCGGAAACCCAAGCTTTTATTTTAATCATTGCATTATGATATGATATGTTGGCACATGAGGGTGACAACGTCTAATGACAGAAGATAACTTGGAAATGACAGGTGCAGGTTTGGTCAAGTTCAGGTTCTGTAACTGAAGGAGAGCGATGACAGATGAGTGGTACCTGTTCATTGACAGTTAGGGGGGCATCTTTGGACGGGAGGTCCTGGGCCATGGCTCAGTGCACCAGCACAGTCACTGTCCACTTGACATTCTATGTGGAAAAAGACCTTTAGAACGAACAACTTCGTACACAACTTTTGTCAAACCTTAATATTTGGGTATGTTTTCCTATAGCCTAAACTAAATACATTGTTAGTTCTGGGGCAACACAACTCATTGATATTCCCAAATGGGAATGTCTACAGTGGTTCTTGAAGTGGATTCCATGGACTCCAAGTTCCTTTAGGAGGGTCTAATTTGAGTCTCGAAGTCTGTGTAAGTTAGTGTAACTATGACATTGTACAAAGACCTGATGGGTCCATTTGGTTCCACTTGTACACTGTCATTGTTAATGGGAGACCTTTAAATGTCAAAGTTTGAGAACCACTGGTCTATAGGCTATGCCCTTTTCGTGGCTATTTTTCATATCAGGACCAGAATATGTCATGGGGCCTGAAAGAGGCCTCCTATGTTGCATATGAAAATGCTACAGAAAACGTATTGACATGATGATCAAAGCCATGCATTTCTGTTGGATTCACAATCTAACAGCAAACAGATTCAAGGTGATCCTTTCTGTGCAGCAAGGACCGCTTCCAAATGAGATCTGTCAAAACTTCAGCGGCTGTTTGATGGACACCCCACCCCCATCCTGGCCAATAAAAGTCTCGTCGCGTCGTCCACTTTTGGGGACAAGCTGTTACCACCAAGTGTATGCGACACAAATGATCTCGATCCATGCCTAGAGAGACCGAATATTATGTATTTCCCTCTTTATCATAAATATATAAATTATGCTAATTACGAGCATTGCATATTAACCCAAACTCATTTCCTCTCGCCGTTTCGCTGCAATAGGCGAACGCGGCGCTATAGAATGGAGTCCGGTTATTATATTCAACTTACCGCTTTAGGTGAATCGTGTTTTCGGTTGTCGTCTCTGGTTTAAAAGGCTTTGTCACAGTTAGTTTCGGTCACACATAATTAAAAATTCATCTCAGCTTTCAGACGGGCGCTGTGACTGCACACAAAAGAGGCATTTGCATGGATAAGGAGGGTTTGCAATGTTAGGATCTCCCCTTTCTTAATATGTAATCACGGTGTCCTCTGTGTGACAGTTTAGATGATCGGAAATCCTCGCAATGCCTTAAAAGATCCCATTTGTCTTGTCTAGTCAGGCAAAAAATGCAACAAATTTGGCCTTTTGCACTACGTCATGAACATAATTTATGCAAGAAAAAATCTTGCATTGAAAAATGTCTGCCTCGACTTGAGAGAAGCCATGGCTCTCTTAAAGGCACAGTACATCTTTAAAAAGACGAGCACAAATCACAACTAGTTACCTACATGAATTGGTAGGTTAATGGTTGGATTGATAAATACAACCGTGATAATAGCTTGGAGAAATAAGTTGGAAGCATAATTGCAAGACTCTTGCCGTCCTGGAAGCAGAAAGGGGTTGTCATATGCAGCTCAACACATTTGTTGGCAAGTGTCCAGACATCAATATGTGAAATTGAAAAGTTAATCATGTAGGCCTATTTGGGAACAGCATTCCATAGCAATGGTGTTATGAATCATGCAAGTGCAACCATATTCAAGCAGCAGTCTGATCTTAAATTGAACATGTAGGACTAGGCTACTGTTTTCACACAAAAAAGGAAAGACAATAATGAATAGATAAATAAATAAAGTGTTCTTAGTAAGAACACTTTATTTATCCATGATAAGATGATAAGAACTTCTTAATATCATGGATTATCCTCAACGTAAAACATCAACATCTGGTCAGGACTCCAGTCTATTGCCTTTGTGTTGTTTATCTCATGTAAACAGGTAATATTGATTTCATCTGATGAAGAAGGAAAATCTATGCACTAAATCACTAAAAGCTGCAGCTGTCCTTTTTTGTATCTCAGCATTACCATGTTATGTTTAGCTTGTTGAGCATCTTTTACCAGTTTCGGCTGCAACTCGAAACTGGTTTTAAAAAATCCTTACTTCCCAATTACCTTTTTTGTTTTAGTGTTTTTTTTTTTTTTTTTTTTTTTGCTGCATGTGTTTTATTTGTCTGTCATTTCATGTTGTATGAGTTGTTAAAAGGGACCCCAATGCAAACAAGCCTATAAAGCTTTCTTTCCTATGCAAACTTCTAATACAGTATTCAATCAATCAGTTATAAATATGTTTGGTAACTGCATTATTTACCCATATCTATCTTAAGAGATAGGGGAAAAGGTTGCCAATAATAGCCTATAAGGCTATTACAAAACTTCACTTTAGGCTATAACGTGGTGTCCCTACAGTCCCAACATATTCCAAAGATCATTATTATCTTAGCACTCGTGATTGTTAATTATTATTAACAGTTTATAACTGATTGGGGGAGAAAACGTAGATTCCAATTCTCGACACTAGGGGGCGCGTGCAATTAAAGTGTACGTTGGAGAAGGAGTGACGTAACCATTTCCACCACAACAAGCTGGAAAACAAGGAAGTGAACAACAGTAATCTGTCATAAGGCCGTGAAAAGACATCCGAATCTAGCTTTAATCGTCTTTATTCATCAGCTCGCAAGCCCATTCACAACGATGAACAACAAAGGTGCGTATGGTGTGTCCGTGGTATGGATGTAGGTTATGATCCACGGCGATATCACGAGTAGAGAAATGGACGTATGCCGTTATTATGGTGTAAAGCCCGTTGTTACAGCGAAACGACGACGGGGCATGACAATAAACAACAGATCCCATATATCGCCGTGCGTGTAGCTAACGCTAAAACTCTGCCATCGGACGAATTGAGCAATCGGCAACGACATGAAAACGAAAGCCCTAAACAGCTGTCATGATAATACGTTACCATTTAAAATAGCAGTAGTCGATGTTACGTTTCAGTGCAAATAATACGGTCATCCATCATTAGTTAACACTGCTAGCTGCTATACCAGTCTGACCTCCAAAACAAAGCAGGCGCCACTGTTTGGCGTCTTTCCCCCCGTCTTTTATAATTTTATATAGCAAATAAAGAATGTTGAATGACAGCCATCAAAATGATCGTAGGACTACGCCGTTTTCAGACACAAAGAACGACATAACGTAACGCAGGGTAAACAACGTTTAGAAACTAGCAGTGCAGTGGGGGATGATAATGGGAGCCGTTCCCGTAGAGATGGTGTTTATTTAACGCTCCATCCAACATTTAACAATGTAAATATTTATTACAATAATTGTACAATGGGGGGAGGGGGTCCCCTTATACATTTGGAATGATATTGTGATTTATAGCAGTGGTTTTCAACCTTTTTCATATTCCATTATTTATTCTGCATTTGAGCCGTGGACCACCATTCGATGAGATTTAGCTTCTGTTATTGATGTGTTAGGAGGAGACATAACAGGCAAACGATGATCAAAATAGCAAGTATTCTACATTCTCTAAATTGTGTCGACTTCTTGTAAATTAAGTAATGCAGATGTTTGACAATAATCTTGAGAGCATAAAATGAAACCAAATGGACCTGTAAGGGTTCATTTTGGTTACACTCAAGGGTTAAAGATCCATAAGGGTCCTTTGGTCACCAACTCTCCATCATTTACCTGGGGACCACCTGGAATCCCTCCAAGGACCACTGGTTGAAAACCACTGATTTATAGAAGACGGGATGACGAGAAATGTGATCTCTGGTCCATCTGTTATTGTTTTGCAGGTTCATATCCTCAGCAGAATGTGTACCCTCAACAGAGCTCTGCACCTATCTATCCTCCTATGCAAGTATCCCCGCAGGCACCCCCTTACACAGATGCCCCTCCCGCATATTCTGAGGTAACTGACATTTATAATGATGTTGTTTATATTGATTGATCAATTGAATAATTTATTTAGAGTTTGCAAAATAGTACAGTGTTACAATTATACAATGATGCTAAGAGGATAAAGGATAAGGATAAAAAGCCCTATTAAGGGCTTGTATCCATTGTGGTCCTATGTATACAATCCATCAAGACAAAGACAATAATATACAAGAAATCATATGAAACTAGGTATTGTCTGGAATTTTTTATAACGTAATTGTGATATGACAAGTGTTTGTTTTAATCATTTAAACCTTAGTGTAGTTTTTTTTTTAAATAGCAAGAATAGCTGTTCTACAAGCTCTGAAAATGTCAATATTAATATTTTATTTGGTGTGATGTTTTATTTTGTCTATCGGAGATCGCCCAGCACTAATGCACTCACACTTTAATCTATTATTTTAAAAAAATCTGTAATGTATTCCAATTATCCAATCTAAATTCCATGTGGCTCTGCTATCCGTCTCCACAGATATACCAGCCCAGATATGTTCTTCCACATCAGGTCCCTGGTCAGATGGCTCAGATGACATCCCCATATGCCCAGATGTTCATGCCCATGCAGCAGATGCCACTTGGACAAGTTGGACAGAATGTTCCCATGGCCTACTATCCTATGGGCCATATGTACCCACCTGGCTCCACGGTGATGGTGGATGGGGGCTTTGATGCTGGAGCGCGCTTTGGAGCAGGCAACGGAGTTACTATTCCAGTGAGTATCCCCTCAGTAGTATCTACTTAGTTAAAGGAGAATTTCGGCCTAGAAGGTTATTTTACCTGTTTGCGTTCTTCTCTCCCAAATATAGTCCATATATTTTTTTCCCCAGAACGGGCAATCTTGTCCTTTTGGCCTACCTGACCATGGCTTCAAAATGGAGCGATTGGTTGTATTGTTAATCTGCTTATTTCTCTTGATCGATTATTTTGTTCATGTCTGCGGTATTGTATCCCATCCACACTGTAATATGAACAGGGCGCAGCCATTTTTGTTGTTAAAAGACAGATCTTTGAACTCGCGTTTGAATCTAAATCCTATTGGAGTCAATGCAACGTGATGCGCACCCACATCTGCGCAGCTGATCTTGTAAACAAATAATGGCGGCGCCCAGTGCGAAACGAGAATAGACTGATTATAGCCATTATGTAGGGCAGATATCTTTTTTTTTTTTTTTATCTTTTTTTGGGGTTTTTTTTTCCATTTTTTGACACACAAACACAGAAGACAATATACAAACAATACACATAGTAAACATTGACATACATGTAACATACACTTAAAAGTAGGGAAAAATAAAAATTCAAATCATGAAATAAATTAAATTGACTTGACATACAGAACTAAAAACAAAACAATACAAAAATAATAATAAATTGTTGAAAAGAAAAATGTGTTATTCTTTTTATTTTTTGAGAGTAGGGCAGATATCTACCGAAAAAATAGATTTGCGTGAGAGAAATATACCAATCGCTCCTGTTTGAAGCCAGCAAATGGACATAATTGCCCGTTTGGAAAGGAAAAAAACAAAAAATACCACCGGGACTAGTCTTTTGGGTAGAAAATAAGTACATCTAAAGGTACTGTAAGAGGCAGCCTTCTAGGCTGGAATTCTTCTTTAACCCTTTTGTAAAGAGTTAAATTGATTGGAATCAATAAGATACCAATTAAAGGTGCTGTACTGTGATATTGGCTTTGTGAAAATAAGTGTAGCACTTTATTCCAACTAATTATTGCTATAGTATAGTATTGTTCAGTAACTGGGGTTTTCCCTTCTTTCCAGCTCTTTTGTAAATAGAAAATAAATTTTCAGGTCAGGGTACCAATTTTATCCAATCAGTAGAAAGAAGTCATACGGAATACCGGGTAAACTAATTAATGAGCAGACAAAATTGGAACTGGATGAATATAAAATTGAAGCAGATGAATGGGTTCTCTCTGATTGGATCAAATATGAGATATCAGGTAGCTATATAGGTACATGTTATAGTTATAGATGCATTATTATAGATAATAGTATGTACTATGTTTGCAGTTAATCAAATACAATCATTAATTAAATGTCTATATGTCTGCCTGGAAAACAAAATGTGCCAAGATGACAGTGGAATTTGATATGTGTATGTTTATATTCCCACTTTTCTACCAATATTTTAGCCCCCACCACCTGGACACCCTCCCAATGCAGCTCAGCTGGCTGCCATGCAGGGTGCTAATGTTGTAATGTCGCAGCGCAAGAATAACTTCTTCCTGGGTGGTTCCAATGGAGGTTATACCATCTGGTAACATCAACCGTTCTCCTCAAGTACCCCATTATTGCTAAACCCTGTACCCTGTTCCAAACAATGCACAGTAAACTCCTCAGGACTAATTTAACACTGAGAGTGTAATAATGGACATTTACATTTGGGTCAATATGTACATTCTCTGAATTAAGTGAACGCTGAGGATTTGACTGTGTTCCCTTACCCCTCCCCTGTTCCACATGCCTCCCTCTTTAGGCTGCTGGCCATGCCACTATACTGATATCACCTAATGGAATGTAATACTTTAGAGCCCTATTGAAAAGGTACAGTATTCCACTTGTCATCTAAAGACAAAATATTCCAATTGATGGATACCACTGCCTGGAGAGGACAAAACTCTTTTGCAAGCCTCAGAACTCATTCCACAATTGTTCATTAAGTCTAGCCTCTATAGTCATTTAAAAGCTCATCACTTATAGATTCTGATATCTGCATTTGTTCAAGTAAAGCAAATAGATCACAATTTGCATTAGGATGTTCTTGTACCTGTGTTAAACAAGTAAATGCAATTGTGAAGTAAATTCACTTGTACATATTTTAGCTGCTTTGTAGTTAAATTGGGATACAGATGTGAAGTCGTAGTTGAAATGCAAAAGGAAAGAGGGGGTTACGTCACCTCTCTTTCTGAAAAACAATTGTTAGTGCTATTAGTTACAGAAACTGCTGTGTAATAACTACATGTAGAATTATTTGACAGAAATGACATTTCACCTATACAAAAACAATGTTAATGTCTTGATTGCTTGAGCAAGGACCTCTTGCCTTGTCTTATACTTTTGCATGGTATCCAGAATGTCGTGACAAAGTTGTCACACAATAAAATGTCCAACATTGAATTCATGGCATAAGTAATCACTTGCTGAGTAGATTTAAGCAAAGAATAATGGAAAAGAAATTACAACAATCTTGAGGGTGGTTTACTGTACCTTAATGGGCAACTGTTAGATGAACATAAGTGTCAAGGAGCACTGGAGATAGCCCTAAATTAAAGCATTAACTTCAGTAAACTTAAAGGAAGAAAATTTAAGAATAAATCCAAATAGTGAATTGAGTGGAAAGGGGTGGTTGGTTTAACATGTTAGAAGTTTTTGGTTTAATTTGTTTTTCTTTCCACAGTCGGATACCCAGAGTTTATAAACCCAAGTGTTTTATCGTACAGATTTTCAACTGCTTCCATTTTGTTTTACTTTAACTTTCTTAAGAGTTGAGGTGACCGTTTCTTTAATATAATGCAGCTTTTTTTCTTGCACGTTTTAGTGATTTATGTTTCTGTAGGCTAATTTGTTAGTATAACCAAGGAGCTGGTTGTACCAAAGATTTGGTCTATATTGCACTCATGTTGACTTGTGACATTACATTTTAAATGTCACAATCAAAAAGCATATCATTCAATAGGGTGTGATTAAAGAGTAGATACATAGACCTTCAATCTGACATAGCATTTAAATGTGGTGTTTGACACTGTGTAGTTTAATCACATTTTGAAGTTGTACATACATTGTTACACCAGTGATGTACAATTTTAATTATAGCCTTTTTTTCCCTGACGTGCACTGCTTAATAAATCAGAAAAGATGCAGGCATGGGGCTACTGTTTTTTGAAATTTATATTTAATTTTTCTTTCTGAATAAATAGTAATACTTTAATTTCTTCTGAGAAAAAGAAAAAGCTGTGAAATTTTAGGATTGAAAAATGCTTCTTGCTTTTCAAGCCTGTTCTAAATTAGTGCCAAGTTACAGTATATTCTTCAACAGCCTGAAAGTATATGCAAACATCGATATTAAGGGCACATCACTTTCTAGAATTGTTCATTTCCAAGTCGTTTTTGTGCTGCTAATTAAACTACCATACATTCTTCACATGTAGACTAATGAGGTAAGATGTGTTTAACTAAGTAAGTCTGCATGATTGATTGCCATTCTATATTTTGCCAATTTTCATTTTGGTGTTTGGTTAACATGTGTCACTGGGTATCCGACATTCCACACAAATAGCTGTGGCCTGCAGAAGTTATGGTACCTTTGTATGTTACTTCAACGTTCATTTGGTATGGTCACACTAACTAGCTGTCACAGACTGCTTGCATGATTTATAATTTGTCGTATGCCGAAAATAGCCGATCTGCAAGGTCAGTGTGCCAATGTGTGCCGATGTGTTGAGCTTCTAGATCAGCCTTTTTCAGCTTGCGCCTATAAATTAAGATCCATACCAGACATGGTTGACATTACTCAAAACTTTATAAATGACTGAATGTGTCTTCACTTCAGCAGACAAATTGGTGCTTCATAGTTTTGCTTAGAAAGCAGGCCACAGCTTTCAAAACATGTTTGATTCAATATCAATGTCAACCTTTTTTTTTGTCACAGTCCCAATTGTGTTTGTAATGTAACTTAACGATGGCTTAGTCCCAGCAATATCAAGTACTGTAACCTAAAGCTTAACAGTAGATGCCATGCCAACCACAGCCAGCGTGGAATGGGATTCTCTTTTGTTGAAGGATTATGGACATTTATAGTTCAGGGATTCTTTAAAATATTTTGTAACATGGATATATGTACTGAAGTAATTTGATGGACTTTAGTACACATTCTATCTTTTAAGATTACTAAAGGAGATGAGTGTCACTATGGTTTGCTGAGACAGGACATAAGATGGAACTCTTTGCAAAAGAACTTAGGTGCACTTAACTTTTTTATACTAAACTTAAAAATGAAAATTTAGAATAAATGTTATTTTGGAAATTTGAAATGTGTCATGTTCATCCTTTGATTTTAACCTTGTTTAGAAAAGATGTAATACTGGAGTGAATAAATTGTCAACTGCACGCTTTTATCACAAGTCGGCTCAATTTCCTTATAGCACTTAACATAAAATCTATAGATTAATTAATTGTTGGTACAATTATAGTTTTGATCTACTACAAAATGTAGGTGTTCTGGCGGATTAACACCTAGATTGAGAGCCATAATGATATTTTGATCAGGTGGGAATTGAAAGGAATCGTTTTCAATTAAAAATGCCAGTGTAAATAACATTAGTTGAAAAACAGTTTTTATTGCCTTCCATGCTCACATTAAATGGAGAACTATATTCTATCAGTAACGTTTGGCAAAACATCATGGAAGATAATTGGTAAAACTGGAACAAATATAGCCTAGCTGCTCGCTTTAAATAGTTTTTGGCCAACTTGTTTACATTATAGAAAATAAAATAACCCCAGGACACATCTTGTACAAATATCCTGTTCTAAAAAGTAAATAGCTACACGTTTAAATCAAACATCAGATACTGAATAAACAAAGCAAAATATAACTGTACAGTATAGCAGAGACATGCTAATAATTGATTATGAAACATATTCAACCTATAATAGCGGCCTAGACAGTTTGAGCAAATCCCAATACATACTTCTTGTTTAGCACTGCAAATCTACTCATACTAGGGCTGCAAGCGAACCTTCGGAGGTTCGAACGTTCGTTCGTTACGTTGGCAATCGAAGTTCGAAATTAATGGGTTCAGGTTTTTTTCTTTTTTTTTTTTTCTTTTTTTACACGAAAAATAATTATCAGAATGTGATTGGCCTATTCAGAATATCACAGTAGTAGAGATAGCCAGATACGAAATAAGTTAGGCCTACCGGTAAACACTAACAGTTAATGGTGACCGTTATAGTAGTTATAAAATGCACCAGAACAGCTTGGAGCGATCAAGGACCGTCCTCCGCTCCAATTGCGCTCCTATTTGGGGCCGCGAACCGGGTGGCGAATCAGCCTCGCTGACACACGCTTGTTGACAGTGAGTAAGAGCAGCTGTCCTGGGCAGAGAGAGACGTGTGTGCTTTGAACAGCGAACACCCAGCCATCCACGCACCCAAAGATTAAACATCCCTTTCTCCTAAGCATGAGCAAAGATGGATTTCATTGCAACCCCCTAAAGGATCTATAATCAATGCGATGTATGGGGTTGTTACATCGAGACCAGTTTAGCCCGAACGCGACGAGCTCCGATGCAGTCACCAAGTCTAATCATCATCATCCGTGCAACTCCGCTATACATTGAGCCTGTTCGTCAACAAACTGTGCGACATTTTCTCCGATTGGGTTGGATTTTCCAAGTGTTAGCCTAGGTGTTAATGCGGCCACGCATCCACGCGTTTTCAATGGATAAAACAGCGCATTTAAAACATTTCCTAGTTTCCTACACTGTTTAAAGGTACAGTACGTTCGATGGTTCGAACGTCCGAACGTTCGGTTTTTATTCAATTGAACGAACCATCGAAGGTTCGATGGTTCGTTCCGAAAATCCCCCCGAAGTTCGAATCCCTAAAACAGGGCTAGATTACAGCCCTAACTCATACCTGTTCTGTTACCTGTAACAAGTCATTCAATATTTGCTGGGTCCATTATTAATAACCTAATAACCCAGAACTCCTGTGCCTATGCACAGCAGTGACTGTGTTTTACACAGCACAAAATCTTAACTTAGCCCACAACTCAAAAGTGGACAACTCTCAAAAGACAAATATTAAAAGATTCATATTAAAAGATTCTTAGCTGGCCAGGCAGAAGCCACTCCTTTTTTTCTTTTTCTTTTTTAGACCAAGATCCAATGACTCCTTTGCCTTCAGCCTTCTACCAAAGTTCAGATAAAGTACTCCTTCTTTTCGACCGTGGCCTGATCCTTGCTGTCCTCATCAGGGTCCTCACCTGGAGCCAGTTCCCCCGTTGTTCTGTAATCGCCTTTGTTGTGGCAGAGATATCGATAGAGAAGGAATGCCAAACCAAGTACTGTCAGCAGGACCAGAACTATAACCACTGGAAAGAGAAGGCAAACTAGTTGAAGGCAAACTAGTTTTTTAAAACACAAGACCAAAATGGATGCTGTGTTAAAGAGGTCAATTGAGTGACTTCTGGCATGGGAAGGAATGAGTAGCATGAGCATCATTACCTGCAATAACAGTGGAGTCTGTCTGCATTGGGAGTGCAGTTGTTACCACTTAGAAGACAAAACAAAACAAATAGATGAATACAATTATTGTACACAGCTTGGAGACAGATGTTATGCTTTTAAAAGACTACTTTAGATTAGTAGAACTGTCAAGTCGTAACATTCACAGTTGGGACACTACACAGCAATTAGGCACGATAGAAAATGATCACAAGTTACCCTCAATCAGTGTTGTGTCTGCATGCGTGGGAACTGTTGTTAGTGTTGTCCCTATAGTAGATGCTGAAAATATGGCAAGGATATAAATTAATAACATAATATTATTTGAATACTACACACACTAAACTCAAGCTCAAAACATGGGCCTACCTTCAGTTGTATCCATATCGGAGAGAAAAAGACCAATATCCGACACTGAAAATGACACCAGTTAAGAACATTAAAGTGTGCAAAAGAGCTCATATCTATATCTATCTGCTGGTCACACTATGTGTTATGGCACAATGTCTGAGCAAGGACAACATATTAAGTGTTGAGACACAGTAATCTGATTATCAAGAGCTGGACCTGGCTGAGACAAACTTGTCAAACACAAATGTATTTCTAAATATATGTACACTATGACACAATATCCTTATCAACAGAAACACATATTGATGTATGAGAAAGACTCAAGTTATACTAGTTATTTCACAGTCGACACAAACATGTACACACTTAACCTTTACTCTTAAAAATAAGGTTAAAGCTCAATATTGTGGTTAGTATTACAGGAATAATATGCTAAACGTACATACCATTCTGGGGTGGACTCACTGGACTGGACGTCATGATGAGTGTTGTCTAGTGTCAAACTAAGACAAACAAGTAGAAACATTAGAAATAGAAACATGGCTAAATGGCTTTTTAAAGTTTTGATTTTAACAATGACTCGAGTGTCACTTCATATCTTGTCATGCCAGTAATTACATCATACCACACTGACTCTTATCAGCTGACATTCTTTGTAATCAATGTAATCTGTTGACTAGACTGGTTTGGTCTACACTGACTACATCCACATTCACAACAACATATCCT
This sequence comes from Nannobrachium achirus, assembly GCF_963921795.1. NCBI lineage: Eukaryota > Metazoa > Chordata > Actinopteri > Myctophiformes > Myctophidae > Nannobrachium > Nannobrachium achirus. The sequence continues at coordinate 36,415,981 of NC_137818.1, read as the reverse complement.
TTTTTGTTTGTTTGAGTTCCCCAATTTCCAACTTAAGAGGTGGAAAAAGTACTCACGTGTTTAACTTGTGCAATATAGTGTTGCAGCTGGTCGACCTAATATGTTAATATATTTGTGTGATGTATCTTTGAGTTCTCAGCACATGGCTAATGATATTGTTTCTCCTGCTGCAAGGGTCATATCTTCTCAGTAGCCCCTGGTCAGTGGGGATGGTCAGCCATTAATTGGATTAGCTGACCATAGGCACTTAACATGACACGTAAATTAAGAATTGTCATGTGGAGCTTTTAGCATGGTTAACTTTTCAATGTATTGATTGTCATATGTACTTTCTTTGACATACAACGCTGGTCAATTAGCTGATGAGAATGGTGCCATCTGCTTCCTCTATCCTTATTGTGTGAGCTTGCTTTAGGGTCGGCTCTGGCCCATATAACGGGTTGCTTATTGTTAATCGGGAGTCATTTCAACAGAAACTGGTTGAGTGACTCCTCCGTCACCGGAGCTAAATTATGCTATGTGCTGAGAATTGGAAAGGAACCTCAGTAGAAGAAGATTTTTACTTTGATTAAGGATGTATACTTTTGTGGGACGATGAATAAACAAGCAACATTTACTTTTGAAGTTCTGTGGACAATCCCTATTTTTTGATATTAGTATCTATTATTAATATCAGTATTATTTTTCAAGTCGAGATGTTACATAAATGGCGACGCGAGCCAGGAGCGATTTGTGGCGTATTTTATGACTTTTTAGGAAAAGCTGATTTTTTTTTAGGGGGGACTGTGAGTCTGTGATCAGGGCTTGTTTTCGACGGAGGAGGACAGATCAAGATACTTCAACGGAGGAAGAGCCAGTGTTGGTTTTGTGAGTTGTTCTTGAGCGGTGTCTCTGATGGCCTGTGCCTTTGTATTGCTCGCTTTACTGCCTGTTTGACAAAGAAACTGGCCTATTTTGCATACTAATAGACCTGGGTGTGCGAGCGGTGTCCGCGGCCCCTGAAGATTGACCACTGCATCACGGCTGAAGAAAGAAAGGAAGAACGCTAATTGTTTTTTTTGACTGCTTGCCTGCAGCCCTAAAGTTACAACTGCTGCGACAACTGGACATTTGTTCAAAGATGGTTTGGACGACGTCAAGACGTTATTTTTTGGTTGTTGAAGTCAGAGGTTTTCAACGAATCTACATGAACATTTTCAATATTGACTCTGTGAACTTTGGGGCCGTGCCTGTCAGTGGACGACTGCGGAGAGCTGACACGGAGGGAGCCGTGTCAGTTGGGGCCCAACAGTGAAGCGTGAGCCCTGCGAGGGGGGTGCGTGTTGCTGTTACTACTACATCTTTCCGGCATCTGGCTCTACCCTCGCCCTGGCCTGACCTCCGTGGAGCGCGTAGCTGATCTCCTCATCTCCTCCTCACGATTGATCACCCTACCTCCTGTCCTTCCATCATTTTGGGTAATACTGTATTTTTTCCAAGTTATTTACGCTGCATCTGCAACGGACTTAGATTATGTTGAAGGGATTGTGTGTTCACAGCATGTTTGTGTTTTTACTGTATGCTGTAATGCTTAGGTGTTTTAAGTCATGACTTTGTGAACGTTATATGTGTGGGAGATGAGTTTAAGAGGGTTTTTCGGGCTTTCTGACGAGAATGCGAAATACTCTGCTTTGGGGAAGGCCAATAGGACGCTGTATGGTCAGTATAACGGTTGCTAATGAGGTCAGTATTGGTAGATAGAGTTGGACCTGATAAAGTGGGTTTTTATTATGTGATGTGCGTATTGGGAAGTTGAAATGTGCATACAGTATTGGTAGATAGAGTTGGATCATGTGCATACAGTATTGGTAGATAGAGTTGGATTATGTGATGCGCATACAGAGATGAGACCGGTGATTTTGAAAAGAGAGATGGGCTCTTGGTGGCAGGATGTTCACCAGAAGTTGGTACATGTACGTGAAGTGATGTAAGGCCTAGTGAATTTAGATTTGGCGTCTAGTGCTGCCGGTCAGCGATTTTTAGTGTTTCTTTTGTCTGTCTGTCTATGTCTTTGTCTTTATGTGTTGAGCTCTAAAACGGAAAAGAAAATATTTTTGGATGGTTGATTGAATAATATGATTGGCCTAATTATTCAATTCTGCCATTATTCAATTTGATGATAGTTGCTAAATTCGTTTGCCTACGCAAGAGCGGCCTGCTCCTTTTTTGGGGCTGTCATTTTTTCTCCTCCCTCTCGTGTGTAGGCCTATGTGTGTGTGTGTGGCTGCGGGCCCTGTGGGGGTGTGTGTGCTCTCCTCTCCTGTGCGTGTGTGGCGCTCTCTCTCATTCTCCCACGTGCGCGGCTCTGTGCGCACTTTGCCGGCCCGTGGAAGGGGGGGGGGGGGAGGAGAAGAAATAGTGTTTTTCTCTTATTTTTTCTTTTTCGAAGTGTTTTTTCTAATGCCATTATGTATTTTCATGTGCTAGTGTTTTACATCTTCAGATGTGGTTATGAATTCTTTATTTGGTTATAATATACTTGATTAGAAGTTTATTAACTAGTTTACTGATTATTCATGATTTAAAAAAGATATTTTTTGTAATTTATTGTGGTTATTTGGGAACATATTGTCTGCAGTCTGTGTGTTCTTAAGTACTGCGGTAATATAAGGTTCTATTATGTTTTGTGGTCTTCCTTGCTTGAGGAGGACTTTAGAGTAAATTGGTTGAAGAGTGTTTTGATTTGGCATTAATTTTGTTATTTTCTTCTGTATTTGTCTATGGTGAGAATACGCTGGATGGACTGGACTGAAGTTCTGGACCCCAAAGCTATGCTGATCCATGACCCAATGACACCAAGGACAAGGTTTTTGGTGTGACACGCCCAGCCGTGACCGAACTACATCAATCTGGGGGCTATGAAAAGTGTTTAAAGGGCAGTAACCTGTATTCTAATAGTATTAACTGTTAATGTAGGAAAAACATGGGCTGGTTCAGTATAGTTTTGGTGTTTAAATTGTAAAAAAGACAAATTACACAAGTAACAAGTGTTGGAACTATAGATTAGGAAGATAAGTCTTTTGTTTTTTAGTGATTTTTATTTTGAAGGAATGTTATTAACTCCTGTTAAGAAAGAGAGATGGAGTCACAGACTATACGTGACTCTCACTGTAGTGGAGAAGTATTTGAGAGATGGTTCAGTCATGAATGAAGGCCCTCATGTGAGACACCGACAACAGCAAATTCCTGTTGTCTCCAAAAATGTTTTCCGTGAATCGAGAAACAAAAATCTAAAAGATAAGTGAAGTGGGAAAAAAGCATAGTGGTGGTTGTAAATCACGGGTTAAAGGTCAAATTGGCAAAGCTGAAGGAAGAGGTGGCCAGAAGGCAATTAATTTAATACTCAACCAGAATTGTATGGTGGTAGGGAGGTGAGATATCATATTGATCTCACTGACGACCAATGTCAATTTGCTGATTAGAAACTGGGTGGTCCAACTCTGACATGTCCAACTGCCTCAAATACTTGACAATGCATCCTCTTAAGGATTTCATGACTGGTGTAACGTTATATTTTCAAAATGATTTGAGGTCATAGCGCAACTAGTGAGCAAATTAAAGTCTGTGCGAAATGGGTTAATACATGTTTTAATACAATCTATTCTTATGGAGACAGATCATTGAACACATGAACTAATATTTTAAATACTGATGCTGTTGAAGTTAAACACTAAGGTATTATGTGTGTCTTTCTGTATCATGTCAATATAGTTGTCCATTATAGGTTTAAACAGATTTTTCGATTCAGTTACTATTACATTATATTCCTGTTGACAATAAGGGAGAGCAGTGCAAGTGTGGGTTTGCATATATGATACATACTAGGTACTGTCAATAGTAATGTGTCTAGACACGAAAACTTATGTTGTGCATGTCTGTATGTAAGTAGTCGATGCCCCAACAGTAGTGACTACTTAGAGTTTAATATTCATATATTTAGACTAAGTTAATTCAACACGCATGTTCGTATTTGCGGACATTAAATCAAAAACACTGATGATTAAAGTATTTGGCCAATCTGTGACAACTAAAACACACTGAAAATTACATGATAGTGATGGTAAATAAACTACGCAAGTTGTAATGATGACTTTAACTACAGTTCAAACGATTTGGGACTTTGACAGGCTCATCCCACTGAATCATGCAAGATACTTTAAATGCTGCATCTTTTCTGTGATGACTTGGTTTATTTCAGAAAGATAATAAGGGTATATTTTTACATGAGTGGTTACATTCACTCACTTGTAGCACCTTTTAAGGGACCAAAGTATTGATATTTTTAAATTTACTAGTACCATCTACATGGTACCACAACTAACAGTTAGATTAGAGGTTGCTTATGACTGGACTTACATCTGATCGACGTTAAAGGACCATTAGTGAGTGAGACATTGTACTTGTTTGACTCTTCACAACAGCTGAGCACAATATAGATTAATAATATATATTGATAGATTCTACTTACACAAAGATATGTGCATGTGAGGCACACATAAACATAGAGTATGTGTTGGTATTGTGCTATTCTAGTCTAAATTTCTGTTTGCACAGAGGTCCAGTGATTATGTGTAAGGGGTGGTTTGACATCTGGCCTGTGCAACACCATGATTGTGAGTTGACTGAGTAGCACAATAAAAGGACATTCTTTGCAGTGACGAACTGGGACAAGTACTATAGTGTGGTTTGCCTGTAGGGATATTGAAATATCTGTCAGAACACTTAATTAGTATTACTGACATGCACAGTATTACATATTTTAGAGTTGTTTATTTATTAAGTGTACCCATGCCCATGCCTAGTGACAAAGTAACTACATTCTTCAATGTATAATGAACAGACTCAGGACAGCAATTATGCTGACATTTGGAATAGTGCACTTTGAGTTTGATCCAGTATGGTGTGCCATCCGTTTCCAACAATGTTAGTGGACTCTATTTCGATGATGTATTTAATTGCTAATAAGGATCAGTATTCAGGAAGAAAGATCTAATCATTTATAGCTTATAGTATGTGTTTCTGGAGTCACGGGATGACCGTAAACAGTTCTTTTGTGGTTATGTAGTGATTTGAAATGAAGGTATTTTTCTTTCCAGCAATGAAGTGCACCAATTTAAAGCGAGTGTGCTGACATAGTGTTAAAAGAAATGAGAAATTATTCTGTCTTGGGATTTGATATTTGTCAAATGATTTCCTGATGTTAGTTTGGAGGTATAGCTCAATCTGATTTTTAATGGTTTATGGTGGTTAGTAGATAATTTGGCTTTGATAGGGTATTTCATATTCTGCTTTCCTGGAGTGATAATTAGGATATAACTGGATTCCATGATGGTGAATAGTAATTGGCTGATTCCATAATATTTGATAGAACATTGCTGGTGTAGGTCATAGCATGTGCTTGCGCGTCTCACCGTTTTTTTGCTCCAGCTGATTTGTATTAAGTGAAAGGTTTTTTTTCCTTGTGTCATTTGGTCCCCTTCTGGGTTATTGCTTTTTATGGGTGCTGAGGGGCCTGAGTGCGGTGAGAAGGCCTGCTCTGTGGCTTTTGTTCTTACAGGCGCACGGGCATGCAGAGAGGTGGAGGGGGCAGTGGCCCTTGACCTCCCCGATCTTCTCTTTTTTACTGCTGTGTTACCTCAAATGATTATTGATCATAGTTGTCCTGCTTATAGCTATAGCTAGGATGCGTAAATAAGGTTTTTGTTGAGTCATTTGGGATTGTTTAATGAAGTTATTTTTGGACCTGTGCTCTATTATAAGCTTGGTACGTAGTTAGTTTTGGAAATGTCATATACACATTTGTGGGCTTCTACAATTTGGACCACAACCGACATGAAGTAGGTCAGATATGACTGGAAGGGCTTAACAATGTCAATGGACGCGATGTGGGTGGAGTTAAGTCCCGAGTCTTACGGTGTTGTCATTGTCCTCGGAAACTGTATATGGTTTACGAGGTTCCGACTGTTAACCATATTTGGAGTGTTTTTTGTCATTCATAATGAGGTTTGTGCTCTTATCATTGAGTACAGCAAACCCTTCTGACAATTAGTTTGCGTCCCCAGTGGGTCTTTACTGTGTGGTTGTCCACTGTAGTGTTGTGTATTGTCAAAGCAAGAATACATGTGGCTGTTAGAGGGGGACCCTCAAGTGGTCTAACAGGCGTTTTGGCAGGAGTTATGGAGGGGTAGTGCAATGACTCCTGGTATTTGGCATTTGTGATACTGAGCCTGGTGGAAAGAGATGAGTGAGCTGCAAAACATACAACAAAGTGAGTGCTATGTGACGTGACTTATATTGACAGAGTCTGCGCAGGTCGCAGGTTTGAGCCCGTATGCTCGCGACTCCAGACGAGTTGACGGGTGGGGGCTTTTGAACGCACTGTTGGAGCTGTGTTCATTCGACGAAGACTTTGTGATTTATACTTTTATGGGTGTCCTTTTGTTGTGGGTTTTGCTGCTCTGTTGTATGGGCGACAGGCTAAAGTGAACGTATGCCTTCACCATTGAAGTGCTGTTAACGTAGGATTGGGCCTACTGGTGTGATAAATGAATTTCGGGGGATTTGCATTGGTGGAGTGACCTCTGGCATTCTATGCATGTGTCGACGCTATATCCTAGATTCTGAAGATTTGAGACGCACAGATGCAGATGTATTTTGGATACTATTATTAGGCTTACGGCGGGTACAGTGATTTGCCTTCTGCAGTCAGTCGAATTAACCATTGAGTATGGAATTAACGCATCAGATGTAAGTCGTCACGTCCTGTTTCCTGATATTTATGTCTGAATGATCTTGAGTGTTGTATTGTCCATATCTCAACTCAGATATTTTCTTGCTGTTATGGTGTCATAGTACGAGGTTCAGTACTAGGTTCATATCATTACTGTTTTTTGTCTACATTTTTCTTCATGTAGACAAATGGGTGGATGAGTATTGTTGACAAGGGGGTTACATGAATACATTTACAATGATTATAAATAATCTTACAAAAAGATTTTTGATAATAAATTACATGTTTGAAACTATTGAAACTATCAGGGAGAGTATTTTTGGAAGGAAGTATCACAGGATAGAATAGAATAATGAATATCTGATGCGAATGAGTGATATCTGATTGGGATAATTAATATCTAAATAGAAATAAGTGGAAGGATTTAAGTATGTTGGGGAAGTTAATTGCAAGGTGGATTATATGGCTGCAATCTTGGTGGATTGCTAGGGAGTTATTGTTTTGAAGGCGAGACGGATGTGCTTTGAGTGGAGGTGTAGCCCGGAGAGGTTTGTATTTGGTATGAATTATCTCACTCATGGATCAGACAGAAAATATTAGATGTACGGACCATCAAGGTGCTAAGACTTTATGCTGCTTTGTACAGTTTGGTTGATTAGGAGATCTTCAAAAATGTATGTGTTGCATTGTTGCTGGAAAGAAAAGAAAGAGAGAATCTGACTGGTAAGAGTATATAATTGACCTTCCGAAAAAGTATAGGGAAGTCATAGGATGGGAAAAATTAATTTCTCATGATGTACTTTGAACATAATGAGGTAATGGAATATACAAATATTCAGTCATGGGTGTGTGTAACAAAATTTGTTTAGGAGTACTAAAAAGGGAATAACAGTATAGGAATTAATAGGGTAATCTAATTATTGACCTTGTGAGGTAGAGACCTCCTACACATAACGAGTAGAGAGTTCTTATTGTTTATCGTGATATAATTGCTAGTCCACATGATCATAGGTTAATATATATATATGTATACCCAGACTAAAGAACACATAGGCTACATGGTTACACTTATACAGATGCCTGACTAAAGACTGAACATGACAAGGATAATTTTAAGGTTTGAGGCCAACTGCTAACTAGAATTGATATTTTGCAGTGAAACTTAATGGCTAGAAGTTTGATGAGACTAAATAAAAGACCACAACACAGACTTGGAAATCTTTAGGCTCAAAAATACTCATGACACTCATAGTGAAGGAGCGTACATAATAAGGGAATGATAGATGTGTGTCTAAAACGTAGGTCAAAATGGATTTTGAAAATGTAACTAAGGTTATTGAATTACTGGAAGAATCTCTGGAAGAAAAGAATATACACTAGTAGAGATGAGTAAAGATGTGAGCAAAGTGTAAGGACGCATCCAAAGGAGTATTTAGATTATGACATGCATACAAACGGATACACATATTTCATATTACAATATGTACAATGATTACTTCATGTGTTTGATTGATTTGATTTTATTAATCTGAATGGTGCAGTGCGGTATTTCGCAAATTTGGTAATGCAGTAGTACGATATCTGATTTGCAAGAGGGCTGATATGAAGTACTTTGATATATCAGGAATGTTAGTAACTTTCTTTCGTTTGCGTTTCTGTACTGTACTGATATAAGTTATTTAAGGATGATGTTTATGTTGATACCTGAGGCATACATATATTGGGTATGATGATATATCTTGGGATGAAGAAATTATAAAAGGGAGGTGTCCCATATAAACAAAAGTGGGATATATAATTAGGGTAATTGTGGGGTCTCCAAAATAACACCCTTATATGTGTCCAGCCTCTGGTATATGATGTGTGTGTCTGATTGTTGATCGGAGGTTTATTCATTTACATACCAAATAATGAAGCCATGGACTGCTCACTTACGGTGGCTGAGAATTTCTTTTGTCCCCAGGGTTTGTAAGGAACAGAGTTCATGGGGGAATTTTTGATTTCATTGATGGATTAGTAAGGTTGTATTTGATTATGTCTCACTAGTTTGTGTTTTATTCTATGTCTTCTATATGTTTGTTCTTATTGTGATCGTGTGAGTGTTGTAGGTGTATTTTAATGGGTTTTGATGTTCAATTTGTGTATTCATTAGTCCTTGACAGGGACATCGAGTTGATGTATGTACATATTAGTTCGTCGAGTTTTGTGAGGTATTATTGTACCTCACAAAGGGAGGTTTATGTTGCAGCTGGTCGACCTAATATGTTAATATATTTGTGTGATGTATCTTTGAGTTCTCAGCACATGGCTAATGATATTGTTTCTCCTGCTGCAAGGGTCATATCTTCTCAGTAGCCCCTGGTCAGTGGGGATGGTCAGCCATTAATTGGATTAGCTGACCATAGGCACTTAACATGACACGTAAATTAAGAATTGTCATGTGGAGCTTTTAGCATGGTTAACTTTTCAATGTATTGATTGTCATATGTACTTTCTTTGACATACAACGCTGGTCAATTAGCTGATGAGAATGGTGCCATCTGCTTCCTCTATCCTTATTGTGTGAGCTTGCTTTAGGGTCGGCTCTGGCCCATATAACGGGTTGCTTATTGTTAATCGGGAGTCATTTCAACAGAAACTGGTTGAGTGACTCCTCCGTCACCGGAGCTAAATTATGCTATGTGCTGAGAATTGGAAAGGAACCTCAGTAGAAGAAGATTTTTACTTTGATTAAGGATGTATACTTTTGTGGGACGATGAATAAACAAGCAACATTTACTTTTGAAGTTCTGTGGACAATCCCTATTTTTTGATATTAGTATCTATTATTAATATCAGTATTATTTTTCAAGTCGAGATGTTACAATAGCTATATAGAAATATAGAAATGCCCCACTACAAGTACAAGTCTGGAATTCAAAATGTACTTGAGTAAAACTACAAAAGTATCAAAATGTACTTAAAGTACTAAAAGTAGAACTACTCATTGTCCCATTTCAAGTTTTCAAATGTATACAAATATTTTGAAAATAGCAGATCAAATGGTCGAAATGTATATAAGTAACTAGTAGCTCAAGTCTTCAAATAAATGTAGTGGAGTAAAGTACAATATATGTCTCTGTGTGGAGTAGAAGTGTTATGCCTCATTCACACTACAGATATATATAGAACAAAGCTTTGAAAGCTTTAAAGCTGGTTTCCATTGAGATTACATTGAATTACCAAGCTAAACGTTCAACTATATATCTGTAGTGTGAATGAGGCATTAGAAATGGAAATAATCAAGTACAAAATACTTCAAAATTGTACTTAGGTACAGTAAAGGTTCTTAGTTACTTTACACCACTGACTTGATAAACTACCGAACTGGGAAGTTTCTTAACTTGGTAAGATAATAACTCGACCCAACCCAAAGTAAAACACGTGCACTGAACTTTTACCAAACGGATCTACAAAACATACCCAGCTGCTCGTAACACTCAACAGCAGACATTGTTCACCACGGCCACAGTACAGCAGCTATTGTTTGAGCAGACTTACCTGTGAAGTTACAACAACACAGTCGAGCTGTTCAGCAGCTGTTTCCTATGCTTTTAAATCACGAGGATGTACACAACCTCGAAAACCAGCTCCGAGTTTTAAATCATACAAAAGTATCTCTCTCAAGTGATTTAACAAGCAGTTCAGTTGAGTAGAATGACTGACTGGGAGTGTAATGTATGCTACTGCTAGTAGTAGTCACCCAGACGCCCACGCTGTCGATTTCCGTTCCTGCTTTCGTTCCTCCCCTAAACCTGTACCCCCCCCCCCCCCCCCCCATACACACACACACACACACACACACACACACACACACACACACACACACACACACACACACACACACACACACACACACACACACACACACACACTGAAAGAAGCAACAAGGTGTCATCTTGTAATTATTTATTACTTGTATTTATTTAGAGCAATCGACATTCCCGTTTATTTTAGGTAGGTTAAGTAGGCTCACATTTAAATTACATAAAAGTTAACATAGCAATCAATCACAATGCCAATGTTAGCACTATGGCTGTGATATTATGCATTTCATGTAATTATGTTATGTAATAATACATTAACTATGTGTATTATTACAGCCACTCTAGTGTGACATTGTTTTTAGACTATCCTGTCTATTCGCTCAACTTAATCAATACAGGACAAAGCAAAAGCTTCCAAACAATTATAATTTACAATTATAAACTGAAACTGAAATAATTAACGTAATAAAAAAATCTATGTTAAAAAAAAGAAAAATAATTATGCATATTAATATACTGCTGAGATTGTAGGCTAATTATGATTTCATTTTTAAAACAAACAAGCAGATGAAATGTTATCCAGTGTGAAATGTACAACTGAGGAGAGTAATAAGATAAATAATAATAAAGAGTCAGTGGATGGTTTAGCATTAACTCAATAATAACGTTACAAGAAATGTGATTCCGTCTTTCCACTTTCTTCCACACTTCTGATGGCTTCACTCCTCTAAACGTCTAGCCAATCCAATCCTGTCAAAATAAACAGAGTATAACTGATTGTATAAAACTCTTAGTTAATTTTAGATGGGCTGAAATATGAGCGCAAGGATACACAAAAAACACAAACCTAAAATGAAAGGTGATTAAACATCTGTGCTTTTTGAGTCCACGGACCCTTGGTTTCCTACTGGAATTTCCTAGATAACGGAGAAAGAAAAGGGAAAAGCTTTCAAAATAGAAACATCTGCATCACTATGCTTAGCCTGTGTCTGCTGGACAACTGACCTTGGCTACAAAAGCAACATCTTTTGCATCCGAATCAAGGCCAGAAATGTCGCCATTCTCCAGTCCATTGGATTGAGGGGTCTCAAGGGCAACAGGAGTTTCCACTTTCTCCTCTATGTAGAGCGGGGCGTTGTCTACTGCAGATAGCTGGAGCTCCAAGCTCTCTGAGTCATAGGAATTGTTCAGTTCCGAGCTACTCTCACTTGGCGGAGGGTTCTCTTCTTCTCCCTTCTTATCAGTGGTGACCAAAGGTGTGTCTGCAGAAGCCTCTGGCTCAGGTTCAGCCTCCAGCTCAGGTTTCCCCTCCTTCACGTCCCTCTCTCCTCCCTCTAGGCTGTTGTCTTCTCCACACTTCAGCTCATCACCAGCAGCCTCCATCGTAGCGTCTGCCCTATCAGACTCGGGATTGGCCTCTGCAGGAGAATGCTCACTGTAGCTGTGGGTGGATTCGGCATACTGATCTCTGAGCTCTGAACAGGAGCTTTCCAGTGTTGGGGATTGTGGGGACACGGTAAGGGTACTGCTCTCCCTGGACAGAGTTTCATCACGGTAAGGTCTATCAGGAGATCTGAAGGCGGACTTTCGCTGGGAAGGTCTGGGGCTGTAGCTTGAGTGAAAGTCGGAGAAGCTGGACTTCCATGACTTTGGGGACATCAGTGAACGTCTCTTCAGGGAGCCATGGCTGAAATACACATGCACAGACAAATATAATCTCTAAATGTTCAAGTTCACCTCCCTGTATACAATAAGATAAAGCAAATACTGTAAATCAGAACAACATTGAAGGGCAGAGTGAAAAATATAAGCTAACCGTTGTAATCCCTTGACGACAAACACCTTGTCAGGATGCTGAGCCTGCAGCTCCTTCATCACATTCTGCAAATCATGGTTGAGCTAAAAAAAAAAGAAGACATGGTTAAAACTGTAAATGTTGTCAGACAAGTGCATTTTATCGCCAGATAAATATAACAGGAGACATACCGTGCTCATTTCCTTATAGAAGACATCTCGTAAAGATGAGATAGCTGAGAAGACCGCCACATAGCATCCAATACGGCTTCAAGAGGGATATAAGAGAGGAGTGTATGAACACTTACGCAGTAAAATCTTTCATTTAACACAGATTATTTTACTGTGTAGTCAGTATTTGTGTCAGAGGATTATTCTCACAATTACCAAATCAAAAGTGATCTTAAGTAAGGGTACAGTCATACCAAAGTTGAATTCTACCTGCTATAAGGGCGGATTCTGTCAATGCTTTTCAATGAGAATGGAGTGTATTTTTTAGCAGAAATCCACGAAAGCCAAGAAACCACTCCATTCCCATTGAAAAGCATCCACCCTCTTAGACAGAATTAAACTTCGGTGTGACCGTGCTCTAATGCAATATCTGCTTTCTGCTCTTACCTATCATAGAGAATTGGGAGCTCTTCCTTTATCTCACTGTTGATGCTTTCATAGACACTTTTGGCAGCGCTGACTTCTTCCTCTGCCTGCAAACGAAAAAACAAATAAACAAATAAAATAATTAAATAACACCATCAGTGCATATGAAACTTTAACTGGGCTATGTGTTGGAAAAAGTGAGAATAGGTCAGTCATTTTCTCTGACCTTAGCTATTTTTATGTCATCTCTCTTCTTAGCGGTTTGCAGTGCCTCCAGGTGGTGATGAGAAGAATCATAATCTACCAGTTTTCTGCCCCTTTTGGAAATTTTCTCCTGCAGAGTGTAAATTATGGAACAGTGAGTGTAAATTATGGAACAGTGAGAAATCTCTCTCTATTTTTTTGTGCAAGCTACATTATTTGTTATTGTTTTCAGAAAGAGAAAAGGTGGGGAGCAAGGAGGACAATCTAACAATAAAGAAAAACATACAAGGAGAGGTCAAAATCAATATACACATAGCATAAACCAGCAGGTACAGTATGTAAATAAGGTTAGACATAAGGTGCATACGGTTAGACAAAGGTGGTAACACTTCGGTCCACATAGCAGCAGGTATGCTCTCTCTCTCTCTTACTATATTCCCCAGGCCATTTGTGTAGTGTAGATGTGTGTGCTCATGCCTTACCCTCATATCTGGAAACTGACCCATGTAAGTCTCCATGGTGCGTACTGCCTGGTCCAACATTTTCACCTCATAGTCATTCCACAGGAGGTCCTCACCCTTATGGAGTGAGAGAACATACACATTGCTTTATTCATTTAAATGACAGAGGAGTTTCACGTTCTCTTGCAAAGTGCAGAGGAAAGCATTTTACAGTACAGCAGGGGTCTTCAACGTTTTCAGGCCAAGGACCCCTTAGTTGAGAGAGAGAGATGAAGCAGGGACCCCCACAACCTGTTCATAGATTCCATATGGTTTCATCTTTTGACAGCACAATCATCAGTGTACTGTATTTTGGAATCATGTCAATTTGTGTTTTCAGATATTTAATTACTTGAATCGTAAATACCTTGACCTTTCACTCTGTACTTGGTCTGCTCTTTTTCCCCTCTACACCAAAGCTCTTTGCCCGAAAATAGCTGATCTACAAGTGTGAACTTGGTGTGAACTTGTATCTGCGATTTTTGGAATATGAAAATATCAGAATATGGAAAATATAGGGGTTCAAGTGGTTAATATAAAAAAGGAGAAAAAAGGTTTCTATCACACAAAGATTTTGAGTAACTCTGAGGACCCCCTAGGGGTCCCGACCCCCCTGTTGAAGACCCCTTCAGTACAGTAAAATCATCAGTGTTAAATTAAATTTATTATTTATTATTGTAAAAATGCTGTGTGTTGTTCCTCATAATGTGATCATCATCTGACCTCTACAATGGCTCCCAAGTCCTCCTCGGCAGACCAGTCAGTCTCATAAGCATCGAACAGAGACTGGGACAGGCGTTTTGAAGCATCTCTCATTTCTGTAGTAAATGAACAGATTCATAATCAGCATGTACTTCTGATCTCCCCATTTACAACATGTACAAATATATTCATCATTCACCTCTGAGAGCATTGAGGTAGGCCTTTAGGTCCTTGTTTATTCGGTTCCCATCGGTCTGCAAACAGAGGCTAATGTTATCTCCATTGTTATATGATTTATTAATTACATGATAACTTTATTGAGCACAAATATGTTGTGTGCAGTTAGTATCCCACAATATACACACAGGACATTGTGCTGCAGAAGAAGGCATAGAGTTCAGCACTGATATACCTGCTGGTCAAGGAAATTTTGGAGGTAAGAGTCAAATTGTTCATCTTTGGTCTCCACTGTCTTCCCCAGCTTTTGCAATACCTACACAGCAAACACAGAACTCAAAGTAATGCATATGTAATAACAAACAGGAAATTACATATCATGTAGGCCTAATAATCTACTTTTATAAATTAGCCTACCTTTTCCTTGCTTCTACTCAGTTGCCTTTGAACTTTTTTAGCAAAGACCCCAGCACTGCCTTTTGGACTGTTGCCCTCTGCCATATTTCTATCTTCTTTGGGAAAGGTGTAGCCCTATTTTGCTGAGATGAAAAAGAGAGGGAGACAAATTTTATGTTGCGAATTGCTACTGCATAAGCATAATTCCATTAGGCCTATATAAAAAGGGAAACAAATAAAGAAAAATACCACATGCAATAATACAGATTCCCTCTAAGTGGCTTCCATGAGACCATGCATGACTATTGACTACAATACCCAGAGATCCCAGAAGTCAAGTCACTCCACCTACTTCTACTATCGTGGAAATGGTGAACTTTGCTCACAGTGTTTTGTATTTCATAACGACACTAGGGCGGTCCAATGATAGAATACCAAATTCATTTGCAGCTCCAGGAGTTGGTGGACATGATTATGGGAAGCACTCTGACGAAATGTGCGATCACAGACCTGGGTGTCCAATGGGTTGGCTGGGCCATTGCATCAACACTCAGAACGGAGAAGTTTTATGATTTGGCAGGTAATATAATAATAATGTTGATGTATAGCCTACTTTGTGATTATGAATTATGTTTATGGCCAGCCTGGCCACGAAATGCCGTGTTTCGTTGTCTGTTCGTATATCAGCGGTGCAGCCCTATTAAACGTAGCGTTCTAAACGAATATCACAACAAAGGCGAAAGCTGCCATCAGGTTAACATAGCAGTAGTAGAAGGTTTAATTTTTGTACTTTTATAATAGTGTATAACACTTTCGTGTAATTTTGCAAAACGACTGTTATCTAAACAGCTTTGTTGTGAAACAGCCCAGTAGCTCCTCCTCCTGTAAGAAGCAGCATCATAAAGCAGCTTATCACTCTTATTCTTTCCCATTAACTATCAGCTCTAATGTTAGAAATCGATGAATTATAGTGGTTATCTTCACTACCAAATAACTTGGCCTGACACTTCTGTTTAACTGCAAATAGCAAAGCAGCCTTGTTATTTATTAGTACCATATTAGATAGTTATGCACGTGTAAGTGCTCATTGGATTCGAAGTGTAAATTAAAAAGCAGTTTATAGGCCTACTGTAGCAGTAATAAGGGTTATTAATGTGAGTCACTTTGGAGTTTGGAATTAGCCAATGTTTTAAACTATATGATTTTTGAATATGGCTCTTACTTAACTTTTAATATTCTAGACAAATCTAATAAAATGTAGACAAATCACAATCTAAAGGGTTATTAATGTGAGTCACTTTGTAATTAGGCAATATTTTAAACTATAGGCTACCTATGATTTTTGAACATGGCTCTTACTTAACGTTTAATCTAGACAAATCTAATAAAATCTAGACAAATCTCAATCTAAAGTAATTTTCTCATGATGTTTATGAGAACATTAAAACAATATGATAACCACAATTAATAAACACAGTGCACGTTTAGTAGATGAAGTCCTTAAATACAGCATTAAAATACTAAAAAGCATAACTGGACCTATAATACAATCAATCATCAAGTAGCATTACCATCTCATAAATACGTGCTACTTACCTAGACACCAGTGATTGATATGAATCACCTGGACAATTCTCTTATATTCTTCCTCTTCTGTTCCCCAACTGGGATCTGTGCTTCTGGATATTTTACCCTTGAACTTTGGAACCAATTGTCTGCAGTTCCCTGGGTAAAAGATTTATTGAACACGCCTTACTCTGTCTCTGCAACAAGTGATATCCCATACCCACCAGTGACACTGCATGGCATGTGCTGTTCCTTAAAGTCTAATCTATGTTTGTCTTTGTTTTAGGATCCGGCACATTTATACTACTTGCCCACCTGAGTCGTATATGGGGTGGGGCGGGCCATGTTAGACAGAATGTGCAGACAGGGTTGGTGACTGCATGGGGCCTCAGGTAAGCATGGTAGTGTGGATCCCATCCAGTGTCATCATGTACAGAACCTTTCCAGCAGAAAAGGTCATAACGTGTTTTATAGGATATGATTGTTGCATTAACTATACTCCTTATTAGTCTTAATTAATCTATGTAAGCTGTATAGGCTAGGTAATACAGAGAGAGTCCTTGGCTTGGTCAGTGCTAAACCCATGAATGTCATTAAAGTTGGGTTAATGAATAATGTTTGAGTTAATGTGAAAGAACAGCAGTAACTGAGTAGGTTTTTTTTTTGCAGGCTGGGGACATTCCTCTTCATGCGGATCCTGAAGGACGGCCATGATCGCAGGTTTAACAATGTCAGAGACAGCCCAGGGACTTTCTTTGTATATTGGAGCATTCAAGGTATTTCGGATCATTGTGAGACGTGTTCCTAATTTCCTAGATCAGCCATGCGTTACCATAGTCCTTGACCATCTCAGCACATTGTAAAGGGATGGGACACCTGTATAAATCATTTATGTCATTTTCATGCATTTATTCCAGTCAAGATTATATTATATTCTATATGTGCTTGGGTGGCGCAGTGGTAGAGTCCTTGCCCATCACCACCACCGAGGTTGTGGGTTCAAATCCACCGTGGTACATCTGGTTTTAACGGGCATATTGCTGGAGGGAGGGACGCCAGCACTCTATCCATACAACGCTCTGGGGTCTTCAACGTTTTCAGGCCAAGGACCCCTTAGCTGAGTCTGAGAGAGATAGAGATAAAGCAGGCCCCACTAGTAGTGGGCCACTATGTATTGTATAAAATTGTGTTGCAGATAAAAAAAAATCATAGATTTCTGAGACAGCTTTGACTTGTTTGACAGTAATATCAGTGTAGGTTGTTGGTTTAATGTGTGTTTTTATTGAACGACTTAAACCGCCACGCGGTTGGTTCTACAGACTCCAACTTTTGCACACGGATAGCTCAGATTTTTGCCTATGTTCTTAGCTGCTTCCCCTGCCGTAACTGTACTTGCACAATGTACAGTTGTATCAAACATTTCTTTTTGTAGAACCGCCGATCCAACCAATATGCCTACTGTGGATCTCTCCATATATGGGTATCAGGGATTTCCATATATGGGTAACTGGTCCGATATATATTAATAATGAATTCCGTCCTGTGCAACATCACCCTTTAGGACGAGGCCGCTTTTCGCCCTTAGGCATCTTACTGGTTTTTTATTACTATCAAATTCAGTGCACGTTGACTCTTTTTAGTGGAAGAATATACCGTTAATAAAGTATTGTTGTATTCTTATCTCTCAGCTGTGTGGGTATTTATGACCCTCCTGCCTACCCTCATGCTGAACAGTGAGAAGCAAAATCCTCCTCTTGGTATGAGGGATTACATTGGCTGGGGTCTGTGGGGCCTTGGTTTTGCCACTGAGGCTATTGCGGACCAACAGAAATGGCTCTTCAAACATGACCCAGATAATGCAGTAAGTCATATTGTCGGTTGTCCTACACTGACATAGGCATCTGGTCATCAAATGTTTGTTATGTGGCTTTCACAACTGCATGTTTACTTTGAATATTTAAACATTATGAACAACAGCGTTTTGATAATGCAGTAAGTCATATTGTCGGTTGTCCTACACTGGACTGACAGGCATCTGGTCATCAAATGTTTTTTCTGTGGCTTTCACAACTGCATGTTTACTTTGAATATTTAAACATTATGAACAACAGCTTTTTTTTGTCTTCCAGGGAAAGTTTATTCAGAGTGGATTGTGGGCTTACAGCCAACATCCAAACTATTTGGGTGAGATCATGCAATGGTCAGGTCTGTGGCTGTCAGCCTCATCTGTGATGCAGGGTTCCCAGTACCTCAGCGTAGTGTCGCCTGTCTTTGTTTGGTTCCTGTTACGTCACGTCAGTGGAATTCCCATCCTGGAGAAGCAAGCAATGAAGAAGTGGGGTTCCGACCCAGCCTTCCACGACTACATTAAAAACACACCTCGTCTATGGCCACGTCCTACATTTTGATTTTAGGTTGTTTACGTCTCAGCTCAGACAGTATATAGAGACAGAGACATGTTCTGTATATACCCCTGCGATACATGATGTGAACATTCACAGAGGATACATAGGACCGAACGTTTGAATGTCTATGTCAAGACCGATTGTCTCCGTTAAATACTTTTCTCATTCAGTGTTGAATTTAACTTTTCAAAATAAACATTTTTCATTTATTACAAAGAAATGTCCATCAATTTCCTTCACAGATTCATTATAAAAAGTAGTGTTATACCAGACACATGTAGCATCAGAAGTGTTCCCTTAAAGTCTGTCTACACTTACTGTACTAATGGCAAATGTATAAGAATTAAACAACCATATCGGTTGTCCGCAAAATCTCTTAACCCCTAACTGCTACCGGGCACCGTATTAATAGCACTCACTGCTTCTAGTATTTGGGATGAATGCAGAGGAATGCCATATACATGTGTAAAAGTATAGTCACAAATACAAGAAAATCTATTACTTTCGACAAGCAGTGTGGTTAACCATAATCTTTTCACCAACACCAACCATTGGCCCAGGCATAGCAAAACAAGTACCTGGATATTCAATTTAGATATATATAAAAAAGCTGAAAAAAGTGAAAGCATGATCTTGCCTGGTTAATAAACCAGGCTATCAGCTATCACACAATGTGGGGTGGTGTTGTGTGGTCTGGTTTATTAACCAAGCATGACCAGTGTGTGACATTTAGTCACACACTGGTCTCGTTTACAGCCCAAAGAGTAAAGCACACAACAGAAAGGAGGAGGAGACGTCAGATAATGTTCAAATTATATTTTACAAACCATAATAATTATGTGTACTTGTACAAAATTGGTAAACATCACAAAAGGTTTTGAAAAAAAATGGACGTAAAAAAACTTCTGAACTGGCCAAATCTAATTTATACATAGTACTGCTGCAGTTATACAAATTCCATCGTTCCTTTGGACCACTTGGGAGTGACGAGTGAAGAACACTATGAAAATTAAGTGAAATTCTCCTTACGAGAGCAACAAATAAGAGCATACATAAAGCATAGATGGTCATCTAATAGAACAACCCAATGACGGTTAATCCATCCATGTACGTACAAGAGGAATACACTGCGAACACAACAGCAGCAATTTTATTTGCGTCTCTTTTAATAACAAAAAACTAAGAATACTGGCTTGAGTATAAAGCAGCAGTGTCACTTGCTGAACATAACTGATCATCAAGCTAATAATAGCACACTGTTGGCTTGATTAGTTCATTTTAGCAAGTGAAACTGTCGCACTACGGAGTATAGATTACACTTTAGCTCTAAGCTGTAGAATGAAATGCTTCAAATTATTTTCAACTTCTGAGTAATACATGAGTTGAAACCTATTCTGCAAACGAACAACCATAAAACTGCATATAACACAAACCTACTCTCAAATACCTTGAACATAAACTGTAGTACCAAACCTTAAATAAAAAAGGTATTCAAAGTACACCAGATGAATTAGTTAGAACACACTTTTAAAAACAATCAAAATACAAACCTTAGCATTCTTAAACATAACAAAAGTGGACTCAAAGGAAGCTTTGCCGAAAGCATTCAGAAAATGTTCAGATTGGAGAATACAGAAATGTACGGCATATAATATATGCTCTTTGGTTTCTTTGCTTTTATCGGAGCAGTGGAGATGCAAAGTAGTTTCCTTGATGAGCAACTGCTGCTACTGGTTTGCTCCTGCTCCCAAATCTGCAACACACACAAAACGTACATACAGTCACCTCCAGGCTTACAATGAAAAATAGCCAATCTACAAGTTTGTGTTTTCTTTTTAATAGGTTGAAAGTGGTTAACCTCTGAAGTACCTAACCTAAATTTAGAATGAAAATCAGTTCTTGTTGGCAAGTAACCGTTGTACTACAGTCAGAGTCTAAATTAAGCTGAAGACATTTATTCTGAAGCGGATAACAATATTGTTTAATACTTGTGGTTAACCGGACGTGAAGGACGTAAGCGTCATTTACCTAGAAAACCAGTTCAGAGTAATAAATGGAAGCTGAAGTCAGATGTTCTTAACACTAATAGTGCCTCTTAATCTGAAGGTTGCTTGGTGCCTCGCCGTTTCCTCCATAGGCCGTCGCTATTATTTTGAAGGGCTGGAAGGGGGTTGTTTTAGTTTTTTTGGATTATCACTTGACGGCAACGATTACGTCATCTAGTCACATGACAGTGTGAGCCCAGAAGAGAACATGGCTGCGCCCAGCATTTGTGTACAGTACTGGAGAGTGGAGACCATCCTTTGTATAAGAATGTCCCTTTTGGAGAAAATGAGGTCTCTTTATGGGCCTCTCAATGGATTTACTATGGAGGACGTTAACTTCGCGTGCACGCCCGACGTGCGTTGTAAACAAATCGCGGACATTACCGATGCGGGCGGGACCGGAGCGACGTACAGTAAGTAATAATATCTTTACTGTATATACAGTAAGATTGACAGTCCTCACCGTCAACGGCGCCATGGTATTAACCCTTTCAATGACGGTGAGCGCCGTCTACAGCAGCAGAACAGTTAAAGGAGTAGTTCACCCCCAAAATGACTTTTTTTCCTATTGATTACTCATGCCATGGAGAGTAGAGTTCAATAATATTTTTAGTTTTTTGTCACATTCCTAAGACATAAATGTGATAACAATAAATTTACCCCCATTCATTTCAGATGGTGACCCGTTTCGAAACGGGTCACCATCCGGAATCAATGGGGGTAAATTTACTCAAATCAAATTTTTGTCTTAGGAATGTGACAAAAACAAAAAAATATTATTGAACTCTACTCTCCATGGCATGAGTAATCAATAGAAAAAAAGTCATTTTGGGGTGAACTACTCCTTTAAGCAGATAAGATCTATTTTTTTACATTTCCACCACTACTGGAAGCTGAGGAAGGAGATGAGTGTCATCTCAGTGTTTACCTTGGCGTCAGGGAGGACTTCATGCGTTGGGACAGGGAGGTGGACGAAGGGGTTTTGCAGAGCTGGTGTTCTGGAGTGTTGATAGGCCCCAGTATGCTCACAGAGCCTACAGAACACAGACACACACATCAACATTACACATGTGATTTGGAAGCATACCACTCAAGCTGATATGGGTGTACAGTAGATTACAACTTGTAGATATCACCCAGTTTAGATTTTAAGTGTCTTACTCTTCATATCTGGGGTGGCATAGCAGTTTGCGTTCTCAATTATCATGCCGTCCCTATTTCGCTGCATGTTTTCCATCATCACAAATTGTTTCCAGTACTCAATGGGCAGGGACAGCAGACGCTCAACAACCTTAAAAGAATGAGAATCAGAACGAAAAATCGAAGTCAATCATTTATTCTGCATGGATGTAAGATTAGTATAAAGGTGTGTTGTTAGTCTGTAGTAGCCGTCTCTCACCTTAGGTTGTCGTTTCGTGTCTTGTAGGATTGTCATGGGTTCAGGGTTTGGAACTGCATGACCTACAAGCGTAGGTCCAAAAACACGAGCCAGATTGCTGATGTCCATTTTGGTCTCCGCACTCTGAGCAACTCTGAAAATATATTGCACCTTTTAACAAAGATTCTTTGACAGAAAATCCACACAGCATCAAGTGATTCTTTTGTAAAATAAACTCAATTTCCATTCCAATAAAACTAATCTGGTCAGCTCTCCTGTAATGTTCGATTCAATAGAATACTTAGCCATCCAGTTTGAGGGAGGTAAATGTAAAAAACGTTGTGTCCAAATAAAGACACAAAGAGTTGGCATCGTAACTTGCAGCTGGTACATTAAGTACTAAAAGATGGGCCTAATGAAAAGAGACAGACATCCAACAAAAGAACACCGTCTTTTATTGCATTTTATCGTGCAAACTTGGGTCTGTGCAACCACTCTTTGACAGAGTCTTGGTGGAGGAGAGGGATGTAATATTTCTGTTTGCCAGTTAGATATGTCTGTCATGGGCACTATGAATTTAGTCAAACTCTCAATATTGCTGCTGCACCACATCAGGAACACCACATCCACACTGACTCACAATACCTGGGAATCCTTGCACTGATACAATATTTTGTGAGCACCAAAGAAAACACTGCACTAGGTATTCATCAGTTAACCACCAACCAATCTGGCTAGCCATTGTCAAAGAAATGGGAAAACAGTGACCTATATTGTTTTGCTCTTTTCATTTGAGCTCAGTTAGTCTGTTCTTGAGAGACTAACCACCAACAAAGTACCATAGGTCTTTGCCACCCAAAGATATAAACAACTTCCAAATAAATATATTACATACATTTTACAATAAAACAACCATGAAAATCAGTTAGCATTGTTTAAGTAACTGTATGCTGATATAATAGGTGAGAGTTCGCATCACTTATCAATGCTTCAGAAATCAGAATGCATACTAACTTCTGGAGGTGAAGGACCATATAAGCCAGTGTGTCCCTATTAGCCTGTGGTAGCTCCCCAATAGTCTGGTACATTTGCGCTATACTGTTGTCATCATCTGGAATCTCTGAGGAAAAGCAAAGGAAACAATGTGTAAGCACACACACACACACACGCACGCACGCATTACAAGTAATTATAACCAGAATCTTTTTTTTTTTTTCTTTTCTTTTCTTCTGCCCGTTTCTTTCCATCTGTCAGCCTGGAAGCCAAGACAGTCAGCCTGTTCAGCTACACAAGCCGAACTATAAAGCTTCAAACAATAATTAGAGTAAGCACATTGTGAGATTATGTAAACCTACTACACTTTCAGTGAACAAGCCACAATCTTGTTATATTAATTGTTGTCCTGTGGATCAGTCCTCTATACATTTCTACATGAAATCTATTATTTTACAGTACATTTATGACCTATGTCAACCGTTTTCATGATCACTCTCCCATACCTGCTGCTTCCATGAAGGCCCGATTGAGGCGGAAGGTGACAATGGGTTCCTTGAGGTTCCTCAGGAAGTCCTTGAGGAGGCCAGTGATAACGTGGATATCATCCACCTTGCTGAGGGGTGGAATGGTCTTGCCACGCAGGAATTTATCCTTCAGATCTTTCACGGTGCGATCAGACCCAGACAGACGGTACAATCCAGTCTGAGAGCAAAGGAACACAATCACACTGGTTAGGGGTGAAAAGGGTTCATGGCATTGGCTGCTACTGGCTACACTGTGGCATAATGACATCATACCATCAAATTGGTAACATTACTGTAGCTAACAGCATAGCTAACAGTGTGTTCACACATCACTGACTGTTTCTGGGTATGGTCCTTCAGGGCTTACGCTGTACTGTGACTGACAAATTGACTGATTGGCTCCACTACTTCAGGCACATGCTGCCTTTTATTATTGACACTTGATTCATGTGCATCCAAATTCGCACCACTCTTTCGCTTTGGGTAGGATCTTAAGCACCCGCTCCCAAAAAATGTTCCAACTGAATTGGCACGAATCACGTAGGCGATGTATTTTAGATTCAAAATGACACATTTCACTGAAAGGTGACATGTCTGAATGCCTGAAAATCTCGCCTAATGTTCCAATCTGAAGATGGTCCCATCACTTAATTACATGGCTGGGAACCATGACCTCTCTCTGTTGACGTACCATCGCAGGCAAAGACATGGACCACTCTGGGCGGCGGTCCAGTGGTCCAGGCTCCTAAAGCAGCCTGGTTCAACTCCCGTCCCCAAAAATATCTTTAAAAAAACGACATGAACCACTCACCTCCTTTAGGCCCCTTTGTTCAATCTCAGCGACGCAGTGGAGCACCAATTCGGGAATCATGGGTGATCCGTTTGACACATAGTCTGCAAGGGTACCCTGTATAGCACAAAAACAACAACAACAACAGAGGACCATATTATCATCATGTTATCTTTGGGAAGAACACACACACAAAATAAATGTAGTCTAACATACCTCGTTAAGCTTGACAGGTGTACCAACCATGCTGGGGATGCATGGCAGAGGGCAGCGCTCACGGCACTCAGGGTGGCTGACTACTCTGCAGTCACGACACTTAAGGGATACCCTCCCAAACTTAATCCTCTTGCCACAGGGAACGCAAGACTCTGGCTTGATGACCTGTGGAAGCGAGAAATGTGGCGAAATTAATGCATTTAAAACACTTTTAGTAGCTTCACCTCCCATCCCATGTGTGGAATTTGACTGAATGTTAAA
This sequence comes from Nannobrachium achirus, assembly GCF_963921795.1. Classification (NCBI taxonomy): domain Eukaryota; kingdom Metazoa; phylum Chordata; class Actinopteri; order Myctophiformes; family Myctophidae; genus Nannobrachium; species Nannobrachium achirus. Next base: position 36,390,855 of record NC_137818.1, on the reverse strand, counting down.
GACCATACATCTCAAAAACATTGTGTTTGGCATGGCACACAAGATAATGACATTTGTCTGATCTTACGTCAAAAATCAGTTGGTTTGTAAAATAAAGTACCGTATTCATTTCCCAGGTTTCTTTTTTTTTTACCGTTTTGGAGACAAACTCGTGATGGCGGATTCCCCCGTTGCTCTGTGGAGTGCTGGGCTCAGCTCTCATCTCAGGTTTATTTGGTTGTTTGAAGATGTCCTCAGATGTGACCGATTCAGAGTCCCACTCCAGTGCAGCTTGAACAGGAGAGAGCAGAATATTAGTTAAGACTGGAACATAGTAGATATTATTCATTCCAATCTCCAGTTAGGAAATAGTTTTGAATGAAGTGAGTGAGTGCATGGCATGCATTATGAGAATAAGGGTTAGGGTTCCAATTGTACCATCCTAATCACACATACTGAATAGATAACACAAAAGTAACAAGATACAGTGGTAGCATTACAACAAGTTGTTTCACAATATATTTGATGCTTTTTACTTTAAGCCTCAGCTAAGTTTTATGAAAAATGTGAATTATTATTCAAAAATTACAAAAACAAATATGTTGCTACATACTATATGTTCCTGGCCTGAATGGGTTAATGTACTACAAATAGTAACACTCACCTGTCTTTCTCCTGCTGCGAGTCCAATAGGGATTGGGAACAGTCTCAATAGTAGAAACCGCTTCAACAGGTCCACCATTTGCAGGCACCGTCACTACAGTCTTGGCAACAAGAGACTCGTTTCCCTAAGGCCAATAAATGAAGAATTATATAAATCAATTACTTCTATAATAGATTCAATTGATTAGTTCTTAGTTGCACCCCTACTTACAACAATACTATGTTGATGCATTTCTGTCGAGATTGATATGCACAACATACCCTGTCTGATGTTCTGCCTGCAGAGCAAGACCTTTTGGAGGCAATAGGAGGGCCATCAACATGTCTGGAGGAACGCTAGGGAAAAAAAAGAGAATAAATCTCCATCAAACCTGCCAGACCCCAAAGCTCTAACATTTAGGAAGAAAATTCGAAACTTTAGTTAACATACCCGCTTCTGTCGTTTCTTGAGCCGCACCGTACGCACAACAGACGAGTCCCAATCCTGTAAACAGAATACAGATTAGACAAACTGGAAGGTAATCTGCATTCTTTCTTCTTACTGACAGATGAATATATTTATGAAATTTTTCTTACAAGGGAGTCATCCGTTTTGTCATAACTGATGTCCGACAAGATGGAGGCAGATTCATCGATTCTTGTGAGCCTATGAAGAACAAATCAGATCATACGGGTTAATATCATGCGATGGAAGATTTTTAAGCAGCAGGACAATCAGGACTTCACATGGTCTGTGTGGGGTGGTTCAAAACCAATACTAGGACGTGTGTGTGTGTGTGTGTGTGTGTGTGTGTGTGTGGTGGGGTCAAATCTACCTTCGGCTGGTGTTCAGGTTCTGTGCTGGCTGCGTGCGAGAGTTCAGGAATGCCAGTGCTGAGCGTTGCTCTTCATTCAGCTTAATACTGTTTGAGCCGGATCCCTCATTGATGAGAAGATCCCGAATCAACTGCAGCTGACGATCCTTATGATAAGAAAAGACATGGATTGTGGATGCAAGGACACTATGCCTAGTGGCAAAGAATATCAAACTAAAGCAGTGGTTTTCAACCAGTGGTCCGCAGTGATCCTTTAATTCCAGGTGGTCCCCAGCTAAATGGCAGAGTTGGTAACCATTACCAAAGGACCCTTATAGATCTTTAACTCTTAACGTGAGAGTGTAAAATGAAACCAAATGGACCCTTACACGTCCATTGGCTAAATCTCAAAAGCTCAAATGCCGAATAAACAATGGACCTTGATATGAAAAATAAGGGTTGAAAACTAAAGTGAACACTTGAGTCCAAGTCCAACATACCAGCTTCTCACAGTCAGTCTCAGCTTTCTGCCGTCGGCGGATCTCAACATCCACTTGATTGCGGGCATGTTTTAGTTTCACCTCGAGTGCTCCTCGGTCGCTCTGTACTTGGGCCAGGACATCCTTGCAGGAGCCCAAGTCCTGCTCTACTTTCAACCACTTTTTACGGCACTCTTCAAAGTTCAGCACCATCTGAATGAAGTCTGTGGAAAGGCAGTGGTAGAAAAAGTACACGTTTTACGTATCAATACTGCAAGCAATGTAGAAATACTCTGGTACAAGTAAAAGTCCAGAGTTCAAAAGTATTGGTATCAAAATGTACTTAAAAGTATCAAAAGTAGAAAGTATTCATTACGCAGAATGTCCCATTTCACAAGTTAAAACCTTTGAAAATAGCAGATGCGACACATTGTGAGCTTGTAGATTGTCCACTTTCAAATAGCTGAAATGTATATAGGGCTGAAGAGGGTAATGTGTGTTGTCATGATCAAAATCTACAAAGTAACAAGTAACTAAAGTACTCCAGTAAAGTAAAAGTAGCTCAAAATTGTAACTAAGTACAGTACGTAAGTAAATGTACTCAGTTACAGACATGTCTGTACAGTAAAATCCTTATTTATCCATTTCTAACTAAGTGATACAAAATGTAACCTAAAAATGTAACAACACTGTTTATTAGCAGTTTGCAAAAATGTTTCGGTGAATTGAGAACAAAGGACCCCAGTGGAAACAAGCCATATTCTTTCTTGTGTTTAAAATCCTCTTAGCAGACCCTGTACTTTCCTGTGTTCCGTTTCAATCAATCAAAAAGTACCACTATTCATCAGCTACTATTCATCAAGACATTAAATACATTCATAATACTATACAAGAAATCAGTGTGAGTCAATGAAGTAACCAAGTAATGAAGTAGTAGATGTAGAAACAACAACTTACGGGGTTCGATGTTCTCACTGTTGAGGGCGCTAATTTGTGAGATTAACCCATCATATAAACGACGCAGATTCTGTGCCGTGTCCATGGTTTCCTGCGAATGGTAAAAAAGACAACACGTTAACTCAGAAAAGGGGTAAAACACCCTTTACGAACAACACAAACAGCAGGACAAATGCGTTTTTCCTGTAGTGCGTTTAAACGACAACAATGGCTAGGCCTATGATTAGCACAAGCTAACGGTCGAATAGCAACGGATATTCAAGTAAGTAACGTTCACACTGGGAACCGTTGTTTCAAGGCTACATACACAACGACGAACTACACGCTGTAAAACTGAAGCAATACAGTATTGCTAGCGCTAAAACGTTACATACCGTTGCTGAAAACCCCGAACCTCCACTCCAGTGTTACAACAATGTGTTGTGGTTGTGTTCAATCTAGTAATGTTGACTTTGTTGTTGCTTTGAGTGACTCTCACAGACAGGAAGTCATTCAGAACTCTGGAGTCGAGCGCGTTGCATTTCAAATGTAGCCGTTTCGACCAATGAATGAACAGCTTACGTGGTGACGCAGGTTACGTCGCCTCGGCAGCGCCAGCAGCAGAATAGGGCCCCCAAGAGGAAGAAACAAGAAAGTGGCTTTGAACGATGCAACACATGAGATGGGAGATGTTTGTTCATCAAGTTATTTGCACTGCTGTTTGTTACAGTAGACCTATATTATTCATACCACTGGTTTTCAACCCTTTTCATATCATGGTGAATTATATTTATCTGGGATTTGAGGCACAGACCACCATTTGATGATATATAGCTTGAACTGAGAGCGTAAAATGAAAACCAAAAGGACCCTAACCGCACTCAAGGGTTAAAGATCTATAAGGGTCCTTTGGTTACCAACTCTCCATCATTTAACTGGAGACCACCTGGAAGCCCCTCAAGGTCAAGGTAGATAGGTATAATATAGGCTATATATAGGCCTATATATAGACCTATATATATATATATATATATATATATATATATATATATATATATATATATATATATATATATATATATATATATATGTATGTATGTGTGTGTGTGTGTGTGTGTGTGTGTGTGTGTGTGTGTGTGTGTGTGTGTGTATAGGACTTTTTGGATTTTTTGCCATATTGACTGATTGCTAAACAGATGAGTTTGCCTCCAAATCTCCAAGCGAGGTAATCAATAGGCTATATGGTATGGATTGGAATTAGGCGGTTGAATGAACGAAAAGCACACGCTCACACGCAGAGGGAGAGAGAGAGAGAGAGAGAGAGAGAGAGAGAGAGAGAGAGAGAGGGAGAAAGGGAAAGGGAGAGAGAAAGGGAGAGGGAAAGAGAGAGAGAGAGAGAGAGAGAGAGAGAGGGAGGGAGAGGGAGAGGGAGAGAGAGATCACTAGCCCACCAGAACCAAGCACAAAGCCACAACTTGCCAAAGCGGAGCATGCAGTAACAGGAGGCTGTGCTGTAGCTTTCTGTCGAACGGTTTGTAATTGTAAAGGTGGTGCTTGTTGCGGTCGGGGCGCAATGATTGCCACAACTCAACAGAACGTGACCACGGAGCTGGTATGTATTATCTTTTTTTTTTATTATTACCTTTTCCCCCCACCAGCTTCTCAGATTCCAAATGCGCTTTGCGTTTTAGTTCATAAGCATGTGTGTGTGTGTGTGTGTGTGTGTGTGTGTGTGTGTGTGTGTGTGTGTGTGTGTGTGTGTGTGTGCGTGCGTGCGTGCGGTGCGTGCGTGCGTGTGTGTGTGTGTGTGCGTGCGAGTGAAATAGGTGGATTGGTGTTCTTAGCCTGGAATCTCTCATATCTGCATAAAATCAATCATTGTAACCTATATTTTAGATTGCCAAAACCTCTTGCAGTCCATTCAGACTTTTCAGTCAATGACCACCTCCTGGACAGAGATGACTTTGTGCACTGCAGTGTTTGCAGTGATAGTAGCCTACTAACTAACTCGACGTGCAGTCCCCTCCACTCTTGTTTGACACTTGTTCTTATTATCTCCCTAATCTGATGAGAAGCTGACATATCAGCCGACTGCGTGTTAAAAAGACGGCTCAAAATGACATCCTGCGGTGTTATGATTTATTATACTGTTGTTTTGGTACTATAGACAGATCAACGATTATCTCCCCCCATGCAGTTCCTTGCCTACACATTTTTTTCATTGATCCTGACTAGATTTCGCCACAGACTCATCCGCATTGTTTGGATAGATATCTAACATAACCTTTACAGCCTACAATTTCTAACAAACTGAACGAGGTTCCAAATGCATGTCTTTGCATATATCACTCTGCCATGCAGAACAACTGTCACTGTGTTAATACATATGTATGCTTGCTGATATGATATATACTATATTATATGTGTATAGTATGTAGATCATTTTCTTTCTCTTCTTGTTCTTCCTGCCGCCACCCCCCCCCCCCCCCCCCTTTTTTCCCCCCCTTTGAAAATAACAACAGATGGAGGCTGAGCTTGCACAAAAATGAATGTCACCCACTTCTTTACACCTGTAAACCTGTGATGTGACAATGAAAGTCGATTCTGATTAGGGCTATTATAACTTGATCCTCAGTGTTGATTTGGCCATTTATAACTCAGCGTGTACAAATGGACCCATAAACTGTAGGCTATAAATGATAGAAAATATCAAAGGCTAGCTGATCATCATCATAACATAGGCTATCTACTGGATGGATCAAGTTTAAAATCCGACAGATGACTAATCCATAAATCATGTAGCCTGTTTGGCTTGATATAGACTACTGTAGCCTACATATGCATTTACTGTAGTTAGTATATAGTCTATATATTAGGGCTGGGATGCGATTAAAACTTTTAATCTAATTAATTACAGGCTCTGTGATTAATTAATCGCAATTAATCACATTTTAATCGCACATCGATATTTGACCTGAAAAGCATATTTTTTCAAGTAAAACACATTTTGTTGTATGAGTGAATCAACGAGTGAGTTTTTTAGATCTAAATTTCGCATTCCACGGGGCCAAGCAAAGCGCTCTGATCGTCTACTTCTCCCTTTGCGTTTGTTGTCTCTTCTTGGTTGGTGCATCGCTATGATCGGTATGCCCGAAACTGAAGGTTCTGTGGTGCAAAAACTAAGTGTGATTAAAATGCGTTAATTTTTGTAATTGCGTTAATTTTCGGTAATTAATTAATCGCAATTAATCAGTTAAAGTCCCAGCCCTAATATATATATATATATATATACATATATATATTCTTGGGAAACATTCTTGTTCCCCTTTTTATATATCATTTAACAATGTCCACAATATTGCTTGATAGTGTGGATAGTGTGTGACAAACAATATCTCTTATATTTTGCACTAAGACTTTGACATGGTAATATCACAGATGTGAAATTGTCTGAAGCAAGAGTATTATTTATCCTGCAGCAGAAATCTCTGTAAGAAGACCATATGAAGCTGTACGCTTAACAGACAATAGACAATCCATTACCTGCAAATGTCGCACTGTCTTAAGGACTTTTCTCCAATCAATACCCTTTACTGAGTCTAGCAATTAATGAGGCAAACCCCATTTGCTTCTTTTCAATAAGTGCTTTCTTCTTCAGGATTCTGTTCCTAATTTACAGGTGTATTTGTGCTGATGAATATATGCAGCGAATCAAATGGTCTCATGGGTTGCTACTACTTGTCTGTTATATTTGGGATTTTAGCCCCATTCAGCCGAGCTGATGAATATTGAATATATGCAGCAGACCATGTGGGCTTGTTGGTTGCTAGGGATTTTAGCCACATGTTATGATGGTGTTATTGAATTGTGGAACAGAAACAAAATTAATTGTTATTCCATAATCTATAATCTATAATAATTATTTTGTGATTGACAGAACAATCACAATTTACTATCTGGAAACCCTAGAATTCATATGTAGGAAAAATAGTTAAATTATTTGAGATTTCTTTGGTCAAGTTCACATCTGATTTCAATATTACACAGTCAGTGAACTTATTTTGTTTAGTGTATTTTATTTTATATGTGATAATTATTGTAGAGAGACTGTAGAACATATTCTTATTTGTCATATTTCACTGCAACTCTCTGCCATGTTTTGCATATCTCACCCACATACTGCATGTTTCACAGACATTGCCAGTTTCCCAAGGCATAAACTCGACCACAGTCAGAAGCGGGACATGTTGCGAATAGGCTTCCCCATAAAGAAGCCTTTTTGTACTATAATTTGCTAATGCGTGATGGGAGGCATGAAAAGAAAGAGACAGTAGGACAGCCTTGCAGCAGAGGAGGCTATAGCATGGTTTCTTTTTTTGTCTCCTTCTTTTTTCCTTTTTTCATTTGACTGAGGCTTGTGCGGCATTGTCTGACATTAGTCTTGAGGGCATGAAATGTGCCCGCTTGGTCCCATTCAGTATCTTCATCACCTACTTTTTTTAGTGTGGAAGAAGAGAAAGGGAACAGTGGTGGTGACTGGTGACACGGTGGTAGGAGCACCATAATTCATGTGGAATCTGTGGATGTGACAACCAAGATATAAATCAATATCAGGCTGGTGGTAAATAATTGACTTGGGCAAGTTGGTTAACAGCTAGGCTATTCAAACCAAGCAGACACCACAGTCTTCACCAATAGTAAACTCCATTTTAAATTAGGCAAAGGGAGATATTTACAGGTCAATACATATTCAAGGGAAGAAATACTTGCTAATATACAGTCTCTTGTGAGCAAATGTAATGAATAATTAAAATTTGTTTGTGGCTGTAAGGATATATGTACTGTATATGCCAATAGTCACTATACAGTAGGTTTTATTTTACCAATATCCAGCATCATAGTGTAAATATCATTGCTTGTTTGAAGTGGTTTAGACTAGAGAGGTACTGTATGCAGATCAGCATCTCTGAACAGTATGGCTTCATTGGTTCCCTGATTCCTTGTGGAATGATTTATTGTGGGATTCTCCTCGCCTCAACAACAGAAAAGATGGAGTTAAGGATGTCTCCTGAGTGTAATTTATGAATTCTAGCACTGCTTGGAAGTTGTATTGTGCACAGTGTGTAGTTTGAGTAATTGCATTTGGTGTGGTTGCTTTTATTATGCCGGAACGTAATCAATACACTAGACGTGTTTGATTTTGTGCACTTTGTTTACGAAAAGGCAGTACAATATTTCATTTTCATTTTGTGCGTGTTTAATTTGGAGTAGGGTTCTGATCATATACGAACATTTAAAGTTATTACCTCTGTTACAGAGTCTGACTTTTGAATACAGTACTGACTCCTGGATGGGTTGGCACACTTTCAGATGGACGATTAGGATGGACATTGCCAAACTTTCACATCTGTGTTAAAGGACTTTCAATAAGCTCCTTCTCAAGATGCACCGCAATCGGCTTATTATCACTGCTGTTGCCATGCTTTATCTTGTCTTGTTTTTTCCCCAAAATGGGTAGAGTCTTTGTGTTTGGCCAGGGAGTGTCATACATCATAGTCATACACATTCCTAAGCACACTGAAAAGAATCCTCTTCAATGACCATGTATATCCATGTCCCCTTTTCATGCTGCATTACTAGTATTAATTGTTTCCCGTTCAACTGCACACCTTATCGATCCTCTCATTTGGCTGAGTGCCCAATCTCTTTTGGAAAGGGTGAGAGCTCCCTTGCTATCTATGCGATTCCGTTGAGCTAATGTTAGTGAGAGTCTCTGTCAAGGGATTCCTTTTGAGAAAGAGTTATCCATAAACATAGAGCTTTATTTCACATTCTTGTTCCCCTTTTGTGCTTGGTTGACACCTCATCAAGACCTCCTCCTAAGGCTTATTGGATCAAGCAGTCTGCATTGGGATAGACATTTTACAAAGGAAGATCTATCTGTGATTCATTTTTGATCTAGCTCAGCAAAAAACCTGCTATGAGATATATTCACTTGTCCATCAGGTTGCTGACTGAGACAAGCTCTTACTGTCACAAAGCCCAATTCTTCATCTGTTCACCTGTGCCAGCAGTTTGTGCAATATTATGTGCATTGCGTTTTTCATCTGAAAATCTGTTATTTTTTGGCAATTAAGTGTCTCGGCCACTCCACAAAGTATAATTTATTAGGCTTTGGATTCCTACATGCATTGTGTCGCTTGCTCTGTTGTATTCACACCAGGGACTCTGCTCCTCGTATCTATGCCTCATTTGTAAGTGTGACAAAGCTCCCCGTTCCACCAGAGCAGGGCTCTCCCTATCTTACAACGATATGACCTTAATTGGAAGTGTAGTCTAATTTCTGTGCACAGGGGAGCAATGGGAGCTGAGCTGCCGTGCCTCCTATTAGGAAGGATATTTCAGCACTGATGTTGCACACTGTAATTATAGGCAGGAGTCAGAAATGAAAACAGTGTCTGTGGCAGAATCAGCCAAGTGGAGGGATTTCATTTACGATATCCCCCCGTCTGCTATGGGCTCCATTAGGGCTGAGAGTTGTGAAGGATCTGGCATGGTGTTTTCATGTAGAGAGTGAATCCGATTTTTCTGGTATTTGAAGTAGGCATTGTAATTTTCCTGTTTAAACCGTAGCTTACAAAATGGCCTGTCCCTGTGGAGGCAGGCAATATTAAACATTTAATATGCATAGAAATTGCTTGGGTAGTCTCTGAGTTGTGTATTTGTATTTGCGGTTCCACTTCCACCAAACTCTTTACCAAGTTCAATCAAAGTGAAAATGTAGTTGGTACAATCTATTGTCATTTGTCACAGAATGCATTACAACGTGTGATACTCTCCCCATGGCTGCATAGAATACCTTACATAACCTTATCAGATGGAAGAATCGTGATTCGTGGCAGGCCTCAGCACTAGAGAGATTGTGCGGTAACTGGGTGAGCGAATGAGATAAAACCCAGTGTTATAAAGAAGGACAGTATATACAGAGAGCCTGGCACATCAATCGCCTGCCTAGCTCTTGTCTACACTGCTGGGAGTTCAGTTGAAACATTACTTAGAAGATGCCTCTGCAGGCACAGCTGGCTGTGGTTCTTAATGTGAACACGTTATGAAGCTGCAGCCAGGGAGATCTATTAAAGACGAGACTTTGGCCAACATCCCATGCTGAAGACCAGTCGATATATATTACTGGGCTCTTGTCTGTCTTGAACAAATTCCTCAGGTTGAAAGTAAATCCCCACAGCTTCAAAGTCACAGGTGTGGATGTTCTTCTCCGCTGGGTGCCTGGAGTTGTGAAAAGGCACATTGAGGATTATTGAGGAAGACAAGAAATGGAGAAACGTCTCATCAAGCCTAACCACTTAAACCCCGCTATCCGTATTGTAACAGCGACATGCTCACAATGCGTTGTGTTGTGATGCGTTTGTGAGCTTGTCAATCGGCTATTTTCAGCAAAAGCTTTCCCCACAATAACAGACAACAGAAACTAAACTGGTATAAAGCCCTGAGGGACTCCAGTCAACAATATGGGGTTTACTGTAAGTGTTTAATGTGATTTGACAAGACATGAATGCCAGTGCCTCGTCTGTCTGAGTGCTGTTTCAGGAATTGTATTAACCTTTGACTATGCAATTTGTAATAGATTTGTATAAACCTGTCAAAGTGTCACTCTTCACTAATGTTTAAGTTAAAGACTGACTCGACAGCAGCTGTCCAACCGGACAGTTGCTCCATGCTTGCTCCGACGTCATCATAGTCCATATATGGAAGACTTCTGTAAGAATAGACCTGTATCTATAGACACTGTCTAGTAGACACTCCTTTGCCTATTCTTGTCCAACTGAGCTCACAATTTTGTTGTTAAATAAATATATTGTATTCATTGTCACTCTACCTTGTGGAAATTCAATTTTATATTATATACTATTGTTAAGATTTGAAAAACGCTATTACAAATTGCTAAACAATTCAGCACCACGTTGGTTGTGATGTGTTTTCTGATATATAAATGGTGTTGGAACAACAGAAGTTCAGGAGAGAGAGAAACACACCATGACTCCACCCCCTCTCCACCTACCTGCTCTCACGCCACCTACCTGGCCTACCTGGCCCTTAGCTCCGCCCCCTAGTCATCTACCTAGCTCTATTTATCCTCACTCTAACTTCCCTGAACCCCTCTTGCTTTTTCGCCTCCTGCTTTTTTGTAGCTCTTGCTTTTTCGTATGAGGCCCGACAAGCAACAAGGTTCCTGCCGGGGGGTTCAATCCACGTCGCCGCTGACGGTGCAGACGATTACGCTATACGACCCCTACCCCAAAGACTCCAGGGTCAGCGACCATCCCCGGAACCTACACCCTCCCCAATCCTCCCTTTCCAGTATTGCTTCATCATTGATTGATTCATTATTATCGATCGATTTCATTATTGTTTTCACCATTGATCCGTGTCTGCTCATCGATCATTGCTCCTTATTTATCTGCCTCTACTTCATTAAAACCCTTAAACCTTCATGGTGTGTTTCTTGTTAGCTAGTGAAATATAGGGTAACTAGACGTCCCAATTTGGCCTGGATTGTCCCGGTTTCAAGCTGGGTGTCCTGTGTCCCGAGTCTCCCGACAAATATCTCTAAAACACTGATATGTTCCTGTTTTCAATTTCGTCCCGGTTTAGCCAGAATTTAAATAACAATAGTTGTTTTCAGTGGTTTCAAAACGTTTATCATGTTCTTTTCATGTAAACATGCTCAATTATCAGAAAACATTGAATAAAAGCATTGCCTGTATGAATTCAACACTGAAATAAGTAAATCAGTTGTCAATCAGTAATTGCCTGTATGCAACACCTACAGGTATGGTGTGCATGTGCGCGTGCATGAATGTCCACACGTGTATACGACGAACGTGCACATTGATTACATTTGATTTAAGGGTCCCGGTTTGAGAGGCTGAATATTTGGTCACCTTACCCAAATATCATTACTGTAAATGTCATTACTCATTATGTTCATGTTTTTATCAATCCACCTACGGCTTGAGGTTAAGGGCTTCATGTCATATGATCAGGGGCATAGGAGTGCATTCAAGTTCATGCCAACATTTGTACGCATATATTTGTCGGCAACAATGTAATAGAATAGCTGTGATCCAGAGACAGTTGGTGTCACCGAGGGAAACCGGGGCACAGCAATCTGTTGACCCGGCGAGGTCCATAGATTGTCCCCTCCTTTTCTACTCTCAGAGGAAGGTGAAGGGGCAGGCAAGGCTGTGAGAACAGATCCATAATGAAGGTTGAGCTTTATGGCTGCTCTGTGATTGAGCTCTCACACTCCAGTGGGCGTGAGGCCCCAGCCGTAGTGGCGTCTCATTATGAGTGAGAGGAGCGCCGCCCGGGACTGGGACACAATCCTGTTTAACTGCGAGTGATGCTGTACGAATCTCATACCATCTCTTCCCTTTGATGATACAAAGAAATATAGAGATTGCATCTTTTCTCCTCTGCTGACTGAAACTGCAGCTTACATTATACTTTGTATAATATTATCTCCCCCCCTTTTTTGTGCTTATTTTCACGGTAATATCAAGAACTTTCTATATCAGCTTAGCTCATCTCTTTCCACACAACTTTATGACAAAGGCTTTTTCTCAGAGCCGAGGCATATATTATAAGCACTTTTCAAGTTTCAAGGTAATTGTGTCCATCCCTTCATTCCCTGCCACTCTACCGGTAGACAGTATTAAACAGGTGAAATGAGGCAACTGTGGGAGAAATTATTGTATGAATCAGGGGGGAAAAAGAAAACACAGTGTGCAATTAAAGGTAAAATGTCTCATTGTCGAATGTTCTTATGCTGGACTTAATAGGCAAACGAGTCAATTTCTGTGGAAGCGAAAAACTGGTCTCTCAATCCCTCGGAGGCTTACAGTACTGATGCGCCTGTCACAGAGGAGATTCCCGACTGAAGCGTGGAAATGATGCAGCACTAATGTTCTCTCCCTCGGCTGTGCTCACGCGCGCTCACACATACTTACAGTATACATGTATATGTGGGACGCTTTCATGTGTGTGGCTGTGTGTAATCTTGTGTTCTGTTATTTTGTCAGGACATGAGCAGTGCAAGTGGTCCACCGCGGAACTGGAAGGGCATAGGGATCGCCATGGTGGTGATAGTGGCTGTCATGTCACTGGTTATACTGTCCGTCTTCATGCTGACCCCTGGTAAGACGAAAATATTGAAGCAGGGGGAAAAAGATAGAATAGAAGAATTAAAGAACAAAAGATGTGTGGAGTGATGTTAGCAGAAAGACATCTGGTATACTGGTTGAAAGAAACCTAGATGGTTTCAAGGAAATATAATGCAGCTGGATGATAAATATCGTCGCTGTCGGGCAGAAACCTTGTATCTCCAAGTTTTAAATGTGTACGTTCTTTTGCAAAGTAAAGCCCTGCTTCATCATACAAGGCCGTCGCAGAAAAGTAGTGAAAACAGCTGATCTACAATCACACAACGCCTCGTGTTGCGAGGCGTTGTGTGCTTGTAGATCGGCTGTTTTCACTAGTTTACTTCATTTTTCAAATGATAAATACAAAACGCTTTTGGACATACAAGGTTTCCACCCGACAACGACGATATAGTACCAACAGGACTGTAGCATTCAACATTATGACATGTACATTGATAACAGCAATGCTTTGGCTTTACGGAAATAGTCCTTACTTTCTGGTGAAAAACGACGCTCAGGACTGTTTTCTCTTTCACCTTACCAAAGATGAATCTCATCTGTTACTCCGTTCCCGTCTCACCATGGAGGACCTGGAGAGTGAGGATTTCAAAGTTCATGACCCCCGCGTGACATGGCTGAATGGTAAAGAGCCTGTGCTCACATCCCCCACCCCTCCAAACAACAGCATGCTTGTCAGTGTGAATCCAATTTAATGGTCTCACCTGAAACCTAAGCCTCAGATGAGCAGAGGTATTATTAACTGAATGTTGTCCCTGTGGATGTGTGTCAGAAGCGTAATAATAACACCGATCTGTCTTGTCCCCGTCAGACAATGAAGTGGCTTTGCGCACCAGAGAGGGACACATCCTTTCATACAGCCTGCACAACAACCTCACTGGCACCCTGCTGGACAACAGCACCCTGGTGAGACACAACCTCTTTTTTATTTGGATCCTTTTTTTTATATCGTTCTCACCGAAAGTAGCAGCAGCTTCACGGTAAAAACACGCCGCAATGCGTTTTGTTTTTGGTTAGGAAATAAGGTATTTTTGGCGAACAACACGGTCATAAAATTAAATAATAAATGTGTAATACCTTTGCTTTAGATCCGTGCAAACTCTGAGGTAAAAGAACAGTTCTCAGTATTGATTGACTCGTATATGTGGACAGCTGGACAAATGGTCATTAGAGAGGTGCTTCCACATGCAGAGTGAATTTAGACTATTGAGAATAGGAAATGCATCAGCTGAGCAGGAGTGTCGCACCAAATTCTGGGCCCTGGGTACTTTAACTATTGAAAAATAGCAGATATACAAACTCACAGCGTGGCACCGGGTGCCGCGCTGCGAGCTTGCAGATCTGCTATTTTTGAAAAATCGTGAAAATGTGTCTTTGAACGTTTCAAATCCTTCTAAGGTTTTTTGAAAAACCTATGTATCTATGTCAGTGGTGCTCAAACTTTTTCATGTGAAGGACCCCCAAAATGATATGTATTTGGCCACGGACCCCCATCTCAAAATATTTAGTTCCAGGGACCCCCCCAGAAGCAAAATTTGAGTTACAAATGTTCGCTTAAAAAATACATACCGGTATATTTGCACACATTTTCACGACTTTTCAAAAATAGCAGATCTACAAGCTCGCAGCGTGGCACTCGGTGCTGCGCTGTGAGCTTGTATATCTGCTATTTTTCAATAGCTAAAGTATAAAATAATTCCAGGCCCCTCCACCTTGGGCCTTAGTAACTCAGTCCCCCCCCCCCCCCCCCTTTGTGACGCCCCTGCAGCTGAGTGATGATATCAGCCCTGCTTTTTTTGCCCTTTTCCTTCTGGGCTCCCAACATGTGGCTTTGGAGAGATTTTCCAAGCAAGGGCGTCATTTTGAATGCTGCCTCTGCACGTCACTGACAGTTATGTGGGTCACTGCCTAGGCACAGGGTTGCATGTTGTCAGGTTGGAAAGATGTCTCTCCTCTTTAGTGTCTCCTGAGTTATCATTTGGTCTAACATCTCTGCAGCATTAGTCTTATATATACGGTATCCCCGGTTGCAAATGTATTCTCCCATTTATATTTTTCTGTATATTCTTTTTTCTGTCTATTTCCCTCTGGCTGCAACATATCCTACCTCAGTAACCATGGGAGATGCAATTCCAATTAAATTGTCAGAATACTCTATTGGCACTGTTTTTTGCTTTATAGAATATTTCTACACTTAGACACTGTATATATACAGTATGCAACACCAACATTTCAGTGCACCTACTCACATACCGTATACGTGTCACAAACACTATTTTCAAAGGAGCGGACCAAGTATAGAGCCCTGGGGAACCCCGGTCGGCTAAGTATAATAGTGTTTAAGTGGTTGATTAATTATTTCTTTCTGTGTTCTTCACAAGGACCTGACCTCTACTAAATTCCACGTGTCTGCAGACAAGAGGTTTGTCCTCCTGGCGTACAACACCCAACCGGTAAGTTTTGCTTGAATGTATGGCCCCAAAAGATTTGCTGCCACTACACATAAGCAGGTAAAAAGGAAGGTCGGCCATAAGTCGACTTTGAACTAAGCCAAAATTACCTGTCCAGCCTTCAGCCTCAAGAGAACCTAGGCATCATGAATCACACCCCAATTTCAAAGGCAGCCCGACCCTGTTTCTGCTCCCAACCATGAACATGTCTTGTTATAGCCACTTGTGTCTTAGAAAGAACAGTGACATGCATTCTAATTGATTCATACACCGTCTGAATTAAACGAGGGGGACCTGCAAGAAACTACAGAGGCTGGCTGGAACAGAGAGAGAGAGAGAGAGAGAGAGAGAGAGAGAGAGAGGGAGAGAGAGAGAGGGAGAGAGAGAGAGGGAGAGAGAGAGAGAGAGAGAGGGAGAGAGAGGGAGAGGGAGAGGGAGAGAGGGAGAGAGAGAGAGGGAGAGATGGAGAGGGAGACTGATTCTGCTACTGCAGCAGTCCGTGACTCTGTAACACAGGCAGGCCAAATGACTGGGAAAACATATGGGGGATTGAATATTTAAAGTGGCTGATGGAGCAGGTTGCATGAGGTAGAGGAAAACTAAGGGGGAGTGATCAGTTTGATGTAGGTTGTGCGGACAGGGGCTGACGATGCGGGGATGGAGTGGAACTGTAAAGTTGGAGCTGTGGTAATGAAATCACCCTGCTGTCTCGCTGGGGAATTTTAATGAGGCACTTACGAGAGTCAAATGTACGATTGCAGGTAGTGTGAGTCAAGCCTTTACACATGTCAGTGGTGTAGATGAAACAAACAAACAAACAAACAAACAAATGACTATTATATTTCCACTCTGTGTTGCAGTTCCAATCCATACAGCCTTCCCCGCACTAACCCCCTCGCTCTGTAAATACCTGCATGCTTGTAATAAATAGTTGCTTTTACCTCAAGGGGCAAAATATAGAGGTATACTGTTCAATAATGAGGGTAGCCTGCAGCATTTGTTTTCTTATATATTCAAAATTTCTGCATAGATTTTGCCTGTTGTTTAGCATCCACTCTCTGGGTCCATACTGTATGTTTTTTTTCTGCATTTGAAGTACCTGCTTTAGCTCCAATCATCATCTGCATCATATTCTCTTAGAGACACTGGGTGTGTGGGAGGATGAGCCTGTTGCTGTGTCAAAGCTTTCATTATTATCACAGCAGAATCATCCTGGCTGAATTATTTAGAGCCTGATATCATTATTTGCACCATGTATCGCGTTCTCTGAGCCGTGTGGAGAGATGGTTTCAGATCTTTGCCCTTTATCTGTGGGTAGGGTCGGGTGATTTAAGACTCCTCATTTGCATATTTGCTACATTATCAGCAGGATAGCCTGTCCTGATCGTTATGCTCAGCGTGACTCCGAATCATCAACAACAACAGCGAGCGCGTCACCTGCATGTTTATGTATAACTACTTGTGCTGTGTAACTGTGTATGTTTATGTATGTGTTCACATGTGGGGGTGGGGAGTGGGGATATTCCTCTCATCCGTGTGCTGTCTTCCTCCCTCTCCCTGGATCCTGCTCTCTCTCATTCTTCCTCTCTCTCCCACACATTTCTTTGCTCCTCTATCTCTGGGGGTTTTCTGCTGACTGAAGCAGTTTGCAGCAAGCGCAGGCCTCCTCATCAGGAAGAGAAGAGGCACGCTGCTGAGAATGGCAGAGAATGAGATAGGGAGAGTGTACGGCAAAACAAACCTGTGTGTCTGTGTGGAGGGGGGTGCGGTATGCCATAGTTGGCCTTAGATACCCTGTCCAATAGAAATCAATCAAAATGCGTATAAAAGAATGATGCCGACACTAAAATGTGAGTACCGCAGCGGAGATAAATTGGTGAGTGAGCTGTGAGTAAGTTAAAAAGCCTCCCTGGATTTTCCTATTAGCTCTGGGGGCTTTAGAGAGGGTGAGTGCCTGGGGAGGTGAAAATGAAAATAAATTGATTTTTATAAGGGGTAGCCTATGGTCCAAAAAAAGGTGAGGTATAGGGTGGGATGGAGGCGGATAGGAACGCGTGATGGCAGAATCCCTATAGGGGGAGAAGCGAACTCTTGGTCTCTCCTCAAAGTTCTTGTGAATCAGGCAAGTGGGCAAGACGGAGAGAGAGAGTGGGTGGGTGAGAGAGAGAGAGAATGAAATAAGTGGAATAAAATAAAGGAGAGAGAGAGCTGTGGGGGCCTGGGAAGATGTGGTGGCATGGTTAGACAGCTACCTGCCAACACAGTGCAGTTTAGGGACAAGTGAAACGCCAAGCCGTGATGTGTCTGTACGAACACTGCAGCCAGTGACAGTTGGGTGCCGGCATCAAGAAGCAGCCCAGTGTAGAAATGTTGAGAAATGGCTGCGAGGCAGTAACAATGGGATAGCTAACAATGCTATTATCCCACATTGTGTGTCCCGTGGCTCACAACACCAGCCAATAGGTATGGTCATGAGGAGTTGTAATCTCTTTACGGGTCCATTGTCGCTGCGTCCCGCGTGAACGCGCAGTCTTCCTCAGAGTGTTAAATACCACCCTCCCCCTGCTTGGAGTTGGCACCATGGATTGGGTGAGGGAGGTGTGGCACGGTTTTGTGGAACTAGTGTAACCATCACTAGCACAACAGTGGATGATTTGTGACATGTACTTGGCAGCCACATTAAAATGTATTTTGCCTCTGCTAGACACCTCCTTCACATATAAACACACGCATGCACACATACCGGTACACTGTCTCTTTCCATTACTCTAGCCTTCAACTTCACTGTCAGTGTCTCTCTAGTTTGTTTGTTCGTTTATTTCGTTATATCTTTCTCACTCGCTCCCTCCTTATCTGCAGGACACAAATGATCCTTATCTCTTCTCACTATTGCTATTGTGTTTTTGGAGCTGTGTGAAGCACAGGCTCCCTATACGTGGCCGTGTGGGTCTGTGTGTGTGTGTGTCTGTGTGTGTGTCTGTCTGTGTGTCTGTATGTAGCCTGAACTTCCTAAACTTCGGCACGCCACTAGTCCCACAGTTTTGCCACCACACACTCGCGCCATATGTCAAATCGACCGGCTTACTCGGGAATCGTGGGCTATTACTTTTCTAAGAGAAAGGTTCTATAGTTTAATTGATATTAATTTATTAGTGAATTAATTTTCCCCATTGACTTATAATGGGAATTGCAAAAACTCACATTCAATTATTTGTCTCTCGCAAACCATAGGGGCTAGAGTTTCAAGACTTGGAGAGGAGGTTCATAATGATTTCAAGGATTAAATAAAAAATAATTGTGTCATTTGGCCGCATGGTGGCGCCATAACACCCCACTTTACGTTTTGGCCTGTAACTCTTGAACCGTAGGTCGGAAAATTAAAATTATTTTTTCCCTGGATTCCTTGGGTCATGACGCATCTCCCCATATAGGCCACGCCCATTTGCGCCATGATAGATTTTCCGCCATCTTGAATTTTCTCCAAAACACACTTTTTGCTCCTTTTCCTACATATTTTCTTCAAATGTCACAAAAACCGGTACACATGATCCACACACACACACACACACACACACACACACACACACACACACACACACACACACACAGCTCCACTTCACACGGGTGTGATTTTTTGGTTTGTGTGTTAGCTGCACCCCTGAGTGCCATCTTCCCTTTTTAACCCACATTCCCCACCATATACTCAGAGCCAATGACCCGCTGTGTAGAGGAGTTACATTCTCCAATCAGGTTTGAAAATTGGTTAGAAAGCGACAATGTTCTCTTCTTACGTCCCTGCAGCTTTGCCTTTGCCTCGCTCCATCCCTGCATTTTACAGTCAGGGACACACTGCACAGAGAGAAATCCAATTTCACTGTTAAGTACGCTGTATAGAAGATGTGACATTTAATTTCTTTAGGGACTGGCTTTCTGGAGGCTAAGAGTTCTTACTGGCCAGTGGAAAAAAAGCATGCTTCAAAGTAAACTGGTTGCTTGAAAAAGGTACAATAACAGTCATTGTATGTGCATTACTAGAATGCATCAAGTACCTACAGTATGGTGATCATCAATTGCATATACCGGTATATGGACACACACACGCGCAGGCACGCACGCACACACATACACGCACACACTGATTATATTCTTAACTCCTCTCCAACATGTTGTTAATTTAATCATTCAATGAGCTACTACTGCCTATGCCAGAGAAGAGCTGCCACAGTGGATTGCTGTCATTGAGAAATATATTAGCTATAATTATATAATTTAATAAGAATGCATATCCTAGTCCCCGTCCTCTCCTACACATTACCTACACATTACATCACTTGCGTGTTAAGCCCATCATTTACTCTGTACAAAGGGACCTTCTCATTAATCAGACCTGATCACAGAAATTATTTGACAGATGAAACCATATAACCATATAAAATATGATGGATGAAGTGGCTGGCCTGAGTTTAATGACCCATAAGAGCGGGTTAAGTGCAATCCTTGCTTGGTTTGTTACATTTGCCTCATTTGTGATGTGTGTGCTAAGTGCCTGTTTGTCTGTGTACTGTACGCTGTGCACATACAAACAGGCATGTCTGTCTCTATGCCCTGTGAGCAAGTGCGTGCATGCATGTGAACTTACTGCAATGTTTCACTGAGCGTGTTCTCACTTAACCACTTAAGCCCTACTTTATACTTTGTCTTATGATGGTGTCGTGCAAAAATAGCGGAAATAGCCAATCTCTCACCCAGTCTCACAAAGCATCGGTGTACTTGTTGATCTGCTATTTTCACTATTATTTTGAACAGGGATCTTCAACGTTTTCAGACCAAGGACCCCTCAGTAGGAGAGAGCTGAAGCAGGGACCCCCACAACCTTTTCAGAGATTCCATAGTTTCATTGTTTGATAGCACAATCATCAGTATATTTTGGATTCATGTTAATGTGGGTTTTCAGATAAACTTGACATTTCACTGTACTTAGTCTGCTCTTTTCCCCCTCCAAAGCTCTTTGCCAAAAATAGCCAATCTACACAATGCCTCGCAGCGATCTGCTATTTTTGGCTAAAGCTCTCAAAATATGGACGCTAGGGTTCAAGTGGTTAATATGAAAAAGGGGGGAAAAAACACGTTTCTATCACACAAAGATTTGGAGGACCCCCTGTAGTAACTCTGAGGACCCCCTATAGGGGTCCCGGTCCCCCTGTTGAAGACCCCTGATTTTGAATCATATTTTTCACCTGTAATAACAATGACATGTCCAAATTAGGCTCACCAGGTGGAAAGTGGTTAAGTGTGGCACCCATATGTGCACCATGTCCTCTACCTCTTTTCAGGTATTCTCTCAGTCCTTCACAGCCTCCTATGCTATCTACAGTGTGGCTAATGGGTAGGTAGAACCATGAATGCCAATGCATGGGCTGCACCACCGGGCATGATCCCTGCCAATGCAAGCAGGACCGCGGGCCGACCAAAACTCCTCCAAGTGTGCCTCATCGAATGAGAACATCGTGTTTCTGTCAAACATACATTCCACTCTATCATTCTTATTTCTGGGTGCCATACCGTAGCCAGCCTGGAGGTTTATAATGTACTGTACATGACCAGGGGTGTCGCACCACATTCTGGGCCCTGGGTACTTTAACTATTGAAAAATAGCAGATATACAAGCTCACAGCGCAGCACCGAGTGCCACGCTGCGAGCTTATTTTTTAAAAATTGGGAAGATTTGTGCAAGTCTTTGAATGTTTCAATTCCTTCTATGTTTTTTTGAAAAACCTATGTTTATGTATGTCATTGGTGCTCAAACCTTTTCATGTGAAGGACCCCCAAAAATTATTGAATGTATTTGGCCACGGACCCCCATCTCAAATTCTTTTGTTCCAGGGACCCCCCAGAAGCAAAATTTAAGTTACAAATGTTCGCTTAAAAAATACATATATTCAAAGATTTGCACATTTGCACATTTGAACTTTTCAAAAATAGCAGATCTACAAGCTCGCAGCGCGGCACTGTGAGCTTTTAAAGTCTAAAATAATTCCAGGCCCCTCCACCTTGGGCCCTAGTAACTCAGTTCCACTTTCCCCCCTTGTGACGCCCCTGCATACCGTAGCCAGTGTGGAGGTTTGTAATGTACTCTACCTCTAGGAGTATATTCACTGCCTGAGATTCATTGCCAGCATCACAACAGCGAGACACTCAGTGGTAGATGTAGTTGTGGATAAATAGAAAACTAATAAAACTAAACCTGATCTCTTAGGAAAGCCAAAGAATCTCTTTGAAGTGACTTCAGGAGAACCTTCACTATGAATTGCCTGAGAATGAATGCCTTGTAGAAATAAACATTTGCCTGCCCTAAGGAAGCTCCTAAGTGAGGCTAGAAATATGGAAAGAGAAATGTGTCTCCATTGCATGAACCAGTGCCAGTCTCCATGTTTTTGCACTCTTGCATCTTGGTCCATTCTATTTTTAATTTCTCCCCTCAAAAACTCTCTTTCTAAACAAAGCTCAAGGCTACAGCATGGACAGACCTTGGAGGTCCTCTATCCCTTGATCTACCAGTGGGTTTAAATAGTGTTAGTTCTTCTCTAATGAAGGGTTTATGTCGAATGCTTTGTATGTGTTCCAGGGATCTTCTGGAGCTTAACCCACCGGAGCGGGAGAAGGCAGTGCTCCAGTATGCAGCATGGGGACCTCAGGGGAACCAGCTGGTAAGATTGGCACTCTCTCACACGCAAGCATGTGTCCCACAGAATCAAAACTGGCACTACACAATACAATATTGTGTTAATCTTGTGTACATCCATGTTCTTTTAACTCATGGACTGGTTATTTACATTTGTATAAGCTCTTACAAAGGGATGAAATAACACAGAGGATTTTGCTTTGTAGTGGCAATTTTCATAAATATAAAGTAAAATCCAGAGTCTTATAGTAACTCTCTGGAGTTTCTTGTGCAGCACTATGTCTTTGCAATTTTGAGGTGACCTCAAGCAATGAGAGCAGAGAAGTGATCATAGTGTTGTAATAGGGTTGTCCTAAATTAATAATGTATCGTCTCTGTAATGAGATTTTCTTTTCATGCTATGCCTATGAGTTCATCCGCAGCGTATAAATTTGCGTTCACTTGCTCCTCTGCGCCGGCCAATGACTCATTCTTGGACAGAGCCTGATGCATGATTGAGGCAGCCAACATTGAAGCCTGCAGCTGTTATGTCTTTGATAACGGATTTAGCGCTGTCCCTTTGTGTCGCTGTCATGCCAGGCTTACGTCTTTGAAGGGGATATCTACTACCAGTCAGGTGTGACTAGCAGACCTGTGCGTATCACCTCTACAGGCCAGGAACCACAAGTCGTCAACGGGCTCTCAGACTGGACCTATGAGGGTAGGAAGTGACGTCACATCATCAGAAGCTTTTTAAATCAGTGGTTTTCAACCTTTTCAGTCTGCGACCCCCAAAATAATGATGTTTTAACTGGGGACCCGCCCCACCCTGACGAGCACTAAGAGTTGAGGCATTACATTTTGTACAACACGGTTCTATTGTGAAAATAGTAGATCTACATGCTCACAACGCCTCACGTCACGAGGCGTTGTGAGCATGCAGATCGGCAATTTTCACAATTTCCGACTCTAATATTTGACAATTTAACCATTTAGAGGTTCTAAAACGTCCTTAAATTGTCCATTTAGAAATGTGCAGATACTCTCTATACACTTAAACTTTATGTTGGTTTGTTTACTGTTGAGTGAGAAAACAATGTTGCACATTAAGCTAATCATCTGGGGACCCCCCAAAATTATTTGGGGACCCCCCCTGGGGGTCCCGACCCACAGGTTGAGAACCTCTGTTTTAAATCACTTTACATTTTTTAGGGATTCATGTTTAATCGAGTTTGGGCAAAGAATGATGTCAGCAATGCTGTTAAAAGCTACTGGTAGATGTATGTGTTTACACATGAATAATTCACAGATGTTGGTCACTTTTCCAACAGAGGAGGTTCTCCTGACCTATGCTGCCCATTGGTGGTCTGTCGACGGAGCCCGGCTGGCATACCTCACCATCAACAATACCGCCACCCCTATGATGGAGATACCTCATTTCTTAGGCGGTCTCTATCCCTCCAATATGGTCTTTCCTTACCCCAAGGTGACACCTGTTTACATACCGATTCATCAAATCTTCAACAATGAATGCATGAAATCATTTTATTCTCTTTTTCTTAGGCTGGCTCCAGTGTCCCATCAGTCAGTCTGTTTGTAGTGAATCTGTATGGCCCGGCACACACTCTAGAGATGATTCCCCCTGACTCCCTGAGGGCCAGGTATTGCCTCAAGGAGAACCCAAAAACAACTAGCAGAAACAAAAAATAGAAAATGCTACAGTGTGTCAGAGGTGTTGTGTAATATGTGTCAAACATCCTCTCCTCTCTTTTCTGGTATATGCTTTTAGAGACAACTATATCTCCATGGTGACTTGGATCAGCAGCACACGTCTTGCAGTTCGCTGGCTGAATCGTGCCCAGAACCAATCAGTGCTCTGCGTGTGTGAGGCGACCACTGGGGCATGCTCAGAGGTGAGAGGTCGTGAGTCATTCCACCTCAGTAATCCAACCGGTCCCCCATTGCCAGAGTAGGTGGATTTAATAGAATTTTCCAAATCGGGCACATTATGTGAGCTAGGATTGATTTTCTTAAGCTCCCACTCCTCGCCATGCAATATTAATATTATAAGGTCAATAGTTGCATCATGAGAGGAATGTATAGTCGTGTGCTGCAGTATTCCTGCTCCCTTAGCCCCCTACAGTCCTGACAGGTTAAATACAGATTACCAGATAAATATTTATGATATTTGCACTATATATAATAATAACATAATGTTATTTTTCGTTGCTGTGGGATGGATGGAATCCTCATATGTCCAAAATTGTTACTTTTCACGTTTCAAATTCAAAAATAGCAAAAACAGCCGATCTCCAAGTTCAAAGCGCATAGCTCGGCTATTTCTGCTACTTTTGTGTGACACTGTAGCATGACGAATTACGGCATTAATTTACATAAAAACATAAACAACATTATTTATATGGCATTATAAAATGCTTATAAAAATGTACTTTATAAATGATAAAACAACACACTTCCCTATAATGTATTATTTACATCCCAGAAACACAAGATGGCCATGGATCTGATGCAAAACCAACGGCAGGTAGGTGTTTACTCCAGACTCCAGAAACCTATTTATTGCCTCTGGGCCGACTCCCAAGATGGGATATTTCCTGGATTACTGTTTTGATGTGATGTGTCTCTTTGGCTCAACAGGAGGTGCCATTGTTTTCAGCTGATGGCTCTGTGTTTTATATGATTCTGCCAGCAAAACAGGGTGCCCGTGGAGAGTTCCATCACATTGCCAGCCTCCCACTACAGGTCAGTTTTCAGGGCAATTAACTTTTACACCCTTGTGTCCATGAATGGTTTACTACTAAATTGCTTGTTAACCTTTCGACAGGGTCGCATACCGGTAATATAAAATTATTACAAATCTTAACAATACAGAGCCAGAAGTTTACTTTATTCATACTCTCGGCCACATCACTCATTATGAGAGCAAGTTCTGCCCATTTATTTTGGTTTCTCTCATGAAACATGCACTCTCATGAAACATGCACTCTGTCTACGGTCCACCGTAGATAGAGTGAATGTCCTCTCCTTCAAGGGAAGCCTACAATGGAATAGCCTCCCAGCCACTCTAATAAGGGAAAGATCCACCTTGTGTAGTTTTAAAACACAACAAAAATAATGTTTAAAATGTCTCAAACGTGACCATTGATACATTTTAAATCTGTGTCAAAATAGGTTTTGTTTTTCTATTGGCTAGGTATTAGACTATACATAGTCGGGGATCCACATGCCCAAAAGCTCAAGGAATAGGGTTGAACCTGTGATGTTCTGCCGCACTTTTTATTTCTGTTTTATCTATTAGTTTGGTCATTAACGTCCACAGAATGAGAGAAGCTGTGAAAAGTGATGAGTCATCACTTTTTTTCCACTTTTCACAGTTTTTGCGGGCCAATATTTTGCACAAGGAATGTTTTTCATGCAAAACAAATGCTTGCAATGGATTCAGAATGATTAAGAACCCCTAGTTTGACCCCTCACATGCTACTTAAAGCAGATTTTTTTTCTTTTTTGAATATTTCTAGTGGAGTTAATGGGACAGTGAATATACAAATGGCCATAACTTTTTTTCGCGATGTTTCTGGCAGAGCAGGCCTCTCATTCTGTGGACCTTAATGACCGAACTAATAGATAAAACAGAAATAAAAAGTGCGGCAGAACATCACAGGTCCTCTCCCATTTTGATGACTGGATCCCCGGCTTTATTAATACTTTAATACTTTGAATTTGTAGGCAGTTGTATGTTGTTTTTTTTCTCTTTATTTGTTGTCACTGTGTATTTGTATGTGGTACTACGGATGGAAATTAGCTAAAGTTAGTTAAATCCAGCATATTTACGTGAAATCATGTGTATCGATTGAAATGTTAATTAATATGCACTTTCCCGGGAATACATAAATGAAATCAAAAGTAAAGTCAAAAGTACTGCATACCTTATTTGGGACATGGCATCTCTCTCGATTTCTTTATAGTACAGGATGTATAATAGCCTTTCTGTACTCCCTCAGTGGCAATCAAATGTCTACATTTTTGTACTTCATCTCAGATACACCTGCCGTATTTTCTGCCTGCATTTCTATTTTTCATACTCGCCTGTTTCTATATTCCTCCTTGTCTCTGCTTCTATATAACGCAGCCTGCCACCCCCTCTGCCCCTCCTCGCTTCTTGACATCTGGAAACTGGGATGTCACCTTGCTCTGTGCCCTAGACATGGATGCCGGGAAAATGTATGTGAGAGCCGTCATACTCTCTGTGTGGAGCTGTGCAGAATTGCACTTTATTATGTAGGTCTTTGCAGTGAATGTAGATGTGCAGGGGTGAATAACATATTCAGATACGTTGCTAAAAGTTATCTTAGAATCTTTCCAAGCTAAATGTAAATTTGGCAAATGGCAGCTTTCGCACTGCACTTTTAAATGACATTGTTGGAGGAAGTATGTATTAAAAGGTCTATTTCAAAACGTTCAGTCTCAAAACACTAAGAAAACCATTTTAACTTCTACTCGTTGATCTCTATGAAAAGAACATGTGAAAGGTCTTCCCTTCTACTCTCGTCTGAGTAAAGCAATGAAAATGACACACACTAGGAGTCCAGATTAGTTAGTCTTAGCCAGCATAGAAAATTGCCAATTCCGCCTTCACCCAGCTTGAGGCATGAACACCACATGTTCAGAGGTGGTTGCAGTTCCAAAGCCCATTTGGTGGCTCTTTGCCTCCAAGCAATTTCTCTCTCTCTCTCTCTCTCTCTCTCTCTCTCTCTCTCTCTCTCTCTCTCTCTCTCTCTCTCTCTCTCTCTCTCTCTCTCTCACACACACACACACACACACACACACACACACACACACACACACACACACACACACACACACACACTAAACACACACTAAACTCTGCTGGTCATATTCAGACATTCACTATCATGGATGCTTGGAGTATTGAAGTATTCATCATTTGATGTAAATGTTTATGAATAAATTAATTTATTTTTATGAAGAAATTATTATGGATCAGATATATGTAAGGGCAATCGTCTTTGTGTATAACTGAATAACTGGCCTTCCACCCTTTTACACAGCTATTTCTTGAGCACAGAAGAATCGAGGCACAGCAGACATCTTTACAGGTAAGGGCTGATTTGGAGAAGACTGGGAATAATTTGGCAGATAGATCGGGAAGGCTGTGGGTGGTTTGGAAACATTTGTGAATGGTTTGGACTATAGTTACCGACTGTTTAGGGATGATTTGAGAAAGGCGCTTATGGTGGTATGGGACAGTTCACAATAGTTTGTGGGTGTTTTGAGGAAGGCTGATAAGGGTCTGGGATACATTTTGAATGGTTTGGGGCTGATGGTTTTGGAACAGTTAGTAGCTCATTGGTGTTCTCATTGGCTCAGTGGTTCGTTTTGTTAAATCACATAAAGAGGGTCATGGGTTGCCTTGGACCTTTTCTCTATGGAGTTTGCATTCTCGCTGTGTTAATGTACAGTAGGTGTCTTTCACTAACTCTGGTTTTCTCTCACACCAAAGAAATGCATGTTAGCAACATAATCCTGCCATTACCCTTGAGCAAGGCATTAATTAGCCTTAGAGCTGGGATGGTTTGGGGACAGCTGGGTGAGGATGGATTAAGGACAGTTTGCCGTTAGATTGGAGATGGATTAATTTAAATATAAGAAATATACAGTTTGTGAATTTTAGAATTTTATATGAATTAAGTGTCCCTTATTATATCCCTGATTGCAGTAACTATACAAATGTGACATACAGCACACAAGAATCATTATTGTGTTGTGCGACAATTCTCAACAATTCTCTGAGAATGGCTGAACTGCTACGACACAAAATAAATCAGTACAATGAATGCTAAGTGATTTAAAAAAGTTTTGAAAACAACTGAGGTGTGAGGTAAAAATCTATTGCGGAAGATGAAGCCTTTCCATCCTTGCCAGAGTTCTCCACACTGCTCCAGGCACACAGCCCAGTTAATGCATTACAAGAGAGACTGGAAGCTTTTGTGCTGTTGAGGCATGAGTCACTGAGACGTAAGGTACTGTCTGCCACTTGTGATAAATGTGCTCATGGCCTCACATTTCTATCCTATGGGCATTATAATGCTTTTTATTACATACTGTAGATTGGGGCTTGAGGAGGATCACTTAATACTATAGTGGAGGAACACCATCTGAATTTAGCTGTGTCTGCTATTAGCAGACATTTACAGTACACTGGACTCAGCCTAACAGTGCTACAAAGTCAAATGGCTTTGATATTCACTGTTATTGATCTTGTTTGTTCATGGGAGGTCGATCGTCTGAATTGTTTGTCTCTGGACACAGATACATTGCTTAATATGCAGGCAATCAATTGACTGTATCTTGGAGCACAACAAATAGTTTCAGACTCACATTCTCTCAAGTGTAATCAATAACACTACGCTACTCTTATCTCTCAGTGTGGACCTGGATGGAATCTTTGAGCGCCAGTGCATCTCCTGTGACCTCATTGATGGATGTAGCTTTGTCAAAGTTGATTTCAGTCCCAATCAGACTCATTTCACTCTTTATTGCCTAGGTAAACATTCCACACTGACATACGCACACCTGCACCCATGAGCACTGAAGCATGCCCCTACACAAAGAACATTAAAGATCCATGCTGCTTAGGCAATTAATACTCTTTTATCTCAATTCTGTTGTATAACTATGTCTTTTGAACAATTCCCCCAGGTCCAGGAATCCCTAAAGTGACTGTTCACAATACAAAGGACCCCTACAGTGAGTATCACATCTGCGTGCCTGACTAATGGTGTAATTATCCAGCTAGCAGCAATACACTGTACTCATGCCCATTAGACATTTTACAAACAGCCTGTAGAGGGTGGCATACCCAAGGAAACGCTTATCTATTCTGTATGGACCAGACAGTAGATGCATATTTATGACAATAGTGTTTGCTTGAGAACACTGCCCTCTGTCTTTAGCTCCCGGTTAGAGCAGTCTTGGACTCAACATGAAGCATTGATCCACACTACAGTAGCCTTCTACCCGATTGACCAGGGGTCTTCAACGTTTTCAGGCCAAGGACGCCTTAGCTGAGAGAGAGATGTTCTAGCCGATCTACAAGCTCACAACGCCTCGCAGCACAAGGCGTTGTGAGCTTGTAGATCTGCTATTTTTGGCTAAAGTTCTCCGAATATGGACGCTAGGGCTAGGTTTCAAGTGGTTAATATAAAAAGTGAGGGAAACATTTTTTCTATCGCACAAAGATTTGGAGGACTCTGAGGACCCCCTTGGGGTCCCGGACCCCTGTTGAAGACGCGATAGACTAACATGATGTTCAGGATGAAAGATACTACTGTACATCCCATATTTATATGCACAATCACCTGACACCATAGTATTTTACCTTAGCATAGCATACTCAGAACTGTACCCTCATTTTGTTTCTTCAAGGATACATTATTCTGGAGGACAACAGTCCCCTTTCTGAAGCACTGCAGGAGAAGAGACTCCCGGAGACATTGTTCCGGACCCTCTCAGCAGATAACCATGGTACAGTAGAGAAGCCTGTTTTTGTATTCATTATTATAGCGTCATCTGACCAGGGTGCTTATTGAGCAAAAACATTTACTTATACAGTATTGGCCACACAAAAAACACAATCACAATGAATTCTCCCAGAAGGATCAATACCTTTCCCAAGCAATTACCATTACCGACTGCAGTTGCACCCACTGTATCCAGCCGTGACAAAGAGGCTCTGGCTGCACATATTTCAGACTGCAGTGGACAAATACAGCAGAGAGAGCCAATCAAACATTAATTGCTTGATTTGGTGTCTTCTTGTGAGTGATATTCTAAGTCATGCCCTATCTGGGGAGCCAGCATTAAATATTCCCTCTGTGTATTGTGTTGTTTATCTCTATTGTGAGTCAATTCACATTAGTCTTAGTCAAATTAGCCAGATATCTACCAATACCAACTGGGGCACAACTATTGAAAAGACACAAAACTAAGTGTGACAGATATAGGAACTGACCAACCACAAATCTCCCTTGACCAACTATGGATCAACTAACCTCGTGTCACCCCTTCACAGATGAGTAAGGCTGGGAACAAGGTGTCTCCAGGTTCTGGTTTTCATTCCAAACTGACTAGGGTGGTCCAGTCTCAGTTACTTCTCTAGAATTCCTCTATAATATATGTGCTGCAATGTTATTGTTCCACAGTATGAATGCTGAATCTATATAGTTTTGCCAGTCACTATACAAGTTAGAATACAGTATGGCCTATAATGGAAAATATGAATATCCAGTCAGGGTGGAGGTTGAAAATGTATTTAAGAAGATTCAGTAACAGAGAAACGGCATACAGCATCAGAGCTCTGGCCTCCATGACCAGAGCTTGGATCCCATGGGGCAGAAGACGACCTGAAGTGTCATATGGGTGATGCTCTTCCTAAATGGAGATAATTATAAACAGGCTACACACTCACAGTAGGAAAATGCTGACTGTCAAGTTAAGTCCGCCCATATTAAGACGTACAGGCTTGTTACACGTATGGACATCAATGGTATTGCTGGATCAGCCAAAAGAGAACAGTGTAGCAGGAATAGACCTAACAGTTGTTGAAATGACAGCAACAGGAGCTCTGAAAATACCTCTGCTGTGAAGGTAACACTTCTATGGTCCAAATACAATTAGATAGAGAATAAAAGAAATAGAATAGATTGGCATTCTAAAATTACCATTACAGACCATACTAAACAAAGTATTCCAAGAAGTCGGATTCATAAACATACACATAATACATTATAATATTGATAAAATGATGACACCTCTGGCCGAGGGGAATCATTTGAGAGGAGCACAGCCTATATCCGTACAGGCTTTATCCGCTCTAGACCAGATCAGGATGCTGCAAAACAAAGTGATACCAGTCTATGGACCAACCAAGTCCAGCTAATAGGGGCTTGCCTAGGCATCTTCTCTAGCAAAACATGGACTCACTGACCTGTAATATACTGTAGACCCTTCATCATAAGATAGTGGGTCTGGCCACATGAGACCTATTCATATAATTAACATAATAGCACATACAGTATCAGCCCCAAGGGGCCTAATTTACTGGTCCAGTGATTGGAGATGTTGTAGACACTGAATAGTGATGAGTTTATCACCTACAGCTCTACCAAAACCTCCGTTGACAGTTGACATACTACTATCTTGAGCCCCGTTTTCACTGAGCAAAACTTCTGGGTGTTTTTTCAAAAATGACGGCAATTTTGAAATTCACGCCATGTGAAAACGGCCACTTATTTTGTGTCCCGGCAGTTTTGGGGGCCGAAATTTGACGGGAAAATACCTAGTAATTTTTACCTAAAGTACCGTGACAATACAAATTTCCCTCCAGTGAAAACGCATGCCGTGAATTTGCCGTTTTTTTGACAACCAGGTGCATGAAGGGAGCCAGTTAACAGTTTAAAACATTGTATCTGGGATTGAAAACGACCTGAATGTAAAGGAATATATAGAAATAAAGTAGGTCTACAGCTTCACCTTGAATAGGGGATTAATTATTTAGGCTAGAATCGCATTGACAAACACAGCAGAAGTCTATTTCTTTCGTTCTCTGGTCATCCATCGTTTATGGTGTCGCGTGAAAAAAAACACAGCTAATAATCTACAAGCCCACAAGTGCAACACTTGCATCA
Source organism: Nannobrachium achirus (assembly GCF_963921795.1). Classification (NCBI taxonomy): domain Eukaryota; kingdom Metazoa; phylum Chordata; class Actinopteri; order Myctophiformes; family Myctophidae; genus Nannobrachium; species Nannobrachium achirus. Next base: position 36,358,927 of record NC_137818.1, on the reverse strand, counting down.
TGCAGCGATCCTTTCTGAACCTTATGAGCTTGCTCATGGTTCAAACTTATTTGTATTCTATAGCCTATTTTTAATTAAACTGTGTGGGTTTTGAGAACGGTCTGGAGAACGTGATGATACGGGATGCAATGCGCTCGTAATGTTGTGATGAAAGCTGGAATCTTAACCAACTCAAAGAGCTGCATTATTAGTTAATAGTTTCTCCTCGTTGCATGATTAAAAGTGTTTTACAGAGCAGCGAGCATCGAGTCTGCATGGTCATCCATCGTTTACAGTGACGCGTGAAAAAAAAGCTAAATCTACAAGCCCACAAGCCACAAGTGCATGGGGGGAGCGTTTCGCTGTTAAGAGCGAGATTTCCCCCCAACAGGTTGCATAACGCATGAGCGATCCTTTCTGAACCTTGTGTCGTTGCATGAAGAATATTTTGTTAAATCCATTTGTAGCGTTCAGGGTGAGAGAAGAGACGCACCAAACCGAACTGCGGAGACTGTTTTTTGCAGTCCGTGTGTTGCCATGTCTGCTAATTATAAGCGACTCTGGGCTTGATTTCCATAAAGTTGCTTGTATGTATTGATAGTGGCTGGTTGCGGTTTATTTGTTGTGAGCTTGTAGATTGGCAATTTTCAAGTAGCTAATGTGGCGATGCGTATAGTTTTAAAGTGCTCGTGTGGCTAGATAATATCACTTTTTGGGGCTTATTTTTGTACACCTGGTTGCTTATTTCTCTTGCAAAATCTGGCAACACTGGTTTTGATCCCGTCGCAATGGCTTGGTGAAAACGAGCGATACCAGTATTTTTGCTGCCGATGAGGGCATGTGAAAACACCCAAAAAACTAAACTCCCGGCAAGTTATGCTAATTATAATTATTTATTTTGCCGGGAAAATTCCGGAACTGCAATGAAAACATGCCTTTGTTTTACACTCATTAGATCTGCACCTGAAGCTATCTCTGCCTCGGGGCTATGAGGCAACCCTGCACCCTCTGCTCATCATTGTGTATGTATGACTGAATTACAGCCACAGTGGTCAGTGGTGTCATTGCATGCGTGCGTGAAATATCAAGCTATGAGGCTAGGTACAGCAGCAACATTTCAATTTCAATTGAATTTAGATACATTAGATTATGAAAATTATCTTTTATATGAGACCTAAATAAATGCTATTGACTGTGACAAGCTGGCTGAAAAGCTCTAGGTGGTTCAGTGTGACATGTTTTATGACCTCTGATCTTTAGCCTTCTTTTGCATTCTCTACCAAGCCTCATACCTCTTAACATACCAGCTCATCTTGCTTACAATTTAGGCATTTGTTCTTTAGCAGACTTTTCTTATCCAGAGCAACTTACAAGTGTGAAATCAGATGGCATGATCCTTCTGTTGCCATTCACCATACAGAGATGGAGTGCCTGGCAGTCAAGCAGTGACAGAGGAATTCGCCCTGGGCTGGCCTCAGGTCCTCTCCAGCACACATAATGTGGCCTTGGCCTGGGTGGATGGGCGGAGTGGGGTTGGCCGTGGACAGAAGACTTCCACTGTGGATCCACGCAAGCTTGGCTCACTTCGAGTCAAAGATCAACTTGGAGTAGTGGAGTCAGTGACCTGCAAACGTGTCATTAGGCTTTGTCATTGATTTATCTCTGGGTATTTTCAGTGTGTTGATAAACGGAACTTTATTTGACCTGTTTCCGCAGATGGTTGATGCAGCTGCCTTACATTGACGATCGTCGCATGGCCCTCTATGGCAAGGTTGGTTTGTGTTTAAATTGGGAGATTCTATTTCTCTTAACTACATGGATAAAATTGATTGGTTTTGTGTTTTTGTGATTTTTATGGCTTTCCTTACAGGCATTTGGAGGTTATTTAGCCCTCAAGATGTTGGCAGCAACAGACAAATTATTTCAATGTACAGCCGCAGTGACACCTATAACTGACTTCAGATTGTACAGTGAGTTGAAATTATGCAATTCATTCAGTAAGCACTTAGAACAGTAGTTATGCTCAAGGGCAATGCAAGGCAACTTTATTTTTATAGCATATTTCATACACAATGGTAATTCAACCATATAGAAAGGCATTTAAAGAATAGAAGGAATAAAATATGGCAATAAAAGAAGGCATAAAGGTCAAAGTGCATTTAGAGTTTTACTACTCAGTAAAGTTTCACACCATCAGCAATAAAGTTATATTCATCAGAAGTCTCGTATTGTTGTGTAAAAGCATTTATCCTACACCAAAAAAAACATTCTGCCTCTTTCAGGTGCTGCCTTCTCAGAGAGGTACCTAGGCCTTCCAGCCAAGGAGGAACACACTTACTCTGTGAGTGTCTAAAAATAAAGCTCTGGACCTATTGTTTCACTTTATTTCATTAACGTGTTTTGATGATCAGTTGCAAAGACTTGTTACGGCCAGGGGTGTCGCACCAGATTCTGTGCCCAGGGTGCAAGGATTCACTGCGGGCCCCCCATGAATGTTCTTCATAGGGGGGGGGGGGTTTAACCCATTTAGACTGGCACTGCATTATTACAGATTATTTTGTGCTTTAACTATTGAGAAATAGCAGATGTACCGTACAAGCTCACAGAATTTAAAAATTGTGAAACTTTGTGCAAGTCTTTGAATATCTTTGAACCGTTTTTTTTATGTTTTCTATGTCAGCGGTGCTCAAACCTTTTCATGTGAAGGACCCCCAAAATTATATGTATTTACAATTTGGCCATGGACCCCCATCTCAAAATATTTCGTTCCAGCGACCCCCCCAGAAGCAAAATTTGAGTTACAAATGTTCGCTTAAAAAATATATACTGTATATTCAAAGATTTGCACGACTTTTCAAAAATAGCAGATCTACACGCTCACAGTGAGCTTGTATATCTGCTATTTTTAAATAGCTAAAGTATAAAATAATTAAGGCCCCTCCATCTTGGGCCCTAGTAACTCTAGTATGTTACTAGGGCTGGTTATGGCTGGATACTTGGAAAATATTTACTTGCACTTCTTCTTACCTTTTAAGTCTGCATCTTTGCTGGAAGAGGTTAACAAGCTGAAAGATGAAAATTTCCTCCTACTTCATGGAACTGCAGATGGTGAGAAATCAGTCTACAATGTTCAATTCACCCTTTGTCAGCCTTCTGATTGGTCCCTGACTGACCAACCAGCTGGCTCTTTCTACCTTGTTCCGCCTTTTTTATGTTGGAGAAATAAAAACATTTACCGGTAAAAACATGCCCAGTCACTATACTGCACCTGAGAGGCTCATTTTTACTGAAACCAAGTTTAAAATGAGAATTGAATACGTAAAATAACAATAAGAAGCAACTGAATTTCAATGTTAGTGGATGGAGAGAAAGGACTTTTGGTGCGAAGAAGGGCGGGACAACAGGCGGGACTTGACAAAGGGTGAATTGGGTATGGTTAGGGCTGTCACGATTATGACATTTTACGTGACGATTAAATATTACTCAAATAATTGCGATTAAGGATTTATTGTGTTTTTGTTGTTGACAATTACATTTCTGTTTGGCTTTGATGTCTATGTGTGCACGTGCCTGAAAATAATTGTGATTATGTCAAATAATTGCGATTAGACGAATATTATGTAATAATTGTGACAGGCCTCGGTATGGTCTGGATTTCTTGGGTTGAACTTCTTCATGTACGTGCGACGTGCGTGTGTCTCTTTCTTTTGACACAGCGCGGGTACACTTCCAGCACAGCGCTGAGCTCCTGAGCCGTCTGGTGAAGGTGGAGGCCAACTATTCATTGCAGTTGTATCCAGACGAGGGTCACGACTTCAGAGAGCCGCGCAGCATCCAACACTTCCAGCGAACAGTGGTGAACTACCTTCAGACCTGCCTGAGACACAGCCTCCTCTTAGCTCCCGTAGAAGAGCCAGAGGAAGAGGATGACTGAGTTTTATTCTGGAGAGGGACACTCTGAGGACAATGTACCATCTTATGCATTAACTTGGGTCGAACTACCAGGCACAAGAGCACATGAGTGGGGACCAAACATATCGGCTTCACCGCCTACAACAATAAAAAACGTATATACCTTTGTCGACACAATTTCTTTGTGCTGTTATATGTTTAAGGCCCTGTTTGTTTACATGAGTCACAAGAGGTGGCGTGTGAGCTAGTAGGCTACTGATTCTACCCAAAGTTTACAAACTAGTCGAAAACATGCATGTCGTAATGGCTGCATGACATGGCGTTGTTTACAATGCGTCCTTCTGTGTTTTGCAGCTCCTCATTCAGCCCAGCAGGGGTTAATGTGAAAACTCTGCCTAAATGCTGTTACTGTATGTCATGCATACTGTTCATCCTCAATGTGCCAAATACACCACATGGACTTTTCCAAGTTTTATTAATGTTAGTTTCATATTAATGTGATAAAGAATGATTATGCTATTCACCGCACCAGTTGTGATGTAAAAAGTCATTAAAAAAATTCAAAACAACTCCAAATAATCCACTATGTATTAACTATCTATGAATTGTGGTGCCCATTCCTATCATTTCAGTGTTGTATGTTTGGGAAATAATGGCAACTATGTGATTATTTCTTTGAAACAATAAGTTGGCTGCTACTGTATGTTGCATCCCAAAAAAGCAACTCTTCCAGAGAGAAGCATGAACTGTTATGTTGGATGAGATCTTGACTGACCACTATGGAGAAGACTATCAAACAAACTGCATGTAGCTGTTTTGAAATAGAACGCCCTGACCTGAGAGACCACACACTATTCCCTTTTTCAACCTTTCTTCTCAATAAATATTGAAGTTCTTGTTTTACAGCAAAAAAGATGGGAAAAAAAGAAACTTCACTTCAATCTTCTGTGAACAGAATGTATGCCTCTGGGTATCTGCAGATCTCTGATCTCAGGCTTTGTCTGTAGAGGCCTTAATACCATGTCTCTATATCTGATCCCTGCAAACTGAACCTCCTGCAAAGCTTGGCAACCACCGATTGGTATCTGTAACCATTGCTCTAAATGGTGATTACAGTGAGCAATGGTACTGGTGTTTTTAAAGCAAGGTTGATAAAATGTGAAGTGATTATAGAAGCCCATTTCTGTAAGTCGTTACAATGAGAAACTTGAAATAATGAGTCCTGACCATACTCTCTCTGAAACCCAACTTTTCGTCTGAAAGGTCCGGTTCAACTAAAATATGACGTCACTCGGAACTTCTGAAAAGTATTAGCCCGAATTAGAGTTTGGAAAGCTGCACGTTGGAAAGTTCGGTTTCGGAGTGAGTATGGACTGGCCTTCGGTCGCAGTTTAGTTTGTAAAATGGCACATCATGTCTCCGTCCGTCCAAACGTCTGTCCGTGTACGCTTTTTTACGGTCTATGGGTTTTCTGCTCTGACATCAGCTCTGACATCACTGTGATGTCAGGGGAACCACACTAACACAGAATCCCTTTCATGCCCATACGGAGATCTCTGATATCATCAATATTAAGCCCATATCTAACAGGACTTCATATGGGAATGCCCATATATGGAGGCCATCGGCCACATACCACTAACAGAATCCATATGGCCAAGACAGCCCATATCTGTGTGGCTGGTTCTACAGACAGGGATCTCCATATATGGACATAAAAGGGATTGTATGTATGATGTCAGATGTCATAGACATCATAGGACTTTCACATAACGAATAACCGAGTAAGCATGTTTGGGGTCTCACAGCATATCTCTGTATACAGTACATGGATCTCCATATGTGGATACCAGGGGTCTCCATATATTGGTAACTGGTCCGATATACATCACTGGCCAGATGGCCAAGACATGGTGCGACCTTGTCGCCCTTAGGCGTCTTACTGGTATCTCAGAATAATGAGACACTTTCTCAAAATAGTGATCTCAAAATAATTAGAAACTAACTAAATAATATCTCAAAATAAAACCGAAAACGTTCTCAAAATATAAATAAGTATCTGAAAATATAAATAATGATTTAATATCTCAAAATAATCAATAATGACAAACATTAAAGGCACTATGTAACCTTTTATTAGCTGAATGGTTTAGGGAGCCCACCTGGGGAACCAGAGCCCCTGGTTCGATTCCCTGGTTCCGGCCAGGGTAGCAATGTCGATGTGTGTCCCTGAGCAAGACTCTTAAAGGGGTAATTCACTTTCAAAAAAACTTTTGGTAATTTTACCATCTAATCAGGCTTTTATGAACACCCTGAACAGTTTTTCATTTGCTTGAATGAATATTTAGATATTTGATGTAAATGTTACCAGGCCCTCCAGGCCCAGGGCCTCTCCCCACACACACCCATTGTAACTTCAAACTTCATTTTAACCATGATAGATTCATTAAAAACACACATAATTTTTTCTGGTGACTCATACTACCCTCCTAATATGTGAGCAGGCCGTGTTTTTTCGATAACATTTTTCATTTATTTTTAATAATTATTTTTTTCAATTTCATTTTTTCAATTTTTCCAAATAATTATAAAAAATAAATGAAAAAAGTTATCGAAAAAAACACGGCCTGCTCAAGTATTAGGAAGGTAAAATGAGTCTCCAGAAAAAATAATGGGTGTTTTTAATGAATCATGGTTAAAATGGAGTTTGAAGTTACACTGGGTTTGTATGTGGAGAGAAGCCCTACCACTGCTCCCTGTTGAAAGTGAAATATCCCTTTAACCCCTAATTGCTCACGTGCCCCTCAAGTGAGCAGCGAATCAGCTGGGTTGGGCTGAAAATACGTAATTTTCCCCTACAGCTATGGTCCAACTAACAGCTGGTTAGCAGCTCACCACACACACACACACACACACACACACACACACACACACACACACACACACACACACACACACACAATACTACATTATACAGAGTATTGTAGCTATAGTATCCTTCTGCACTGCACTGCACTGCACTGCACTGTACTGTACTGTACTGTAAATGCAAGTTGCTTTAGTTTAGACTAGAGAAACACTTTTGCATTAGTACACAGAAATAGCCATTGCTATAGATATAGTCTACCTACTGTACAAACCCCTTTACTTTTTGTAGTCTTGTGTTGTTGTGATACAATGGTTTACAACACACTCGATCTTGAAAATACAGTATTGAATGATTGAAGACTTGTCTCTATTAAGCCCCCTTTCCACTGCAGCTTTAGCACCACACTACACAACACCGCACCACATAAACATATCTACATTTTCCATTACACAAAAGTAAGTACCCCTATCGGTAAGAAACAAATTGACCCTGATTATAATACAATATATATTTTTACAATTACTATGATAATTATAATACACTATAATAGATTATAACAGTGATTATAACACAATAGAATCTATTATCATGTATTACAACTATGTCCTGGTGGCCTAAATGAAAAGTCAGTGAGTGATCAGTCATTATGAAGTGTTTGGCCCTGTTTGGTCTAGCTCAGACCTACTCTGGATTGGATACTTTTTAGTATCACGTTTGGCACCACTTTCACACCACTCTACCCAGGCCCTTGTATTGGAAAACATAGCACAAGTGGGCAGTGTGGAGTGGTGTGGTGTTGGGCCATGTAAGTGGAAAAGGAGCTTTTAGAGTTTGCATAGGAAAAAGGTACAGTTTCATAACAGTACAGTAACTTCACTGGTACAAGGTCAACTAAAAGGACACCTCATAAAGCTTTTGGGGCTTTTTTCAATTGGGGTCCCTTTTGACCTCATATAACATAGAAATAAGTAGTAGTAGGCCCACTCTCTCTGATCTCCAGTCAGATAAAACTATACCAACAGTTTGCTGACCTCCAATCAACATCCTCACCATAATCAGCCGGCCAATCGGATCTCCCTTACGCTGTGGCCGTGACCACGCACGCCGGCCTCGTCCAATCAACAGCGGCGCTGCTTGCGGGCCCGGATCCCTCTCTTCAACCTTCTGCTTTGTGGAGGGGTTCACCTTCAAGCGGCTCCGCGGCTTGCGCACTGGCACTGGCTTTCTGACTCCATTTATCAACCAGAGGAACCGACACCTTGACGCACACGCCATGTCCTTTCTGTCTCTCAGCCGGCTAGCGCCGAAACTCCTTAATTCAAAGGTAAGGGGGCCCTTGAATTCACTTGTATGGCAGCAACCCCTGCTACCGTGGAAGTTAGCCGTAGCTTAGCCTAAAGCTAAAGCCTCCACCGGTTTGCTTCGTCGTACGGCGGCGTCGCGTTGCGAAAATAGCCCGATATGCAAGCTCACGGAGCTTGGCTTCCGCGACGCTCCGTGAGCTTGTAGATCTGGGCTGTTTAGGGGGGCTGACGATCGTTAGCTCGTATGCTAGCTAATGTTAGCGCTGTCAAGCACATTGTGTCACTTGTGTCAGCACATACGTCCCCGATTAAAGGGCTTAGCTCTTAAAACTACTACATTGAGAGCAGTTTATAGATAAAACCTTGTATTTATTTTATTTCATTTATTTTGCCTAAGGCAACAGAGTTGTTAAGCCGTAATACCGTCCGTTGTCTAAGTTGTCTTATATTCGCTTGGTAGTTGTTAGCCTGGCATTGTCATAGTAGCCTGGTTGAGTTTATGTCACTGGTCTATAACCGTGAACCGTGATAACTAAGAATGTCCTGTTGTGTGTATTGTTATGCAATCCTTACTGCGTTCTAGCCTGCATTATGTCAGTGCCATATCACTACTACTATTGCTGTCAAACAATAACGTTACCTGCTACCCCCTCCCCTGCCTGCCTTGACCTTCACGTGAAAGATTGATGTTGATAACGTTATCTATTAATTTGTTGATAACCCAGAGATAAAATGTACAATAATTCGTTTATGACCCGTTAATATAATAAATCCACAGAACCTATTATCTTTTTTTCTTTCCCAAATTACATTATTTTTGCAGGGCTGGGTTCATAATCACCCATTAGACACCAAATGCAAATGTTCCCATAACATTTGGCCAAATGTATAATAATGATCATAATTTAAAGGCCAGTACCTACTGGCCTGTTTGGCTCCTACTTAAGTAATATGAGTGATAGTGAGTTGGATCTTGTTGATCTTTCTTGTCCTGAACTCAATGTCATACTCAGGTGACCCAAGACTGCCTTAAAGTCAGACTCATCACAATGACCCTGGAGCAACTTGTGCCTCCCACCAGACGAGCTGCAAATTGCAACACTAGATTAGTTTTTTGTTGAATCTAGGGTTCAAACTTGCAATACCTCCTATTGGCAGCCAATGCATCTAAACAGTTGTGCTATCTAATTGTATTAAAATACGTCAAACTCACCATTGCAGCTGTATGGAGAGCTTGAATTATCCTCTTTCTATCTGCAAAGTGTTTGTTTCATAATAATCCACCGTGGCATGATGTTATGAGCTACTTTCTGTCAAGGAATTCCGTGCAGGTGTTGGAGTTTGGAAGTGCGCGTCTTCAACAACGCAACATCCAGCTGCCTGTGGAATTTAAAAACATGTGGTAAACAGGACCATTGAGTGATTTCTCCATGACAGAAAGTAGCTCAAAACATGTCTGCGGTGGATTTTTATGAAACAAACACTTTGCAGATAGAAAGAGGATAATTCAAGCTTTCCATACAGCCGCAATGTTGGTGAGTTTGGTTTAACCCATTTAGGCCTAGAATTATTGAATGCTTTAGCCATAGAAAAATAGCAGATATACAAGCTCACAGTGCAGCACCGAGTGCCGCACTGCAAGCTTGTAGATCTGCTATTTTTGAAAAAGTCGTGAAAATGTGTGCAAATCTTTGAATATATGTATTTTTAAAGTGAATGTTTGTAACTCAAATTTTGCTTCTGGGGGGTCCCTGGAACTAAATATTTTGAGATGCGGGTCCGTGGCAACATAAATATCATTTTGGGGGTCCTTCACATGAAAAAGTTTGAGAACCACTGACATAGTAGTCTCTCAAGAACAGACTAGCTGAGCTCCAGTTAAATGAAAATGAGCTTTTCTTTGACGATGGCTGGCCAGATTGCTGACATAGAAACATTGTTTTTTCAAAAAACCTTAGAAGGATTCAAAAGACACTTTAAAAAAAAAAAATAGCAGATATACAAGCTCGCAGCGCGGCACTCGGTGCGCGCTGTGATTTTGTATATCTGCTATTTTTCAATAGTTAAAGCATAAAATAATAATACACCATAATGTGTACCCGTTGTACAATACAATCAATCACAATACAATCAGAAACAAAAACTGTTTGGATGCATTGGCTGCCAATGGGAGGTATTGCAACCCTAGATTCAACATATTACAAAAAGATCTAGTGTTGCAATTTGCACCAGACTAGGACTTTACTGTATGTAGTTCATCTTGTCAGAATCAGTGACTCAACACTTTGCTTCCCTGAACTCTTTACAGAGACGACTGGTGTGTACACACTTCCTCCTGATATCAGTGCCACTGACCCACTGTCTGTAACGCTTATTCATTCTTTCTAAGCTTAATCTCTTCAGAAGCCTTATTGGCTGGATTATTTGTAACGGCCCATAGTAAATTCTCTTTTTTTTTAACCAAATAATATTTGGTAAATATCATGAGTTGAACTTGAATGCCTTTTGTAATAACAAAATCACATGATTCACATGATGGTTATTTTTTGCCCTGTATAGACATACCGTGTTTAGTCACTCACTACCAGAAAAAGCATTGCTCCAACATCCGAGTCTATTTTCAATATGGTCCAAATTAGCCTAAATTCTATGTTATCATCTGCAGTTTGTTTTACTTAATGTGTAAAATGGGGTTTATGGTGAGGCCTTTGCACTCCTGTGGGTGGTGTAATCTCACCCTTAACCCGGTTCCCGCACACTGGTGGTCAGGAGTGACAGGTTACTCGTGCTCTATATTTAAAATCAGTATTACATAATCTCTTTCAGCTGTGTAGACAATCTGTAACTACAATGAAGTGAAATCATGGCTTTAGCTTTGTTTCTTTCGTGATTCGTGAACTAGCAAGAGCATTATCTACTCAACACCACTTGTCAAATGTGATCTGCAGTCTGCACCTAGTGGGAGGGAAGCCAGATGTCCTTCTTGGCCCAGAAGCCACTCCTCCGTTCATTGATAGTGTCTTTAGTTTGTCAGGGGAGTCCTGTTTCAGTGGACTGGCAGCAGTAGGCTCAATTGCAGGTTCTTCCCATTTTGCTTTTGACATCATACCTGGATGCCAGTCAATGTTCCTTTGTATCAGATGCCAACCTCACCCGCTGTATATACAGTACTGACAGCCTTTTTGTTTATCTCTGACTCTTTTCCTTGATGTATTGTGTAGTCTGAGTCATCATGAGTTAATAGCTGGTTACAGTATATGTATTCTTTGCCCAATTATCAACCAACCCAGGTAGATCAAACTGTATTGCTGTACTGTTACTGTATGTGTCAACAGTATCCTGAAACTTTGGCTTGAAACTTTGATCGCAGTACTACTTGAGCTACAGTAGGACTCTATTCTATTTTTATCACCAGCAACTTGTTTTGGCGTTGTCTGTGACATCTGCCATATGAATATGACATTTAAAACAGATACATTTGTCTATTTTATGTTAAGAGTCATGCCTATGATGCCAGAGAGACAGGTAACCAAGAACAGAGACATGTAAGACAAGACCGGAGTTGGATTCAAACTTGGGACCTCACATTCACAAGCAGCATGTAGCCACCAGGCACCCCAGCTTATGATGACATTTCAACGTCTTGTTTAGACTGACAGGAAATGGGGGGGAGAGATGGGGAGTGACATGTGGCAAAGGTTGTCTGGATCGGGAATCGAACCGGCGACACCGCCAGGCATCCATGCCTATGTGGCAATGCCTAAGTCGTATGCGCCTGGACTAGTAGGCCAGCGGGCGCCCCCCGATATTAAACTTTCATACTGTTTTGGATTCATAAAAATAGAATGTAAACAATCAATTCATTTTGTAACTGAGATTGGAGTCTGTTGCTGAGGGCGTGTATTGATATTCTGATGTGCTGTTTTGAGGTGCCAGTAGTCTAGGGCTCACCTGCCGTTGTGGGTGAACGCTAATCTGCCGTCGCGGGTGAACTCTAACCTGCCGACGCAGGTGAATGCTAACCTGCCAACGCAGGTAAAAACTAACCTGGTGAATGCTAACCCACAGCCTAAACCTTAAACCTATGTACCGGAGTACTGGGACCTCGAAACAACAGGACATCGAAATATAGAGATTTTGCCTGTTGCTGAGACAACAGTCACAACACCATTTTAAAACGCCTTAAAATGTCTTGAAGTCTGGCCATTGCCTAACAAACTAAAGAGTAGAGATGTTTGCACTAAAGGCTCATTCATACTCCATAGATAGAAGGTGAGGAGGAGTTCACCGCAGTGTCATTTTCTAAAGTAAGGGTGAAGTGAGACTTTAGAAAACTACACTGCAGTGAACTGCTCTTCACCTTCTCTGGAGTATGTAGTGTCAGTGGACAGCAAAGCTTTTCAGTCCAGGTATAAAGACCCTCATCCATATTTCTGCCCTTGTGCTCTGTGGTGTGACTTGACAAATTTGAATTTTTGCATTGAGTCAGTTAAATCAACGAAAGAAGAAAACATGTTCACTCCTTGAACTGGTTTAGAAAGTTGTATTCTTACCTCAATCATTGTAGCTGAATGATGGTTTTCACTTAAGCTTTTTTCAGTTAATTGTGTAGGTAATGTATGTCAGAGAGTGAGACCATGTCAAATTTAAGGACTACAGTTTCTATCCTAAAGGGTGTCTAACTAGGAATCTCAGGGTGAGTTATTTCATGATTCCCTCATGACTTTTCACCACGATTCCAACCTCTATTTAGCTGTGAGTACAGAGTAGGGAGTAATAATGATGATTATTTTAGCTTAATGTGTTAATCATTATTATTAATCACAATTGATGATGGTGTTTGGTGGAAGGAGATGATTTTATCCTTTGAAAGAGGGGGAGAGACACGCCACAGAGGTCGTCGGGAATTAGAGCCCAAGTGCCCGGACCTCTAGGCCTGTGATCTCGGCCCTAGGCCATTTCTTTAAATAAGTTAATTATAGTGCGTCAGTGGGCCAAGGACCAGAATTTGTATGACTTAATATTCTCTCAGCACTTGGAGTGCCTCCATTGTTTATCTTCCCATTACTCACTGCCTCAGCAGTGACTGTTCTTCCTGGGGTAGGGCTGCAGTGCAATAAAACAATGCAATTACAAGCTAAAATAACAATTAAAGAACCAAATGATTCACACATTCACACACATACCAAGGAAGACACAAACGAAAAGGTTATGCATTATTTCATACAGAAGGATGGTCTTCCTTCTAGGCCTTGAGCCTGTCGCACCTCCGAAGGTGCCTATGGTGGATTATGCATGGCAGGGGCATCCTCTTCCCTGAGCAAGGCCTAAACCTGACTGCATACCAAAGCTATGGAGTGGAACAAGCCAAACTGTTGCACGCTGTCTTGTTTGGTGTATGGGATCTACATTACTAGCCAATTACAATTTTGCCGTAGAGAGAGATGCTGTTGTAGTTCTGTTCTAGGGTGTTTGGGCATTGTCCCTCACATTCTACTTAATCCTTGTGTATCTTTTCATTATTTTGTGACTGATAATAAATAAACAAACTGATGGACAGCAAAGCTGCCCTAGGTGCGTAACACCAATACATTTAGATACAAATGTATGTTTTTGGGACATGCCTTAGACAGTTCAAGAAGAAGTGAACAAACACCTCAGCTTGACACTGTAATCCCCTAACTGAAGCTCAAGAACATTCTATTACACAGAAGTTAAGTTCATACTTAGGTTACTACTAATACTAGTAATACTAGTTACTGTACTACCTACACTAATACTCTGAGTTGCTGCAGATCAGTGATAAGCTTTCTGAATGTCATTCATAAAGCCTGTATTAGTGTGGGGCCTTAAGGGGAGCAAATGCTCATTTCGTGTAAATTTGTCTTAAAGCTCCAAATTTTGCACAGCTAAATCATTAGAGCATGCCCTGGGATACATCTGTGCAAAATTTGGCGCTTTAAGACAAATTTGCATGAAATTAGCATTTGCTCCCCTTAAGGCCCCACACTATATCTGTCTAAACTAAGTAAAATACAAACGAATAAAGTGATATTTAAAATACATTTTCCTGCACATTCAACTCAATCTGAGCTCTTATAAGTCAAAGAGAAAGGGGCATAGAGGTTGACAGTGGATTTGCATCAAGATGATATAGACTTGCTACAACAGTGTTCAACAATGTTCAAAGTCAAATATTGACCAGATGCTTTGAAGACACTGCAGATATACTACAGCTGACAATCAGCTCTCAGCTGTTCCTCCGGAGGGCGTATGAGATACTACACTACAATCCAATTACAGTGTTGCTGTTGAGAGAAAGTTGTAACATTTTGACTTTGACATTAAACTGCAGAAGTGAAAAAGTTAACATGGCGGTAGCTTTCATGACAGACTCCAGAAATGAGTGTGCTGTGTTCCATAAAAGTATTTGCTTGTGTGAAATGCTGGTGTTTCGGTTGCACTTTGGCTGTCCCTTCAGTGTTTCTCAGTCTCACTCACTCTCTGCCTTAAGGCTCATTTCCACCGGCAGCGATAACGATGACGATAACGATTTAAAAAAGTGGGGTTTCAATTGAAGTGGATCGGCAGCATCCACCCAACACCGATAAAGACAACGATAGCCGACAACTACATCGTTAGGATCAACAACGATGTGGTTAAGATCACAGCGATATGGAACTGGATCTCTGACAAACAGCTCGCGATGCGCACTGAGCGAGCGGCTGTTGTATTGACGCCTCTTCACATTGATGTCCGATAACTTTATCGGACATAAATGTGAAGGCATAATTATCGCTGTGATATTTTATGGCTATCGTCATCGTTATCACTGCCGGTGGGAATGAGCCTTTACTCCATTGGCATGGATGCCAATCGACGGCTTGATTGCCTAGCAAAGGCTTGGTGTGTAGAGGCCTTTACCTACCGCTCATTCATTCTCATGGCTGTTGTTGCCATAGACCTAAATAGGTAGATGCCTCATTGGCCAGTGGAGCCGCACGTCAACAACACGTGTAGGGAAGCTTGCCATAACTCTACTGCAAGAATTATACTCGAATTGTGTCCCTTGTTTTAGAACCTTATTGTTCTATCTCTGTACGATTAGGTATTTGGTATGAAAACATATCTTATAAAATGAACTACCGTATTTTCCGGACTATAAGGCGGTAAAGGCGCACTTAAAAGCCTTTAATTTTCTCAAAAAACTACAGTGCGTCTTATAATCCAGTGCGCCTTATATATGGATCATTCATTGACATTGACATTCCCTTTAGCACAGCTCCATCTGTTGGATGCATAACGCAACGGTAGCGTCTATTATGTGCGCCTTATAGTCAGGTGCGCCTTATATATTAAAACAGTTTGAAAATAGACCATTCATTGACAGTGCGCCTTATAGTCAGGTGCGCCTTATAGTCCAGAAAATACTGTACATGTCTAATATTTCTAACAAAACTACGTTTCTATCTATGGTTGCTGCTATGGCACCTTAATTTACCTCCAGGAATCGGAGGATCTGTTGTTTTAATGACTATAGTCCCTGTTTGACTTTTCTAGTTTCACGAGAGTGGGCATCAATGGATGTCATCACAGTTGCTAATGTGCAGTTCTTTCACGGCAGCAGTGTATGCAACTATGCATGGATCACACATTCTTCATTATGATCATTGGCCCATAATCTAGTGTTTGTCCAGGAAATGGTCCTGAGTAAATTTGTTTTACTCTAGTAGCCTGACCAGTCACGATGTCTGCAATTACCAATGTGGGATATGGGATGAAGTGGAATGAGCTACTGGGAGTAGCACTGTATCAGGAAAAGGATGATTTGATTTGACACTTCTATGATAAAGTATCTTGTTTACTTGCTCTCGTTTGCACCGTCCATTTGTTGCATATTGCATCAGAGCTGTATTGACTGTATACTTTCCTTTTCAAAATAAACGTGCCTCATAATCCAGATTTACGGTGAACACCATAGCTCAAGATATCTGGAATAATATTTACCATGATGTGTGCTTGTTATGGAGCAGCTCTGGATGAAGGCTTTAAGGATGTTGTGACTCTGACAATCCAAGGTGGTTTAGAGATGTTCTTTTAACGCTAGGCTAGAATTAGATTAGCCTAGAATTACAACTGTGCTCTTTGTTCTTACCAAAACGTAAAACTTGTTTTGTCTTCCCTTTAGAATGCCACTGGTGTCCTTGTGGCCGCCAGACATGCCAGCGCATCAACAGTGAGTATTGCTAGTCCTACATCAAGATGAATTCTGCAGTCTTTTGTTTGTGCTTAATGTGAGATGGTAAATTATAATTTTAATAAGGCATCCTTTTCCCTCTCTTTTGACAAATATATTAACAAAACATCCTGGGCATTTCATTGGTCTAGCAAAAATAATGAATCAAGTAAATCTTAAGCAAGTTATTTATATAAAAATATTGATTTAAATGTGTGTGGGAATAAACGGGTGTAACACATGTATAAATCTTCCATTTCTATATTTGTCCTGTCCAGAATCTAAAAGATGTTCTGTCAGACCTTATCCCAAAAGAACAGACAAGGATCAAGAACTTCAAAAAGGAGTATGGCAAAACCAACATCGGACAGATTACTGTTGACATGGTAAGTCTTCAACTCAATTTGGTGTTTGTTTAAAATCAGAAGGGGTTTTCCTGTTGAGGGATGTTTTGGAATAACTTTTCATTTTAGAGGCTTTTGGTGTGAAAGTCTAGCAGAATTCTCACTGATGTTTGGTGTGAAACACGGTATTGTGGGGTACACAGCCCGTCTTGGACTCTCTAACCATTTACTATCAGGTTTCACTCGTCAGACCTTTTTGGGGTCACAATATGACATTACAATGTTAACTGTGACTGGCTAATTACGGTGTTTTAGTTCCCAAACTAGAGCACGTGCTCTCCCGCACGCGCACACACACTCTGACAGCTGATCCTGTTTTTGGTAAACTTTATGGCTGTAGCCTGTTCTGTCCACATGGTTGTTTTTAGTGGACCTGGTGTCACTTCATACAATGCAGTTAAGCATGTGGGTACTCGCCCGGGTTTGTTTTGTATTTCTTCAGTGTAAAGGTCTTAACACAGCGGGAATATGACAAATAAACCATATGAATATGTCTGAATATTTCACATCAAACTATTTATTTGGTGAGTCCTCTTTCATACAGGTTTATACTTTTATTTGCAGTGAAAAATCAACCTTGTTTATAAAAACATTTGTCTCTTTATTAATGCAAATTATTCACGCAAAAATACACATCTCTGGTGTGTATGGTTCTTAATTGGATCAATATACTTGTACACCAAGTGATATGTAACCACCTTAGGGCGAGACTGACACAATATGTCCATATATGGGCATTCCCACATATGGGCTTAATATTGATGACATCAGGGATCTCCATATACAGTATGGGCATAAAAGGGACAAGGACTGAATTCATTTTCAAGTGTGACTCGCATTGCAGTTGGTTATTTAACTTGGACAAAATGTGGACATATTTCCCCAAATATGGAGATGGCTGATGTCTGACATCATAGACAACATGAGACTGACACAATATGTCCACATATGGGCAGAGCCGTGACGCATGCACGGCGCACGCACATGATCTGCAGGTTTTCTTACTAAATGCGACCTACGGTCCCAATAAATCAATGACTTGAAATTAGAGATGTTACCGAACAATCGGCAATGGATCGGATCGGGCCGATCAAAGCGTGATCGGCGATAATCTGTGGTTTAGATCAAAAGGTAAATTCACCGATCCGATCCGATCGGTGCATCCGATCAACCAGCCGTTCAGTATGCCCACTTGAGGCCATTTTGGGGTATTGATTTCCACAGTGCTGATGGAATAATTAGTTACTGCTATGATAATAAATACATAGTAATGCTGGTAAATAACTATAAGGCAAATATATAAATGAATTCACGAGTGAATTAATTAATTAAAGTTAAAACATTAACATTTAGAAAATATAAATAATATATAAATAATAACTTGATCGGATCGGTGATTGATCGGTATCGGGTGATCAAACTTTTGTGATCGGTGCTCGGTGATCGGTTCCAAAAAACCTGATCGGACCATCCCTACTTGAAATATTTAATAGTTATAATTTTTTATGTTTTATTGTGTAGGTCTATGGTGGGATGAGGGGAATGAAGGGTCTGGTGTATGAGACTTCAGTGCTGGATCCTGATGAGGTGTGTATATCAATTCTGAAACCTAACAGAAAAAAGAACACATGCTATGTTTTCAGTTGCAAAATATTTTTTGTTTTAAACATTCCTCACTCCTGGCACTGGCAGATGATCACACTGTATAGGCACTTAGCTAAATTGCTCTTGGCTTGATTATCTAGATTGCATTCTGTTCTTAATAGAGGTTGAAGAATAACTGCTTTTAGTGTCAGTGGCCTCATTCGTCACATGTCTTGCTAGTATACTGCCACATGAAATGAAATGACCACGATTTATTGCCAGAGCTGAAGATCCATGTGCTCTTCCTCTCGTTCTCATTGGTGTACAGGGAATCCGTTTCCGGGGCTACAGCATTCCAGAATGTCAAGAACTGTTGCCCAAAGGCCCAGGAGGCCAGGAGCCACTGCCTGAGGGCCTCTTCTGGCTGCTTGTCACAGGGCAGGTGCCCACTGAGGAGCAGGTGAGAAGGAGGTTAAAGCATGTTGTTGGAGTATTACTCAATCAGGGAAATTCTTCCAGCTAACCTGGTATGTGTCTCGTCTGTGCTCTAGGTGAGCTGGGTGTCAAAAGAATGGGCCAAGAGAGCAGCTCTCCCCTCTCACGTTGTCACCATGCTGGACAACTTCCCCACAAACCTGCACCCCATGTCCCAGTTCAGTGCCGCTATCACAGCTCTGAACAGCGAGAGCAGCTTTGCCCGGGCCTACTCTGAGGGCGTCAACAAGTCAAAGTACTGGGAGGTACAGAACCTATTCCATCTTGGATTCTTTATACATTCCTTTGTAATGATTCATTCTGTATTTGTTCCTTCTTGCTGGTCACACCCCATTTAAAAAAACAAAGCAGAATTCATACATTGTAAATGATTTCTCAACCTCCCGGTTCCCCTAGTTTGTCTATGAAGATTCCATGGATTTGATCGCCAAGTTGCCCTGCGTCGCTGCCAAGATCTACCGCAACCTGTACCGTGAAGGCAGCAGCATTGGAGCCATTGACTCCAACCTGGACTGGTCCCACAATTTCACCAACATGCTAGGCTACACTGATGCCCAGTTCACTGAGCTCATGAGACTCTACCTCACTATTCACAGGTATGACACCCATTCCTAACATGCACTACCTCAGTTTGAGCAAGTCAACAAGCAACATTGCAATACACTCAAGTGAACCTGTTTTAACCAGCTCCATGTGTTTACGGAACAGGGCCTTGTGAAATCAGCCACTCTATTTTTGCTACATTTGGTGGGCTTGGGGTAGGGAAACTGGAGAATGTTGAATTACAGGTTTTTCAGGCAGCCGCAGGACATTGACAGCATTGTCCCTTAAGGAGAAAATAATTTCCTTCACTAATGAATACAGAACATTATCACTATTCCGTTAATACTATTGCACATGGGACATAGGATAGGGTTTTGAAGCCAGTGAAATACAGGGACACACAGTGTTTCCACTAGGATGAAGTTGTTGTAACAGCAGCGTTGAATCTGGCCCACAACTTGTATACTACTAATAATTTTCATAATAATTAAGATCTCTCGCAAATCTGGAGTTGTGGCACGCTAGCCTGGCTTGGCCAGACTATATACTAATGCAGCTAACTAACTGCAGTATAGTCCCCACCTTGTTTTAACATGGGTGGATTGTCTAGCTGTGCTAGGCTAGTGGCACACAGCTGTTAAATGCATATGGGGGAAACACGGCACAGCTGGTGGGAAACTTGCTACTGGAACCTACTGTGTATTCAGACAGTAGGAGCTCCTCTCCACCACAACATCAGACAGCATACAGCAGTACAATTCCTGTGTCCCTGCCTCAAGAATGCTTGCTTGGTATTTGTTAGGAACTTACATGAACTTTGAAAGAAACTCATTTCCAGCTGAGTGGGTTCACTGCAAATAGGGAGGGAATACAGCTCCCTGGAATCCCTGTAGCAGCATATTGAATGACACTCTAGGGTGTAAGGCCGCATTAGTACTACTTGACACTTTCTGAATCAGTGAACAAATCCAACAATGCACCCTTCAGACAAGGGCTCGCCAGGAGGCAGCAGCGCTTGGCTGCAAGCCCAGCCCCCACCTCAGTGAGTCATAGGATAACAGGTTGACTAAACACTGCCCTCTAGTGTCCATATTATGTATGTGGCACTATAATGAAGTCTAAACTAAATCAATGTTACTCTGTTCTGAGAACAGATTCATAAACATTTTCGTTGCCATCCTATCTCTCTACCCCCCCTTCTCAGTGACCACGAGGGAGGAAATGTCAGTGCCCACACAAGCCACCTGGTGGGCAGTGCCCTGTCTGACCCCTACCTGTCCTTCAGCGCAGCTATGAATGGCCTGGCCGGTCCGCTGCATGGCCTCGCCAATCAGGTTTGTACTAAACTGAAAAACAGGCCAAACATAAGCCATATGTTGGTTGAGGATGATAGTGTTCAGTTGTATGTGGTTTCAATGTCTTTAACTCTGCTCTTAATGTGGAATCTCTTCTGCATCCTGCAGGAGGTGCTGGTGTGGCTGACAGCTCTGCAGAAGGAGCTCGGCGGAGAGGTGTCTGATGAGAGGATGAGGGATTACATCTGGAACACACTCAAGTCTGGCAGGGTAAAGTGTTACACATCAGCTTCCATTACAGCCTACCCGTAATTCAGCGTACAGACAATTTATGCTTTGCACGACAAAGTGTCACACAATGAAAGTGATGTCAAAATGACAAATGTTTAATGGAGGACAATCTCAGGGAAAATGGTTTTAGATGCCTTCATAAAATGTTGCGTACCCTTGATTTGTTGGGAAGATGCTCTGTTACCACAGAGCTGCACAAGACTACCTTACAATTATTTACATATTTGGGGAGCATTGAGACATGTAGTGTGACACTTGTCATTCAAAACATAAATTGAACTTAAGCCTCATGACAGGACATCTCTGCTACTGTCTTGGTTTATGTATAATACCCTCTTCTGTCGTCACAGCCAATACAACTTTTTGCCCCCCATCTATCTGACGCAGGTTGTGCCAGGCTATGGCCATGCTGTCCTGAGGAAGACTGACCCACGTTACACCTGTCAGCGGGAGTTTGCCCTGAAGCACCTGCCCAACGACCCCATGTTCAAGATGGTAGCTCAGCTCTATAAGATTGTTCCCAATGTGCTACTGGAGCAAGGCAAGGCCAAGAACCCTTGGCCCAACGTGGATGCCCACAGTGGAGTGCTGCTGCAGGTAAGAAAACAGGTGGTGGTGAGACTTAAGCGTCATTTAAACAAGCTAGCTATTGCAGTCTACATTATTATACTGTTTAAGGGAAATTATGTCCTTCTCATCCTGACCTGCCCATCTCTCTGTCCCTGTCTATACAGTACTATGGAATGACTGAGATGAATTACTACACTGTGCTGTTTGGCGTCTCCCGAGCCCTGGGTGTGCTCGCCCAGTTGGTGTGGAGCAGAGCCCTGGGATTCCCCTTGGAGCGCCCCAAGTCCATGAGCACTGATGGATTGATGGGCTTGGTGGGGGTCAAGTCGGGCTGAAGAGCAGGTTGATGGGTGTGGGGGGTTAGTGTAAAGGGAGATAAGGAAGAAGTATCACACATCAGACAAAAGATGACCCCTGTCCTTCCCAACCCCAGGGAAATGGGATTCAAAGAGACAGTACGCTTTTCTCAATTTAAAAAAGGGCCTTTCAAATATTCATGCTGGTAGTGTTAAAGTGTGTTGGTTTCACATAGAAAAGTTTTCACACCATGCCTCCAACTATGGAAGATGAAAAGCGAAAAAGGCCATACACACTTTTACCCTAATAGGCGTAGGCTCACTCAATGTACTTTGAAAAGGTCAGAAATTATTACTAAGATTTGTTCCTGATGTTCAGTGTAGTGTCTTCTCTTTGGGCACTGGATGGAAAATACAAATTGGAGGCGGCAATGGCATTCAAAGGGAATTTGGGGGGTGAATGACACTTCAATTGTATCATCAAGTTAAAAGCTTCAGAACAAGTTACTAATCATCTGACTCGACTGTTGCTGCTTTTGGCTCATACTGTGGTTTTTCCTGTCTTGTAGATTATTCCCCCAAAAAATCTCTTTATTTTTTCACATAAAACTGATAACATTTCAAAGGTTCATCTATGCAATTTTCCCAGACATTGTCCCACCCGGTGTATCACTCCCGGTATGAACACTCCATTTTAGGTCCCCCCCACTTAACAATTTACACATTCAGGATAATGAAAATAACGTAAAAGATACTGCCCCTTTAAATCTTTGATCTCCCCCTTCTCTCCAACTTTACTGTGTAATTATTTTTCATGACCTTTCACCTCTATGATCAAAATGACTTTCCTTTCAAAATAGAAACAATTTCCCTGACTTTTCTCAATTTAACCTTTCAAATCTTCAGTGGGTCTTGACCTCAATGGGTGCTCCAAAAAGCCATCAGAATAAGCAAAACTGTACAGCAACAGAATGTTGGAGGGATGATATAATAATTTGCTAACAGTGAAGACTTAAGAGCAAGCTTGAATAAAAGTGGGTAGCCGGAGCCTTTATTAGTTGAGGTCCCGTCTTGTTTTGGTTATTTAATCCCCAGACGAAAGCGCTTCAGTCATCAACTACTACTCCAAAATGAGCACTTGCTAGCTTGGATTCCCTATTTGACCCAGGTTGATTTAGTTTGATTTTTATGCAGGGTTTGGGTGTTTAAATATGTATAAACCTATACTGTAGTCTTTGGTGGGAACTCATTTTGTGGTTTTATTTATACTTTGTGTACATAGGTATATATATATGTATAGCTTGAATGTATGAGCACTACTCAAACAAGTTGCTTGTATAACCAACCACCAAAATAATTACCTAGATTAAACCATCTGTGTAATGTCCAGCCTCAGTTATCACTGGGAAATGTAAACTTTTTCTGCTGTTTTGAAAAACGATGAACAAACCTATATTGCAGCTATCTTGTATATATAGTGATTTCTTGCCTAGCTCTCTGGCTTAGCTGGTGCTGTTTATTGCAGGTGTTTAATTTGAATGTTTCAAGCTTGCTCGTAAGCCTGCGTTATCCTTAGTTGTGTGCGGGTGTCAAGCACCGGAAATGGCAGATGCACAAGCTCACGTGTTTTCAACATGTTGTGAACTTGTAGATCAGCTATTTACAGCGGGAGCCGCCTGCACGCAACCAAGTGTAAATTAAGCCCTATGTCTGTAGCCGCCTCACCCACGCTGTAGCTCCCTGCTTTGTCCACACTCCATTTTGTGTAGTTTAAGCTGGACCGTTCAGCCTGCTGCAACTCAAATTTATTTTCCATGTTAGTTGGTAAATCTTTTGCTTCACCATGCCTTGCTTCCTTCTCCCTAGCAGCTTTATTGGGTCTGTGTTAATATTATTCTGTTACTGTTCCATGTGGTTGGGCTTTAGAATATCTAGTTATTTTGATCATAGAGGAGGATAAAGGTTGTACTGTACATGATAGGGAATTTGTTGCAGATTGATTCATCAGAAGGAATGAAACAAAAAAACATTGGGAACGGGGCTGGATGGGTCAAATGGACAAGACGTGCTTGACAGAGGAAATACAGGAAAACTAAAACAAGGAAAAATAAAAGTTTTTATTAACACGTATTGTCTCTTTTTCTTCATGCTATAGAAAGGTTGACATTGTGTAGAGTAGCACTTACTGATGCTTCTTCTAAAAAGTCCATGCCATGTCCCTTACTTACCTACACACAGCAAATACATAGTGGTCTGTTCTAAGATCTTTAAGCCCAACTTGTTGGGTGTAAATACTGTGAAGCATTATAAAGCAGTACAGTGCTGCACGTTTACCCTTGAAAATCAGTTATTTCCGGCAAGCGACACAGTCTCATGACGAAGTACAAATTTGGCTTGGGATAAAGTTACAACCTCAAGACACATGACCTGTGTTACATGAGCTCACGCACTGGCTGTGAACCCTATTGAGGGAATCGTCCAAGATGCCATTTGTTTGAGCGAGCACACAGATTTGAACAGTTTAGGAGTGTGCACTAGTCACACAATGGGAGGTATGTTACCAGTTACCACTACCAATAACATTTTAGTACTAGTCTGAGAGGGTGACTCATTTCACCAGTTACTGTACATTGCTGTTTACATTTTTACCTTTTTTATAAACTTACCACAAACTAAAAAGTGTGGAGACCTGAATTTTATGGCCATTGGCATAATCAAATGGGATGGCCCAAGTACCTGCCTGTCCCATGTGATGTTATTAATATCTGGCCCACATACCATTACCCCACTCTGGTTTCTTGTACTTCAGCTGCCCTTGGAAAGGGGTGAATCTCCCACTGTCACTACACAGTCAGTGTTGTATAGTAACTAAGTACATTTATTTAAGTACTGTACTTTAGTTGAGTAGGCCTATTTACAATACTTTTACTCCACTACACCTCGGATCCAAATATTGTAAGTTTACTCCCCTACATTTATTTGATAACTTTAGTTACTTTGCAGATATACATTATATTATAATAAAACATTAACTACTTTAGCCCTATTTTATACCCTGGCTATTTGAACATAGCAGATCTACAAGCTCACAACACATCGCAGTACTTGTAAGTACACTTTTAATTCCAGACTTTTAGTTAGGAGAATATTTCTATATTACAGTATTGGTACTTTTACTAACCCACAAGTGTCTCCCATTGATGTAGTTATTGCATACATGATCTTGCAGACAAAAACAATGTGCTTATCCTTATACTGACAGTAAGTAGTTGTACAATTTTGCTGGACATTTTACATTACTGATGGTTTATGAATAAAATTGTATTATGAAGTGATTCAGTTATTTGTTGTACTTTCTTTGTCTTTCCTAGTTAGATAACCACCATTAGACCAGAATTGCTCATGAATGTTTCGAATGATATATATACTGTAATGTATAGAAATGTGTATGTGTGGTTTGGCCTTGGATTTACACCAGCTACAACAATAGCAAAAGTATTTTTGGGAGAAATGCATACATACACAATCATTACTGACAAAATGACCAAGCCAAACCTTTTTTAAATTATATGCTTTTATAGTGTAGAACAGGCTTCAACATTTTATTGTATTATATATATTACTTAAAAACAATATATTCAACTCAAATAACAGCATATAATAAGCCTCAAGTAAATCTTATCAACATTTCACTCAGATTGAGATAGTGATTCACAGAATGTACCACTCCCATAGTTTTAATACACAATATTGTACATGCACTAATAAAAATACACTGCCCCTTTTGTGTAGCTCTTTGCTCGTAGCCTTGAACATGAGCTCAGTTTGATAGTGAGACTTGGAGTAATAATGTATTATTATTTATCCTTTGTTGCATGACTGTTGCAGTTTTTTCACTTGAATAGGTTTCAGCGAGCACAAAGTCCTACAACCAAGTATAAATTAGGCTCATATCATACAATGAATCTGCGATTATGAGGAAGACCATGGTTAAAATGACCTTGTGTCGTTTGCCGTATGTCCTCATAAATGTCACATACAATCAATCACTCCCTTTTGTAGTATAAAGAAATGTACATCCCATTAAGAAGCAGTCACACTAACAATACTTAAGGTGGCAAGATTGTTTTGTTACAACAAATGAGAAATAGCTAGCTATATATCCAGTCTCCAGTACTTTATTACAGAAAATACCTTTCCAGGTAGGATACCAATGTCATCCTATCAGAAGAGAGAATTTGTGGAGGATACATGACAAACAAGTGAAATTGGAAAACTGTTACTTGGAACTGGACCACAAGTTGATTTGTGAGGTTCTCTCTCCTGATTGGATGACATGTGTTTTCCTGTTACAAGAGCTGGAGACTTTTATCACTGATCACTATCAGGACTCAGGAGAATATACAGTAGAGCTTTAACTTTTTAACAGAAACTTTTGTTTTAACCAAATCATTTACAGCACCTTTAAAATAAATATGCTCACCTCTATTCAATTACATTCATGCTTCATAAATTAAATAACAATTCAAAAACAAAATGAAGCAAAAAAAAAAAGAAGAAAAAAAAGAAAAAACGTGGGGTACTGTCAATGTTTTATTTTACAGCCCATAATGTATACGAGCCATTTACTGGCAGTGTACATAATAGAAAGCATGGTTAAAGGGGAAAACCTAGTCTTATTTTACAGCTTCCGATTCTGGTTAAAAACTACAAAAGGGTAAAAACATGGCAGCTCAGCTGGCCCAAGTTTGACCTATACTGTGATGTAAGCGCCACAGCTGCAGCTAATTAAACGAAGAATGGGTCATGGTCATGGGTGTGTTAAATGTAGCTGTACCAATGTACAAACATTGTACAACGATGTCCATGCTTGCACATCGCCAGACCAATATCCAACACACCCATTGTTAATGTCATTGGCTGCAGCAATTGCATTTCGTACTAGCCTACCACATTCGTCCTTCTGTAATGTTTAACCTGTAGGCACAAACTACAAAATCGGACTAGGGTTTAATGCACCTTTATTACTGTACGTTAATACTTCCTACTCGTGTTCTTGACACAAATATACCCCTGCTTACATAAAACAGCATTGGGAAGGTTCCTTTCAGAAGCTCTAAAACAGTAGCCAACTGAACACTAGAACATAGTGATGCATTTAGATGCATTTGAATTACTGACTCCAATTTATGCAGCATCATGTAGGAACACCATTGACCTATTCCACAGAATGAGAAATTATCTATAACAATTTGAACCAGTTGAACCCTATCCTGGGGGGGAACAGTAGCCACAAATCGAGCTTAGGTGTCACAAAGCGACTCATTCATTGTGAGCTTGTAGATGTTGTTGGCTATTTTTGGCGTAGAGAGGGATAAAAAAAACTGTCCAAGTACAGAGCCAACTCAGGTCTAGTTTACCAAGTCTAGAGGGTTTAAGTAGTTATCTACAGTTAACTCATTGAGTGCCTATCCCGAATTAGTTCGGGATATATGATCGTATCACAGGGTGCCTATCCCGAACAAGTTCGGGATATAAAAAAAAAAAAAAAAAAAAAAAAAAATTTTTTTTTTTTTTTTGAAAAAATGTTTTTTGAATTTTTTTTTTTTTTTTTTGGACCCCATCAAATCTGGTGAACATGATTTCAATCGCGATTTTGCATGTTCCACCCCCATACAACCCCATCTAACATACAGGGCAGCCATTTTTGTTTACATTACATGTAAAACATAAGGGCGATTATCTCAAGAATGCCTGAACGGATTTCCAATCGGATTTTTTTGTTTGAAAGCTGTGAACAAACTGCACAAATCCACTCTGGATTGCATTGGATTTTTCAGAGCTCATTCTTCTCTGTTTTTTTCCCATGCATGAGGTGTGCAAGGTTTAATCATGGCTAAGTTGACGAAAATAAGGCTTCTAAAATGCTTGGTAGCCAATAGCTAACTTCAAGCTAACTTCATCCTCTTCCTGTACATGCAGTCATGCACAAAGGAAAGTGTTCAGGCAAGTCATGGCTGCAGGGCTTCTGCATATACCAGCATATCTCTATGGGATTTTCTCTGGCCACTGGGCGCCCTCTAGTGGTGAAAGGGGTGGCACTAAATGAGTTAAGCAGCCATCACTGGTGAGAAGTCCCATTTTATTTTAGAAATACTCCACCACTCAAGTCCATTACATACCAGGTGGTTTACAATTGTTTGAACCACCTGGTTACACTAGATGTAGATTATGGTTTCAACGATAGATAATTGTGCTGGGCTGTAAAATAAGACATAACTGCAATCAGAACAAGTCTCAATATCCTAAGCTTGTCTTCACAGCCTAATGCAGTCAAATTAAAGCTTGCTTAGCAAAATTGCGACCTATGAAAATTCCCTCATTCCCTCTGCAAAAAGCAACACTTGAATAATATTCTCACAGCACACGATGGGTGGGATGGCAGAATAACTGTCCTTTATGGCACATTTAATATGTATAAACTAAATGAAGTAATTTAATCCCAGCACCAATGCTGCATAAATTGAAGGATGGATAGATGGATAAAATGTTTTCTTTTTACCAGTTTGCATTGATTCCAGAGCTAACGAGACAATGTATTAAAACGGCAGCTTCATAAAAATTAAATAAAGTCAGACATATTCTATTCTAATGGTTATTGTAAGTGACGGCCAGTACTGAACCAAAACAGAAAATCAGAGTTGACAACCTAAAGTGATAAGAATATGTTGATTTGCACGTAAATCCCTTTCAGAGGCATGTTGAATAGTAAAACCTTGAACCTAGTCACCCGCCAAACACCCATCCCTATCAACACAAAGCTTTAAAAGGGTCACCATGCCTAAAGTACATTTTCTACACTACCACTGTACTGTTCATTCATCGGATCGACAATTGATAACTCACTGCCATTTTATCGTGATGTTACTTGTATGTTTAACATAAACAAAGCTTCAACTGCAAATGAGCAAGCAGTAACACAAGGTTCCTCTTCCAAAGAAGGTCCCTGGAGTGGAGGTAGATGGAAACTATACAGACTGAATAGAAGGGGAGTTTCAACAATTCGCTATGTTGTGTGATGTTGCGTGATATATATAGGTTGATGCAAGAAAAGAAAAAAAAAAGAAGAAAAAAGAAAGAAAAGCGTAACCATAGTTATCCTCAGCATAATGCTCACGTTTGGGTGGTCCAACTGTACGTCTTTCTTGATGAAGTTCTGTGGCATCCAGGTGGTGATGGTGGAGAGGTGAATGTGACGAGGGACTGTCTGAGCGGAGTCATGCAGACAAATGTGTGCGCAGGGGAATACGGTCGGTATGATGTAAGGCTACAGGAGGACGTGCAGTGGCAAGCCTCACGTCTGGTGCACCTCATGAAACATCAGCTCTCGCGGGATACGAGTCTCTGCGCCGTAAAGCTTGCCGGCTCGTTTATGGAAGGCAGCGACGTTCGTCTTTACTACCTCGTCAAAGAACACAGTGGCTAACTGGGAGTGGAGCAAAGAGCGGAACTCAAAGGAGATCTGTTTAAGATAGGACAGATTTCAACAAACAGAATCAACATTTAGTATAAAATGATAGAAGGGAGATAAACAAATAACAGACAAAGAGATACTTGAAGCAAGCACCGAAAATTAGCCTACTCACAGAAAAGTCCACAGTGCAAGTGCGCGGATAGCCAGGAATGCCAGGGCTGAAGCGCCATATTGTCTCCAGATGATTGAAGAGTTTTCCATCGGTACAAACTGCCTGAAAACACCAAAAGAACAAACTGTTACTACATTATGTCAATGAGAAACTGTTTTACTGAACACACCACACAAGATATTAATTTACGGGATAGTCAAATTCGCAAATGCTAATAATGACACTTACTTTGACAAGATGGGGTCGGACACTTGTGATCATAGATGTGTATCTTTCTACCACTGGTGGGAAGCCCACTTCAAGTTGTGCTTTGGAGTGGCCTGTTCTTCTCATGATGGTCTGAGACTTCTTGCACCATGGCACAAAGTGCTTGTACTCGTCCACATTGTTCACCACATCATACATCTCCAGCATGGAGTACCTATGACAGTCAATATAGAGTGACGAAGAATGGTAAGACCCGATACATTCTTAACGTGATTTCAAGAACAACTGCTGTTATTGGCCTGTACTGTGGCAAATTACCCAAGTATCCTACGCTCCGAATACTCCTTCCTTTTGTTGGTGAAGCCCATGAAGCTTCTGCTTTGAGGAGCAGCTGTCATCGTGTCCCAGTCCTGAAGGCAAAGCACTCTGGGAGTCCTGGTCATCAGAATGCCACATGATGACAAGTGTCTAAAAGTGAACAGGAAAAGTCAAATAAACCATGTTCTGGAACCAGTACCACCACTCACCATATCCCCCCCATGACAAAAAGAACAACCCATTACATTCCAGCTCCCTTTACCTCAGCATAGATAACATACAGGTCCAGCAGGGAATAGAAGGTCCCTGCTGTGTTTCAGAGCATGCTGGTATTTTCTGAGTAATGGCCAGCATACTGTATGAATGGCACGCAACGTGACACCCTCTATGCTACTAGTACTTCCACCACTTAAGAGTTTGTAATAAATGGCTCCTGGAAGCTGGCTCACACACACTACTAATTTCTGCCCAACACGTCTTTAAAATATGAGAAGCAGGGCTACCTACAATTCCTTTGCAGTTCAACTGGAGACTAAATGATAAACAAAATAATCAAGATAATTACAGCCAAACAATAAATGAATGTATGTTTGTATGTGTATGTACAC
Organism: Nannobrachium achirus; assembly: GCF_963921795.1. Classification (NCBI taxonomy): domain Eukaryota; kingdom Metazoa; phylum Chordata; class Actinopteri; order Myctophiformes; family Myctophidae; genus Nannobrachium; species Nannobrachium achirus. Next base: position 36,328,370 of record NC_137818.1, on the reverse strand, counting down.
ACACACACACACACACACACACACACACACACACACACACACACACACACACACACACACACACACACACACACACACTGTGTGCAATTAACTGGGGAAAGCCATATTTAAGATGTGAGTTTTGAGAGGATTGGAGGTTGGGTGCTTCTCTGTGGTATTGGGAACTGGGGGGAGTGCATTCCACAGGGTTGGAGCACCAAAAGAAAAAGGGGGACTGCCCATAAGTCCGAAGGTTCATTAGTCTGAAGGTTCATTAGTCCGAATTTAGCCAGGGTTACTGAGGTTAGGGTCAGAGTTAGGCATGGTATTCTTAACAAATTCGGACTAATGAACCTTCGTTCAATGCATGCACCAAGAAAAAGCCCCATTTAATAGCCCAGGTATGGCACTTGGTCTTGGGGACCTCGAGGAGGTTGGGGTTACAGAGAAGACCAGCATTTTAGTTGCAGTCACAACAGAGTGTTTCACTGGGAAGATTTGTCCAAAAAACGTTTCAGTGACAGTCTGGCATAGGGATGGGACGATATGAAAATGTCACATCACGATTATTGTGACAAAAGAAATCGCGATTTACGATATCACGATAATCAAAATCCATAATCCTGGGGTGGAACATTTGCCAAAAAATAGCCGATCTACAAGCTCACAATGAGTCACAATGTGACGTGTTTTGAGCTTGCAGATCTGCTATTTTTTTTGGCAAAGACATTTGATAGAGTGAAAAAAAAGACTGTATCAACTACATAAATTAAATCTCCATGATACGATTATCGTGAGTGTTTTTTATCACGATAAACGATAATATCGCTTACCGTCCCATCCCTAGTGTGGCAGCATGTGGATCTCACCTGATGTTTTGTCTCATACGTTCTCTGGTACACACTGGTCGACAGCATCGAGGGGAGCCCACCGTGGCGAGCTCCAGAAACTCGCTGAATGTTCTCACACCCATGGGCAACCGCCTGGCACCGGTCGAGACTGCCATCAAAACAACCACAGGTTCAGGCCTTCAGGAGGACCGAGATGCAGCAGAGAAACCAGTCTGATCCAGGAGGACCAGGTTGTGGGATACCAGGGTCTGTGAGACAAAAATGTGAACTAATTGACATACAGTGACCAGTTGTGACACACAGTAAACAGTTGAAGTTAAAACAAACTAGCTGACATACAACAGATTAAGTTAAACTAGTTGGCAATTTGGCATACACTAACAGTTTAAATTGAACTAGGTGACATATGGTAACAGCTGGTAGTTAAACTATGTGACACCCAAAGTAACAGTTTAAGTCAGACCAGATGGCACACAGTAATAAAACTAGATTACATAATGTCACAGATTAAGTCAAACATAGGTGACATTCAGTAACAGATCCAATTAAAACAGGGAGACATACATAACAGTGTATAAGTTCAACTAGGTGACATACAGTAACAGTTTTAAGTTAAACTAGGTTTCTTAATGTAACAGTTTTCAGTCCAAACTAGGTGATATAACAGATTTCGTTATGGACTTAATGTACACTGTCAGAGTTAATGGGGAAACCTTGAAATGTAAAAAAGTTTGCGAAACACTGCGTTAACCTAGGAGACACACACCCACACACACTGATAAAACAGCTGACATACAGTAACAGATGACAGTCCAACGTAACGCGGTGACCCTGGCGCCAGTGCCAGTAGCTACATCTAGCCAGCTAGCTGCTGCTAACGTTGTTAGATTCCAGAAGAACAACAAGTTCCAAAAAAACAAACGCGACCTGCTGGGGCCGCGTCCTGTCGGTTCGCCGAGGCCCTTATTTCATTCCATGGCTGTGAAACACGCGAAGACGAGGTCGAATGGACGACATTTGCGGCATTACGTCTTTCTTGAGTGTTTGTCAAGGCTGTACGACTCGACCTTCTGCGGCTAAAAAAAAAGAAACGCCGGGCGGCGGTGAAGAAGCACAAAGGTTCCTTTCTCCAATCCAATGTAGTTTGGTTTATTCCAAACATAGCTCCGCTCCGCATGTACAATGCTGCCCCCTACTGTGTAGGAGGACCATTCAATCAGTGGTGGGAAAGTACTCAAACAAAGTGTTTTAACTTTTAAAGTAAAAGTAAAGGAAAAGGTGTATCATTCAATACTGCAATGTAGATAGATATACTCTAGTACAAGTAAAAGTCCGAAATTAAAAATACAAAAGTATTAGTATCAAAATGTACCACAATAAAAGTACTCATTATGCAGAATGTCCCAAAATAGCTCACAATGTGGGCTTGTAGATCTGCTATTTTCACATTCCCAAAATGTATATGTAGGGTTGAAGTGGATGTTTTATACTAATAATCAAAATCTACAAAGTAACTAAAGGTTTTCAAATAAATGCAGTGGAGTAAAAGAGATTAAAAGATGAATTCGCTTCATCTGTCCACTAAATCTATTATTAGATCACACACCGCACTCCACACATGTTTTAACTCATGGACCCGTGGACCCGATTTTACAAATGTTTTCTAAATCCTTAACAGTCCTAATAGTCCAGTCATTTTAGGGTTAGACCTAGAATAGCCTCGGAAACCCAGACTTTTATTTTGGCGATAGGAAAGACCTAGAACAAATTGCAATAGTAGCAAACTCAACTGATTTTGTATCCTCATTATGTCCTTAGTGAGGGAAAAAAGTCCCAAGGAATCCCACCGGGGCAAAGTTTTGAAAACGACCTATCTACCTTCACTTACTATACACTACAATATAAAGGAAAAAAATACTGAAAGAAAATCTGCTTTAAGTGGGATGTGAGGGGTCTAACTAGGGGTTTGTCATCATGCTGAATCCATTGCAGGCATTTGTTTTGCACAAAAAACATTCTGTGGGCTAGAAATGGCCTTAGAAAACAATACACGTATGGGTGCGTTTTCATGTTAGTCGGAGGCCTTAGGGTTTTTTTTTTCTCGTGCTAATCAGTCTAAAAGTTCAAAATTTTGCACAGATGTAGCTCAGGGCATGCTCTAATGATTTAGCTAGGGCGCCCGAGTCTGCAACATTCGGGGTCGCCACAGCGGCCAAATCAAGTTGGGCTCCCATCGACTTTAGTGATGAAAAGTGATGAGTCATCACTTTTCAGAGTTTTGTTGGTGCTGTGGCGACCCCGAAGGTCGCAGACTCGGGCGCCCTAGCTAAATCATTAGAGCATGCCCTGAGCTACATCTGTGCAAAATTTTGAACTTTTAGACTGATTAGCACGAGAAAAAAAAACCCTAAGGCCTCCGACTAACATGAAAACGCACCCATACGTGTATTGTTTTCTAAGGCCATTTCTAGCCCACAGAATGTTTTTTGTGCAAAACAAATGCCTGCAATGGATTCAGCATGATGACAAACCCCTAGTTTGACCCCTCACATCCCACTTAAAGCAGATTTTTTTTCAGTCATTTTTTCCTTTATATTGTAGTGTATAGTAAGTGAAGGTAGATAGGTCGTTTTCAAAACTTTGCCCCGGTGGGATTCCTTGGGACTTTTTTTCCCTCACTAAGGACATATTGAGGATACAAAATCAGTTGAGTTTGCTACTATTGCAATTTGTTCTAGGTTTGGACAAATTTTGGCCTAAAATGACTGGACTATAAAACAATCTACTAAAATAATGGTTAAAGACAGTGGTTACTGGTTACGTAAAATCTAAAGTGACACAGATGCTTTCCTTAAAGCTGCCACACGATGTCGCCATTTCACCCAACGAGGAAAAAAAAAAAAACAGCCCGCCACGCCTGCAGGCGGACCATTGTAGAGTCGTAGCCCTGCATCATCAGACAGACATTGGATACGGACAACAACACAGGTCCGTGAAATGAGCAGAAAGAACGTTTCCGGTCTGGGCGCTAGCAGAAATAAGCCAGGCTCCAGCCTTCAAAATAAAAGTGCAGTAAATAATGTATATTTAAAAGACACAAATGTATTTAAAAGATGAGTATATGATGTATGTCTCTATACTAGTGTACTTCTAATTGTCCTAACACATTTTCCAGGTTCTTTCAGATTGAAATTCGTGGAATGCGAGCTATTAAAAGCCATTTAACAAAATTAATTCCATTCCAATTCAATTCGTTCTACTGTAATCCCATAAAAGAGCTATCATAGGCTAGAGCAGGGGTTTATCTGTTTATTTTGACAGGACAGATGCAAAGTATGGTAGGCTACTATATTAATGTAATTAATGAAAATATACCTGTAACAACTCACCATAAAAGTGTTATATAAAAATACTCTGTTGCAAGTAAAAGTCACAGAATTCAAAATATACTTGAGTAAAAGTACAAAAGTATTGGCATTAAAATGTACTTAAAGTATCAAAAGTAGGACTACTCATTGTGCAGAATTCCCATTTCAAGTTTTCAAATGTTTAAATAAATATCTTTTGAAAATAGCAGATCTACAAGCTCACAATGCGTTGCATCACAACGCATTGTGAGCCTGTAGATCTGTTATTTTCAAATTAAAATTGAGTACACAAAGTGCCGTTTTCAGAATCTAGTTGGCCCTGGACAGCAGACGTCTATTTGTGTCGGCACTTTGGACACATGCACGCGGGGAGATCTGCTCTGCCACACTGCACTCTCCACTAAGCGGGAGAGGCGTAAAATCAATTTCTGTTGACATTTTCGGACATTTTCTGACATTTTCAGACTCTTGTTGGCCCTGGAGAGCAGACGGCTCTTTGTGTCGCCAATTTAGAGATATGCACGCGTGCGGGGAAACCTCCTTTATCACACCACACTCTCCGCTAAGCGGGGGAGGCGTCCCCTCAATTTCTGCTGGCTTTCCAGTGCAGCCACCCGCTCAAAAAAGGGTAATTTTCGGAAATTTTCAGACTCTAGTTGGCGCTGGAGAGCAGACAGCTCTTTGTGTCGCCACTTTGGAGACATGCACGCGTGCGGGGAAACCTCCTCTATCACGTCACACTCTCTGCTAAGCGGGGGAGGCGTCCCCTCAATTTCTGCTGGCTTTCCAGTGCAGCCACCTGCTCAAAAAAGGGTCATTTTCGGACATTTTCAGACTCTAGTTGGCGCTGGAGAGTAGACGGCTCTTTGTGTCGCCACTTTGGAGACATGCACGCGTGCGGGGAAACCTCCTCTATCACGCCACACTCTCCGCCAAGCGGGGGAGGCGTCCCCTCAATTTCTGCTGGCTTTCCAGTGCAGCCACCCGCTCAAAAAAGGGTAATTTTCTGAAATTTTCAGACTCTAGTTGGCGCTGGAGAGCAGACGGCTCTTTGTGTCGCCACTTTGGAGACATGCACGCGTGCGGGGAAACCTCCTCTATCACGTCACACTCTCTGCTAAGCGGGGGAGGCGTCCCCTCAATTTCTGCTGGCTTTCCAGTGCTGCCACCTGCTCAAAAAAGGGTCATTTTCGGACATTTTCAGACTCTAGTTGGCGCTGGAGAGTAGACGGCTCTTTGTGTCGCCACTTTGGAGACATGCACGCGTGCGGGGAAACCTCCTCTATCACGCCACACTCTCCGCCAAGCGGGGGAGGCGTCCCCTCAATTTCTGCTGGCTTTCCAGTGCAGCCACCCGCTCAAAAAAGTGACATTTTTACTTGGCAAAGGCAAAAAGATGTGAGTAGGGATAATAAGTGGAAATGAGAATGAGAATGATGGAAATTAAAATGACTTGCAAAAAAATGTTTCATGTGTTTGTCCTATCTTGGAATACTCCTTTGGACTTTGGGATTCAGGTAACTTAACAAAAGGTGTAAGTGTGCATGAGAGAGATATTAGATATTTTCTGTGAGTTTACAAATTTGCTTTAACTAGCCCTTACCCGTTAAAGATATGAGCTCCGAAATGATGTGCAGTGTGTGGATTATGGGATGTGCACTGTGCACACAATATGTGAGGGATGGAAAGTAACTTTAACTGGAGCTTGCATGCTAATATGTAGGAGCATGTAAATACCCGTTCCATTTAACGGCTACAGAGATACTGTGTACCGATCTGCATGATTTTGGACAACAATTTTTTGGGTTTGTGTGTGATTGTGCATGGCCTGAACAACAGCGCCCCTCCCTTAACATGTGTGGTCACAAAAGGTACTGTAGGCTAAATAGATATAGATACACCATAAAAATGCTATTATACAGCATACGATTTGTGAAAGTGACAAACGGGCTTCACAGTTATGTCAGGTGTGTTCATATGCTGATGGTGATGCGATTTCAGATCAATTGCTCCAGCCACCGAGGAGAAACGCTGAGACAGACAGACACTCACTCAGACATTCGCAAAATTATAGTTTAGATGGAGTTGGAAGCATATTTTAAGTAAGATGAGCTCAGCTTTTCACATTCTGAAAATACCTGCCATTTCCCTTGGAGTAGTAACAGAAAAAATAATAAAACAGACAAACAATGGTATATTGGGGGAACTTATTAATCTTTCTCAACACAGACGTGTTGAGAAAGATCAGAAGTGAAGTGCGCCAAAGAAAAGGCCGCATGAAGACGAGATTCAGGCTTTGATGCTACTGCAAAAGCAGTATAAAGAGAAAGACACAGAAAGTAAAGTTTTAACAGGATTCATTCAATGTATTAAAGCTAGCCCCCTTAAGATTATATGTTTTAATGAAGCAGGAGTGAGAATGTGGCACAACTTGTGTACGAAGGATGCAGTATCATGGGATGCAACGGGGGGAATGATTAAGAGCAATATAACAACTAAAAGCATTTTGTATTATGAGCTTGTTCTAAGTTCATCATCCGCTTCAACACCTGTAGCATTTATGATCAGCGACACTCATACACAGCACGCTGTGGAGGAGATCCTCACGGAATTGAGGGCCAGTGAGAGGGACATATTTGGTTGCAATGCAACACCTGTTCAGATCAATAGTGACAGGTCAGCATCCAGTCTGAAACGCAGAAAATGCCGGGAGGGGAGAAAGACCATGATCAACCAGACAGTCCACATGACATTGAGGGTGATGATGTATTTGACTGTAAGCACATTCCTTTAAGTGCATCTCCCTTCAAAGACCATTTTGAACAAGTAAGGACTAAAGCCAATCAAGCAATGAAAAACACCAATGACACAGGTATAAATAACTATCATGCAGAAACTATTTTAAACAAACTGTTCACATTCCTCCCAAGTATTCCAGTATGGTCAGATCTACTCTCAGGTGATTTGCAGAGATTCTCTGCAGACTATGCTGGTCAAATAAACCAATGTAAGAAAAGCACAGCGATCAGTGAGGCTAAGCCGTATAAAGAAGCGTGGTGTATAATAATGACTAGAATCTGAAAATGTCACTTTTTTGAGCGGGTGGCTGCACTGCAAAGCCAGCAGAAATTGAGGGGACGCCTCCCCCGCTTAGCGGAGAGTGTGACATGATAGAGGAGATTTCCCCGCATGCGTGCATGTCTCCAAAGTGGCGACACAAAGAGCCGTCTGCTCTCCAGCGCCAACTAGAGTCTGAAAATGTCAGAAAATGTGACTTTTTTGAGCAGGTGGCTGCACTGCAAAGCCAGCAGAAATTGAGTGGACGCCTCCCCTGCTTAGCGGAGAGTGGGGCGTGATAGAGGAGGTTTTCCCGCACGCGTGCATGTCTCCAAAGTGGCGACACAAAGAGCCGTCTGCTCTCCAGCGCCAACTAGAGTCTGAAAATGTCCGAAATGTCACTTTTTTGAGCAGGTGGCTGCACTGCAAAGCCAGCAGAAATTGAGGGGACGCCTCCCCCGCTTAGCGGAGAGTGTGGCGTGATAGAGGAGGTTTTCCCGCACGCGTGCATGTCTCCAAAGTGGCGACACAAAGAGCCGTCTGCTCTCCAGCGCCAACTAGAGTCTGAAAATGTCGGAAAATTTGACTTTTTTGAGCAGGTTGCTGCACTGGAAAGCCAACAGAAATTGAGGGGACGCCTCCCCCGCTTAGCGGAGAGTGTGACGTGATAGAGGAGGTTTCCCCGCACGCGTGCATGTCTCCAAAGTGGCGACACAAAGAGCCGTCTGCTCTCCAGCGCCAACTAGAGTCTGAAAATGTCCGAAAATGTCACTTTTTTGAGCGGGTGGCTGCACTGCAAAGCCAGCAGAAATTGAGGGGACGCCTCCCCCGCTTAGCGGAGAGTGTGGCGTGATAGAGGAGGTTTTCCCGCACGCGTGCATGTCTCCAAAGTGGCGACACAAAGAGCCGTCTGCTCTCCAGCGCCAACTAGAGTCTGAAAATGTCGGGAAATTTGACTTTTTTGAGCAGGTTGCTGCACTGGAAAGCCAGCAGAAATTGAGGGGACGCCTCCCCCGCTTAGCGGAGAGTGTGGCGTGATAGAGGAGGTTTCCCCGCACGCGTGCATGTCTCCAAAGTGGCGACACAAAGAGCCGTCTGCTCTCCAGCGCCAACTAGAGTCTGAAAATGTCCGAAAATGTCACTTTTTTGAGCGGGTGGCTGCACTGCAAAGCCAGCAGAAATTGAGGGGACGCCTCCCCCGCTTAGCGGAGAGTGTGGCGTGATAGTAGAGGTTTTCCCGCACGCGTGCATGTCTCCAAAGTGGCGACACAAAGAGCCGTCTGCTCTCCAGCGCCAACTAGAGTCTGAAAATGTCCGAAATGTCACTTTTTTGAGCAGGTGGCTGCACTGCAAAGCCAGCAGAAATTGAGGGGACGCCTCCCCCGCTTAGCGGAGAGTGTGGCGTGATAGAGGAGGTTTTCCCGCACGCGTGCATGTCTCCAAAGTGGCGACACAAAGAGCCGTCTGCTCTCCAGCGCCAACTAGAGTCTGAAAATGTCGGAAAATTTGACTTTTTTGAGCAGGTTGCTGCACTGGAAAGCCAACAGAAATTGAGGGGACGCCTCCCCCGCTTAGCGGAGAGTGTGACGTGATAGAGGAGGTTTCCCCGCACGCGTGCATGTCTCCAAAGTGGCGACACAAAGAGCCGTCTGCTCTCCAGCGCCAACTAGAGTCTGAAAATGTCCGAAAATTACCCTTTTTTGAGCGGGTGGCTGCACTGCAAAGCCAACAGAAATTGAGGGGACGCCTCCCCCGCTTAGCGGAGAGTGTGGCGTGATAGAGGAGGTTTTCCCGCACGCGTGCATGTCTCCAAAGTGGCGACACAAAGAGCCGCCTGCTGTCCAGAGTCAAATTTGTAAAGGCTATGCACTCCAGTGAACAGCATTTATCCATTTATTATGTTTTTATGTTATTAAAACCTTTCTTTTATACCCAGAAACCTAATTTGCATTTTGTTTGTTCGTTTAGATACTTAATCTATATTTGTAACGTCCATATTATGACAAAATTATCCGTTTTCAATGTTTTTGCAATGGCTTTAGGGGTACTCTTATTCTGAAGAGATCGGCGCCGGAAGCCTTATTTCTGCTAACGCTATTTCTGCTCATTTCACATAGGCCAACAACACTGACCAAGATCCCAGCGAGCGGCGGCACGGAATCCTACAGCGATCAGTATAATGGGTGTAGTCTGACACATCGGTGGATCATACACACACACAGCGGCGCATCACAACATACCTCTCAGTTGGATCCTCATGAAGGAGCTCCGTCCTGGCTGAGTTTAGGGAGATGGGAGTACACAACATTACAGACCAGGTAGGCTGCTTGCTTTTTAGACTATAGAGAAAGCGCTCCATCACGTCAGGCGCAGTCTATGTGCTGGTAAATAAACCGCTCGCTTGCCGTGAGAACATCTATTTCGTTGTTTCTTTTGTCCTGCACCCAGATCGCTGTTAAAAGCGTACGTGTAAGAGCATTTTTGCATCGCAGAAACGCGGCGTGTTGCGACTGTGACGATGCTAGAACATTGTGTCTGCTCTAGCAGCGGCGCTGCTGTAGGCCCTGGCCTGCTGGGTCAGGGCCAGGATGATAGCAGATTATAGCCGGATCCATTCGACTGGCTGTCTGACGTCGTCTAGCTCGGCCCCCTGGTGCAGGCCTCAGCAAGGGAGCCGACTATTTGCTGGAGAGAGATATATAAGGACGTGATCGCACAATGTAGCTTGTTTTTTGTGGCATACAGATTTGCTAAACGTCCAAATGCCAGTCAAGACTCCCGTTTGTGTGAATTTACGAGGACACAGCCTGCGGGCTTGAACCGCGTCATTGATGTACCTTTATAACGCAGCGGCACCGTAATGTTAACACGGCCATCATCACTGTGTCTGCAGCCTCCACTGGTCCAGGCCATCTTCAATCGAAATGCTGAAGAAGTCCAATTATTATTGCACAAAAAGGAGGATGTCAATGCACTGGTATGTATGAAATGCCTCGGAATATTGTTATTATTTATTAGTTATCAAATGTCATGTCATACAGGACCCTAATGGAAACAAGCCACAGTCAGTGCTTTCTTGGGTCAAATCCTTTTTTTTTTTTTTTTTTTTTGCATACTCTTGTATTGAACTGTACTTTCTGTGCTTTATTCCGGTTAAATAAAGTATTCAGTCAATCTGTCAATCATTAGTAAGAACTAACCTCATATAAATGGAGAGAGGCAAATAAAATGTCAGGAATGATTCATCCTCCTAACGTTACTTATTATCAGGACCAAGAGCGTCGTACGCCGCTCCATGCTGCTGCCTGTGTGGGGGACGTCCATATAATGGACCTTCTCATTGAATCAGGTAACCTATTTGAGCTGCATGCTTTCTGGCTTGACTCATGTGTAAACATGCATTCAGTTCTCTATACCAGGGGTCTTCAACGTTGTCAGGCCAAGGACCCCTTAGCTGAGAGGGAGATGAAGCAGGGACCCCCTCTACATATTGTATACATGTTGTGATGGAACTTGACCTTTCACTCTGTACTTGGTCTGCTCTTTTTTACCTCTTACACCAAACCTATTTGGCTGATCTACAAGCTCTCAACGCCTCACAGCGCGAGACGATGGGAGTTTGTAGATCTGCTATTTTTGGCTAAAGTTCTCCTCAGACTCGGACTATAGGGATGCGAGGTTTCAAGTTGTATGTTGGATTTGGCAGCCCCCCTGTAGTAACTCTGAGGACCCCCTGTTGAAGACCCCTGCGCTATACCACATTTATTACTACTGCAATGAAACATGTTTCCCACCACTGTTAAGTTTGCGGTGCTGTATGTTCTGTTGCTTGATTATAAATAATTGTGAGACTTCTTGCCAAGTTGCCATGTGTGTTTAATGTGTCTGACAGGTGCCAGTGTAAATGCTAAAGACCATGTGTGGTTGACTCCGTTGCACAGGGCGGCTGCCTCCCGGAATGAAGTAAGCTATGAATATCGCTCTTACATTTAATCTAATAGTTTTTGTGTTGTCTATTCATAACAGTAACGTGTTGTTGACTCTCATATATGCAAGGCAGCGAGTGCTGCACTGCAGGTAATGTGGAGGTGCAGGTGTACAACTTTCTTTTCAATTCAATTCAATTTCAATTCAAAGGGCTTCATTGGCATGAGAAAACATACATTTACATTGCCAAAGCAGAAGTGTACACAATATAATACAATACAATACAATCGGAACAAATGTACAGGTGAAAAGAGTGTAACAGTTTTCATGCATCAAAGTTATGTGCAGGCAGAGCAGGGATATATACAATGGTTTTTAAGGTGGTTGATCACAGCAGCTCACAAATCTTGCTGCTGTGTTTGCTGTGTCTTTTCCCCAAGTCCCATTCTATTGCTTCTACCTCCCCAGAGGGCAGTGGGGCTGTTGCTGCGCCGTGGAGCAGAGGCAAATGCACGAGACAAGTTCTGGCAGACACCACTGCATGTGGCTGCTGCCAACCGCGCCACGCGCTGTGCAGAGGCACTGCTAACCCAGCTGAGTAACCTGAACATGGCAGATCGCACTGGTCGGACTGCCCTGCATCATGCTGCTCAGAGTGGGTTCCAGGAGGTGAGAACACTTGAACCAGGAGCGCTCAGTTTCTGGAGTTTTTGGGTGCCGTCTTAAAGACCATAACGTGCACATTTCTCCATTGGAATATAGAAACATATTTTGTCTACGTTGTCGTATTTTTCTTTTGTGGCGTAGATGGTGAAGCTACTGTTGAATAAAGGGGCCAACCTGAGTGCCATTGACAAGAGGGAGAGACAGCCCATCCACTGTGCAGCTTACTTGGGTAAGCACGTTTCTGCTCTGTGGCATATAGGATACTTATTGAAAGTCTTTCAATTAGGCGAGTCCCTGGTTGCGTTCCTCGGCCGACCGGATAATTACTTAATTATGATCCTTCTGTCTGTAATCCTCTCTGATTTCTGATTGACTGCTTGCTCTGCCTCACAACATGATTGTGACAAGTATTACCTGACGTAGTTGTGCACAGGTGACGAAAATAGCAGATCTGCAAGCTCACAAAGCATTGCAGTGAGGCATTTTATGAGCTTGAGGATCATCTAGAGACAATTTAGGTGTGCAACTGACACCCGCACACAACTAAAGTAAAATGTGTTCTCGTCTCTCCTGCAGGGCATGTGGAGGTTGTGAAGTTACTGGTTTCTCGCAGCGCTGACAAGAGCTGCAAGGACAAACAGGGCTACACGCCTCTCCATGCTGCGGCTGCCAGTGGTCACATCGAAATTGTCAAGTACCTACTGAGGCTAGGGACAGAGGTGAGTGCTCATGTTGTCAATGCACAATTAACATTTTTTCATTGGAATGAGTTCATTCTCAAGTTTCCTGTTTCAACAGTAAATGTCTTGCAGAGGCACACAATGACAGCTCAAGGGGAAACTTTTATGATATTTAATGTAAATCATATCGTTCTGTAATAAATAACATTGGATGTAACTCTTGCTAATGTGTTCCGTATCGACGGCTCAGATGGTGATTTTGTGGCAGTCTGCACACAGAATACATAAGGAATCAAGTGTTATGTCAAACCTCCACATGCCCTTGGGCCTTATATATTGCCAAGATTCCATTGAACACCACAGTGATGCAATAGCTCTAATATTTAACCAAACCCAACACCATAAAGAGGTACGCAGATGTTCACTACTGTGGTGTTGTTTTCCTGTGTAAGATCGATGAGCCCAATGGCTTTGGGAACACCGCACTGCATGTGTCCTGCTACATGGGGCAGGAGGCCGTGGCTACTGAGCTGGTCAACCACGGGGCCAACGTCAACCAGCCCAACCGCAGTGGCTACACCCCTCTGCACCTGGCCGCCGTCTCCACCAACGGTGCTCTTTGCCTGGAGCTACTGGTCAACAACGGGGCAGATGTCAACCAGCAGGTGAGCTGAATCACGCGGAGACTTGTAGAAGTGAGCGCTCCGTTGCAGCACCAGGCGTTTTCCTTTACGTTGGTAATTTGCCGTGTTGATCTAGCCTGATTTCAGACTCGGCTGAAGCTTGAGTCTGACATTGTGCCCTGTTTGAGCGATTTCTGGAGGGGAGGGACTTTGACAGCACGGATTGATCATTTGTTAAACCCACCCCCACCCCCTGCGCTAATTGGAGGAAAATCCAGAAATCACTTATTATGAACACAATTCCAGACCAGAGAAACAGTCCACTCTGAGAGTGGGCGGGTCTATGGGCTGGAGACAGGCCAGTGTTGATCTCTTAAAGGTCATTAGCCAGTAATGTATTTAATTAAAGTAGTAACAATGTACTTTAGACTGTGATTTGAAATGTTATGTTTTTTTTACCCTCCTCAGAGTAAAGAAGGGAAGAGCCCTTTGCACATGGCAGCCATTCATGGACGTTTCACGCGCTCTCAGATCCTCATTCAAAATGGTAACCATGTGTAAATGTATATATATTATTATAGGCTTGTCTTGCCTCCCACTGGTCTTTGATTTGTGTTTCTGTGCTTCCTTGCTCTCTCTCCACCAGGTGGGGAGATTGATTGTGTGGATAAGTATGGCAATACCCCTCTCCACGTTGCTGCTAAGTACGGCCATGAGTTGCTGATCAGCACTCTGATGACCAACGGAGCAGACACAGCCAGGTGGGCACAGTGATGGGAGTCTAGTAGCAGTGATAGGAGTCTATAGATGCTTTCTTCCAAATGTTGCTAGAAGATGATCTTGTAAATGGCATAGACAAACTATTTTAGCTATGCTCATCAACCTGCTGTTTTTATTTACATTTTTGGAGCTGTGTGCAGCTCCCTATACGTGGCTGTGTGGGTCTGTCTGTCTGTCTGTGTGTCTGTGTGTGTGTATGTAGCCTGAACTTCCTAAACTTCGGCACGCCACTAGTCCCACAGTTTTGCCACCACACACTCGCGCCATATGTCAAATCGACCGGCTTACTCGGGAATCGTGGGCTATTACTTTTCTAAGAGAAAGGTTCTATAGTTTAATTGATATTAATTTATTAGTGAATTCATTTTCCCCATTGACTTATAATGGGAATCGCAAAAACTCACATTCAATTATTTGTCTCTCGCAAACCATAGGGGCTAGAGTTTCAAGGCTTGGAGAGGAGGTTCATAATGATTTCAAGGATTAAATAAAAAATAATTGTGTCATTTGGCCGCATGGTGGCGCCATAACACCCCACTTTACGTTTTGGCCTGTAACTCTTGAACCGTAGGTCGGAAAATTAAAAATATTTTTTCCCTGGATTCCTTGGGTCATGACGCATCTCCCCATATAGGCCACGCCCATTTGCGCCATGATAGATTTTCCGCCATCTTGAATTTTCTCCAAAACACACTTTTTGCTCCTTTTCCTACATATTTTCTTCAAATGTCACAAAAATCGGTACACATGATCCACACACACACACACACACACACACACACACACACACACACACACACACACACACACACACACACACACAGCTCCACTTCACACGGGTGTGATTTTTTAAATCTGTGAACAGGTTCATGCTTCATTGCTTCAAGGTACTGATAAATGACTTGCTTCAATGACATTTGATTTATCTTCATCTCTACAGACGTGGGATCCACGGAATGTTTCCCTTGCACTTAGCTGTGCTCTACGGGTTTTCAGACTGTTGTCGCAAGTTACTCTCCTCAGGTTTGTGACCCTGTTGCGGTTGTTTGACAACAGTTATTTATTTGATCTGTCAGCTTCTGTACACTTGGACACACTCACAGTTGTTGTTTGTTTTTTCCACCTACAGGTCAGCTGTATAGTATAGTTTCATCTATGAGTAAGGAGCATGTACTGTCAGCTGGGTTTGACATAAACACCCCTGACAACTTTGGAAGGACCTGTCTACACGCTGCTGCCTCTGGAGGGTGAGACACACACACACACACACACACACACACACCCCAGATGGATGGATGGAGAATGGCAAACAAGAACTCAAGTACACAATGTTGTCTGATACAACATGGTACTGCTTTTTATTTTTTAACAGAATTGCATCTTCTTTATATTTCTTTGCAGAAATGTTGAATGTCTGAACTTGCTCTTAAGTAGTGGTACCGACTTGAATAAGAGGGATAATATGGGAAGGTAAGTGGCCTTGTGTATTTTTCATCTGGCTCATAAGTCTATAGTGATGCCGTTATATCAAAATGGCTAATCTTGATAATAAATTGCAATGTCATTCCATATGATAAAGTTCACTAGCATGTGTCTGATTTCACTGTGTATTGTCTTCCCCCGCAGGACACCGTTGCACTATACGGCTGCTAATGGGAGGTACCAGTGCACTGTGACCCTGGTGAGCGCTGGCGCTGAGGTCAATGAGCCTGACCAGACAGGCTGTACTCCCCTGCACTATTCTGCTGCCTCACAAGCCTTCTGCAGGTAGGCTGTACTCCCCTGCACTATTCTGCTGCCTCACAAGCCTTCTGCAGGTAGCTTCTCTCTCTATTCTGCTGCCTCACAAGCCTTCTGCAGGTAGCTTCTCTCTCAGCACTCTCTGCTCGCTCTCGGCTCTCTCTGCAGTACACTCGCACACACGTAGTCAGGCTGACATCATAGTTGACTTTGAATAATGTATTAATTCAAATACCCCAAAATTCAGCTTGTGGTTAGGCAGACTCCAGGGAAAAAACTGAGGCACTCCGTCTTCAAGTGAAAAATAAAAATAATTATATATATTTAATAATTATATAACATTTTGAACACAGAAACGATTGACTATTATGCAAAATGTTAGCGATTATCTCAGATAATTGCGTTTAGACGACTATGTAATAATTGTGACGGGCCTACTGATCATAATACTGTGCATCAGTTCAGATCATGAGGTTAATCTAATGAATGTAATTTGATTAAAGTGTTGGCATGACCCTGTTTTTAGAAAGTTAAAGTGCAGTTCCTGTTCCTCGCTCGTGACGCTTCCAGTCTGGAATGTTTGTCTGCTAATATTGTCATTGTTGTCTGTGTTCGTCAATGGTGGTTGTGTATAGCAAAGAATGAAAAGTCATGATTTAAGTCAGCGGTTTCTGTCAAACTATACAAGTAGGAAGGATACTTTCATGCACATTTACTTTTGTATTTAAAATACATTATAATGTTCACTCAGCCCACACTTAGAAAACTAGATCATGTCATCAACATGGATCTGTCCCTTTTAGCGCCACCATCAGGGGATCAGGCCCATTTTTTCAAACACATTTTTGGAAACTGCTTCTACCGATTTTGCCCTAAAATCACGCAAAGCGGTACACAGTATCTCTACAGTCATGGCATCAACATGCATCTGTCCCATCTAGCGCCACCATCAGGCTGATTTTTGCAAAACACATTTTTGGACACTGCTCCTACAGATTTTGCCCTAAAATCACGCAAAGCGGTACACAGCATCTCTAAAGTCATGTCATCAACATGGATCTGTCCCATTTCCCATATTCCCTCCTGATTGGCTACCATTGCCTTCTAAAGTTTGTGTATGCGACCTGACGGTCGCTTATCTCCCGATTTTAGGGAGTCTTATTGGTAATGTTCAGCCCCCATTTAGAAATGGTTGTAAATGTAACTTCAATCAGGCTTTTGGGTAAACGGTTCTTTTAGAAGAATGATGATTTTCTTTTTTTTTCTTCCCTTGCAGAGCTGACCGTCATTTTTCTGGAAGCCATCAGAGTGATGAGGATGGAGCGAAAGAGTCATACTTGTGAGTTACTGTTTGTCTTCTCCTGTCTTGGTTGTCCTTGTCTGCAGCATTCCCTAAGACCAACCAGTCACTGTTAATACTTGGGTGGAAACAATGGGAATTGACATGAAGACTAAAGGCATGTTTTCACTACAGTTCCGGAATTTTTCCTGCAAAATAATTAGCATAATGATTTTCAACTTGCCGGGAGTTTTGTTTTTTGGGTGTTTTCACATAAGCAAAAATGCTGGCATAGCCATAAAATACCTCGTTTTCACTAAACCGTTGTTGCGGTATGAAAGTCTGTGTTCAGTGTGTTGCCAGACTTTGCGAGAGAACTAAGCAACCAGGTGTACGAAAATAATCCCCAAAAAGTGATATTATCTAAGCCACACAAGCACTTTAAAACTACACGCATCGCCACATCAGCTAATTGAAAATTACCGATCTACAAGATCACAACAAATAAAACGAAACCAGCAACTATCATATACAAGCAACTTTACGGAAATGAAGCCCAGAGTCGCTTATAATTAGCAGACATGGCAACACTTGGACTGAAAGCCCTAAAAAAAAAAGAAAGAAAAAAAAAGAAAAACACTCTCCTGTCTCCCCAATTCGGTGCGTTCACTGCGGTGGCATCGGTGCCTCTCTCTCTCTCTCTCTCACTCACTCTGAACGCTACAAATGGATTTAACTAAACAAAATATACTTCATGCTCAGCAACAACAACACATAAGGTCCGTTCAAAAAGGATCTAATGCAACGTGTTGTACCTGTGGCTGTGGGTTTTAGATTAGCTGTGGACTCACACTCGCTCAGTCGCTCGCTGGAAGAGGTTCCAAAAGGAGCTACCGTTGAGAAATCATTGCACTTTTGCAGGCAGCCAGCCATGGTCACAATGCGACTATACTCTTACTCTATAGCCTAAATAATTATATCCCTAATGCAAGGTGAAGCTGTATTTTATTTCTACTGTATATCCCATTCACATTCAGATCGTTTTCAATCCCAAATACAATGCTTTAACTGTTATTATTGGCTCCTTACGCACCTGCTTGTCAAAAAACCGTCAAAAATAACGGTATGTGTTTTCACAGAAGGGAAATTTGTATTCTCACGGTAATTTCACCAAAAATTACTAGGTATTTTGCCGTCAAATTTAGTCCCCCAAAACTCCCGGAACACAAAATAAGGGGCCGTTTTCACATGGCGTGAATTTCAAAATTGCCGTCATTTTTGAAGAAACTTCCAGAAGTTTTGCTCAATGAAAACGGGGCTTAAGTCATTTGGGGTGAAATGTTTATATGATTTGTACAAGCGCCTGTTGCAACCATGTGTGGGACGATGATGTTTTTCCCTGTTTGCTTAAATGTTTTCGCTTTGTTAACAGTTGCTTGGAACATCTTCTGGATAATGGTGCTGATCCATCAATGGTCAACTCAAAGGGTTACAGTGCTGTTCACTATGCAGCTTACCACGGCAACAAGCAGAACCTGGAGCTGGTGAGTTTTACCGCAGGTCGGCTCTAAGCAACTGTGTGCAATGCTTCGCTGCAGTCAGAGCTCACTCCTGGGTTCCCACGGTCAGGAAATTCCTGGAAATATTTTGAAATTAGAAAAATATCTTTCCAGTACTGGAAAAGGTCCTGGAAAATAGATATGCATTGTCTTTGGTTATTGATTTTGTTAATACCTCTGAAATGACAAATTAAACATTGGCCAAATTGTCAAATATTATAATACTAGCCCTTACCCGTTCAAAGATATGAGCTCCGAAATAAAAGCGTGTTATACAAAATTCCTCAACTCTTAGTGCTCGTCAGGGTGCCGGGGTCCCCAGTTCACATATGATTATTTCGGGGATCACAGCCTGAAAAGGTTGAGAACCACTGGCATACACTACCTGTCTTTTGGCATTGCACATAGGAGTAAGCGACTCGTTATTGAGCTGAATTATTGTTATATAGTCCTGGAAATCGGGTTAAATATTCTGGAAAAGTTTTGGAAATTAATTGGTAAAAATGTGTGGGAACCCTGTCACTCAGACTGAGATGTAACCTTTTTTCAGCTCCTGGAGATGTCATTTAACGCCCTAGGAGACATTGAGAGCAGTATCCCCGTCAGTCCGCTGCATCTTGCTGTGAGTCTGTGTTTTTAGCAGTGTACGACACAAATCCTCCGTGTCCTTCCTTATGGGATCATTTGGTTCCATTTGTATAGTCTCTGAGTTAACCCATTTAGGCCTAGAATTATTGAATGCTTTAACCAGTGAAAAATAGCAGATATACAAGCTCACAGTGCGGCACCGAGTGCCGCGCTGCGAGCTTGTAGATCTGCTATTTTTGAAAAAGTCGTGGAAAATGTGTGCAAATCTTTGAATATATGTATTTTTAAAGCGAACTCAAATTTTGCTTCTGGGTGGTCCCTGGAACTAGACATTTTGAGATGAGGGTCCATGGCCAAATACATATCATTCTGGGGGTGATTCACATGAAAAGGTTTGAGAACCACTGACATAGTAGTAGTCTCTCAAGAACAGACTAACTGAGCTCCAGTTAAGTGAAAAGGACCTTTTCTTTGACGATGGCCGGCCAGATTGCTGACATAGAAACATAGGGTTTTTCAAAAAAACCTTAGAAGGATTCAAAAGACACTTATAGAATCGGGTCAAAATTCAAATTTTCACGATTTTTCAAAAATAGCAGATCTACAAGCTCGCAGTGCGGCACTCTGTGCCGCGCTGTGAGCTTGTATATCTGCTATTTTTCAATGGTTAAAGCATAAAATAATAATACACAATAATGTGTACCCGTTCTGAATGGGTTTTAAATGAACCCTCCTCTATTCCCTCAGGCTGATAAGGGCCACTGGCAGGCGCTGCGCGTGCTCACAGAGACGGCGGCCTACGTGGACGTGCAGGACGCCGCGGGCCGCTCGGTGCTCTACGTGGCCGCGCAGCGAGGCTACGTCCGCTGTGTGGAGGTCCTGCTGGCCCAGGGGGCCTCCTGTCTCCTCAATGACAACCGGCTCATGTGGACTCCTCTTCACGTTGCAGGTAACTAAGGCTCTGTGAGTTCTGGATGACCGCCAGAGACGGGGGCATATCCAGGTGCATACCGGGTGCATCTCTCCATTCCGACATGTCTCCTTTCCGACAGACACTAAACCTATCTCTTACCCTAACCCTAACCTTAGCCTCTATGGAAGTGTTGCCACTCCGACAATAAGAAGTCACTGTCGGAGTGGCGACATGTCGGAATGGAGAGAGCCCCCCGTGCATATCATCTCTGGCAGTCGGAAAGAATGAATTGGAACTACCGTGTCAAGGCATAGCGCTATTTTCCCCACATTTGTATGCATTGAGGTAAAAAAAACAAAAGTTGATACATTAAACACTGAAGTTTATACATTAAACACTGAGGATTCTGAAAAGTGTCCATTTCATGTTTTGGAAAAAAATATTCTTGCTCATTTCAATGGAAAATAGAATGAGAAATGTAAATAGAATGAAAAAAGAAAAGAATGTCAGGGTTACCTGGCATCTGCCCAGACACGTTGGTTTAATACATGACATTTCTGTTTTTATCTTCCATCCTAGTGTGATCGTTTTGCCCATTGTTGGTTTATGGCGAAGTAACACTCTAATTACGTCCTATATAAATGTTACGTTTTGGCAAGTATGAAAACGTTGTCCTGATATGTTTTTGTATCTTTCCAGCTGCCAATGGTCATACAGACTGCCTGCTCATGATGATTGAGAATGGAGAGGAGGGGGACCTCACCAATGTCACCGACACATTTGGCCAGTGAGTAGTTTTCTGTCAATGTTGATGAATGATGTTTACTGAAAATTAAGGGATCGTACATTTTCTTTTAGTTATGAAAAAGGTTGAAAGGTTTCCCTGTCTCCATCAGGACCCCATTGATGCTAGCTGTTTTGGGAGGTCACACTGACTGTGTCCATCTCCTGCTGGAGAAGGGAGCCTCACCAGATGCCAAGGACAAGCGGGGCAGCACTGCCCTCCACAGAGGGGTGAGTTACACTGACCCTCACTATTTATCACTCTGGCAGGGCCTCATAATGTCATACAAAGCTTAAGCATAATCGTCTTGAGGTTTACAGATCAGATTACACAGGTCTAGTGCATTGTAACAGGGACAGACTCGCTTTCTCCGCTGATATCGACAATAAGCCCCTGTGACCTACTTAATTATGTATTTATTATTTAACCCATTTAGGAGGGGAACCCCTGTTTGTAACTATATCTTTTGGAACAGGAACCCTTTTGGGGTTCTTGTTGCTATGTACTGTATATAGCAACATATCGTCACTGTCAGGCAGAAACCTTGTATCTCCAAGTTTCAAATGTACACGTTTATTTTTTTTATTTTTATTTTTTTTCGTAATGTAAAGCCCTGCTTCATCATACAAGACTGTCGCACAACACTAGTGAAATTTGCAGATCTACAAGCAGATCTGTGTGCTTGTAGATAGGCTATTTTCACTATTTTAAATATTTTTTAACATGATGAATACAAAACTAATGGTTTTGGACAAAGGTATCCAACCAAAACATTTATTTTGTTGACATTTCTCAGAAAACTTAGGTCAGGCATTTTTATAATCAGCCTCAGTCCTAAATGGGTTAAAAAGAAATGAGAAGACTAATTGAAAATCGATTCCATGTTCCAAATCAGTACATTGTTATAATAGTATCTATGCTCTTTTCAACTTTTTTTGTTTCATAAATATGTTGGTAATCAAAAGTCCTAAGAAACCACAGTGGTGGAACATATTGAAAAAGCTGCTGAAAGTTAGGGTCCCATTAACTTTACTATACAGGAGAGAAATACAAAAAATAAATCTTCTTTAAAGCAATTATGACTCTTTGTCCTGGTCCTTAAAATGTGTATTAAAATGTTAAAACTGAAAACTCCACTCCAGTGAGCCATGGTTATTTTGACTTGCAAAGATAATTATTAGTATATCTAGATTCCTGTTGATGAGTTTTCAATGCCTAACCCTAACCCTGTTTTTTTTTTTTTTTTTTTTTTGTGTAATTGAGGTCAGTAAACATGAGAAAAGACTAAACATATAAAACAAATACATTCTATGTCATAAGACCTTTAAGTAGCATGTGAGGGGTCAAACTAGGGCTTTGTCATTATTCTGAATCCATTGCAGCACTTGAGAGACTTGAGAGAGAGAGTGGTGTCACCGAGGGGTCAGAAAATGAGAGTGGTGTCACCGAGGGGTCAGAAAATGAACTGCGTCGTGTTTCAGCTCTAAAGTGACAAGTGGGAGATTAAATAACATTGGTTTCAATAAAATCGCCGCGAATATCGGCATTTTTAGGTAAATACACAACATGACAACCATTTTAAAGTATTGTACAGTGATAACTAAAGTCTCTTTAACATATACTTTATACTATTGCCAAAAAACGATGTAAAATAACATGGTTTAAGATGATTAAAGTCGGGATGTTTAGTTGCCTTGTCGCCAACGCTAATCACTGCATCTCATAATGTTGTTTACATGCACAATAGCACCTCCAAGTGGCAGCTGAAAGTAAGGCAATGAAAGGCATGTACTCTGTTATGGTGAGACATCAATATAATGAAATCGTTTGCAAATCAGAAAATAAGATATCAGGAAATAACCTGTGATATGTTTTCTTTCATTTGTCTGAATCGATTATTTTTTATAAAGGTCACAGTCATTAGAAAATGATGTTTTGAGCAGCTGCTCTCGTTCATTTAGCAGACTTCCGGTTCTGATATTTGTCACTATAGAAGCACCTCCCGAGCCGCCATTGGACTCGCCCCATGAAGTGAACGTAGTTGGCCTAACTCTTCATTCTAGGGCTCTGCATTGCAGGCATTTATTTTGCACAAAAAACATTTCCCTTGGGCTAAAAACGGCTCCTACAAAACTGTTAAAAGTGATGACTAAACCATAGTTTTGTGGGTCAGTTTTAGCAGAATGAATGTTTTTCGTGCAAAACGAATGCTTGCAATGGATTCAAAATCATGACAAACCCCTAGTTTGACCCTCACCTGCTACTTAAAGCAGATTTATTTTTTGTTATTTTTGTTTCCTGCTGAGTAATGTTAATGGGACCCAAACTTTCAGCAGCTTTTTCAATATGTTCCACCACCACCACTGGGATTTCTTAGGACTTGATATGTTAACACATGGGCGGCCAAGGTTTATAACATTTATAGCTGTTGCTGGTGCCACCATTGACTTACGTTATGTTTTGATGAGCCCCGCAAGCTTCGTGCGTGTGCACGTGCGTGTCCAGAGAAGATTGAGGAGGTACTCCATCTGTTTACAAACGCTCGCGAAACTCGCGGTAAAAAAATCGCGGTAAATTCGCGGTAAAGTGTCGCCGTGAAAACAATCAGCTCTCTGCCTCCATGGGGCTGTTTTTACCTCATTCTGAGAAAAAGCCGTTCTTATGTTTCAAAGTAGAATCTAAAGCCATGTAAAATCCTTCCGTGTGGGGAGAGACAGGGGGCTTCCTGCCCTGGCTGGGTGACGTAATGGATTCAGGGCATGCAAAGGGAAGCTGCGGTCTCGAAAAGTTAACTATTTGTTGACTCGTCCCTCGACGATATAACTTCCTGTGGCAGGGTGACATCTAGTGGCCAAATCTCGTCCCTGAACGAGTTTGGCTCCCCAAGTGTTAATACCAAAATATTTTTGAAGCAAAAAATGATTTCTGTTTTGTTCCCCTTATTATTCATAGAATGCCTATACCAGGGTTCCCCAATTAGTTTTCCCCAAGGGCCGAATTATATCTAGGGTACCAAGCCAAGGGCCATAACATTGCAGGGGCGACGGTGGCGTTCCCACTACTCCAGCAACGGTTCAGATATCGTCGTTGTCGGGTGAAAATCTTGTATGTCCAAAACCGTTTGTTTTGCATCGCGAGGCGTTGTGTGCTTGTAGATCTGCTGTTTTCACTACTTTTGTGTGACGGCCTTGTGTGATGAAGCAGGACTTAACTTCGCAAAAGAACATACAAATTTGGAGATACGAGGTTTCCACCCGACAACGACGATATACTAGTGCTGTTGCTGCTCTTATACCACCATTATTACTGGGGTTGGTGGGGGCCAGACAGTAGCCCCCCGTGGGCCGCAAATGGCCCGCGGGCCGCCTATTGGGAAACCCTGGTCTAATTGGTGGATTTTGTGTTCCTGCTCCAGGCGGTGTTGGGCCGTGATGACTGCGTGACAGCCCTGCTGGAGCACAAGGCCTCTGCTCTGTGTCGGGACGCCCGGGGCAGCTCCCCCCTGCACTACGCCGCCTCCAGAGGACACACGGAGATCCTGGCCAACATGGTACAGGCCGTCATGGCCAGCGACCCCCTCGACAAACTGCTGGACAACAAAGACTACACCCCGTTACACTGGGCCGCTTACAAAGGTTGGCCCGGGCTTAGGCCTGTCACAATTATTACATAATCATCTAATCGCAATTATTACATAATAATCGTCTAATCGCAATTATTTGACATAATCGCAATTATTTGACATAATCGCAGTTATTTGACATAATCGCAGTTATTTGACATAATCGCAGTTATTTTGTAATAATCGTCATAAATGTGAATGTTGAAAAATGTTCATACATTTTCATAATTTTCAGAAATAGTGGAAATAGCAGATCTACAAGCTCACAACGTGTCGCATCGCGACGCGTTGTGAGCTTGTAGATCGGCTATTTCCACGTGTTGTGAGCTTGCAGATCGGCTATTTCCACTATCAATGTTATTTTTTTAAGTAGAAAGTTGTCAAATATGTCAGTAATTTCTTTGTGTATTTAGGTTTTGTGTCATATCTGCCATGTGCAACTTCAAAGCCTAAAAGCCAAACAGAAACGACAAAAACACAATTAAATCGTTAATGGCAATTATTTGAGTGACAATGAATCGTCTTGTAAAATGTCATATCGTGACAGCCCTACCCGGGTTTGATTCGGACAACGGCATTCATTTTCTTCTTACCATGCTGTATGCAGTTCAATAAATGCCAATTGTGTTGTCCCTTGTGCCTGTCTGACTTCTTCTTTCACAGGGCATGAAGACTGTTTGGAAGTTTTACTTGAACATAAAACACTTGTCCACGGGGAGGGCAACCCTTTCACCCCACTGCACTGTGCTCTGTAAGTACTCATAATTTAACCACTTAAACCGTATACGCTTAGTTGCCTGGGGTCCCCCCGGGGGGTCTATACTTAGTCCCCCTTTTATGGGTTGTGAGCTTGCTACTTTTGCAGAATGAACAACCTTAATCCTCTGGGTTACAGGATGAACGGCCACTGCGGTGCAGCAGAGAGACTGCTGGAATCTGCTGGGGTCCACATGATAAACACCAGAGATGCCAAAGGACGGTTAGTCTATGGAGCACAATAATCACTGCATTATTCAATATCATCCCTCCTTCCAAGAGCATACAAAGACCACTGATCCGTAGCTTTTCCACGTTCAAATGTTCAGTAATGTTTCCTGCGCCTGCTCTTGTGATCTTCATATTTCACAGGCGTTTGCTAACACAGGAATAGCACTTAATGCACACAGCTTATTAACAAAACCTCCCAGATGTTGCTCATGAGTTGCGTTGCCTGCAGGACCCCGCTCCACGCGGCAGCGTTTGCTGAGGACGTGGCAGGACTTCAGCTGGTTCTCCGCCACGGGGCAGAGATCAATGCAGTGGACCAAACTGGACGCTCCGCCCTAATGGTTGCAGCTGACAAGGGACAGAGTGGCACCGTGGGTAGGTCCTAGGGCATTCACCAAATATTTGAATATTTGCATATCAACGTTGTTCACCGAAGTAGAATATTCGCTTTTTTTTTTTTTTTTTTCTTCTTTAAGCTTGGCTAGATAGGAAGTCATAAGAATGAGTTGTCAATGCTCCTGGTGGATGAATGTGTTAATGCTCTATACCAGAGCTTCTCAAACCTTTTTAGGCTGTGACCCCCAAAATAAACATATTTGAACTGGGGACACCCACCCCGACAAGCGCTTGGAATTGTAGGTATTACATTTCATGTGACTCGGTTCCGCAGATAAATATTGTGAAAATAGCTGATCTACATGCTCACAACGGCTCGCAACGCGAGGCGTTGTGAGCATGTAGATCGGCTATTTTCACAATGTTCACCTCTTACTTAATATTTGACAGTTTGGCCAGTCCTGTCGAATATTCGACTATTCGAATACTTTGAGGTCGAATAATTCGAATACTAAAAATCACTATTCGTGAATGCCCTAGTAGGTCCTCACAGAAACCGCACTGTTTTTTGTAAAGCAGTGATTGGTCTCCGCTTGATGGGACAGACGTGCATAAATAAATACACACTGTTGTGGATGCTGTGAAGTGCAGGGTCGCAGGAGGTAACATGTCTTTGTGTTGTTGTTACCCAGCCATCCTACTTCACCGGGCCAAGGCTGACCTCACACTGCTGGATGACAACAAGAACACTGCCCTACACCTGGCCTGCAGCAAGGTAATCTTGTTGTTCAACCCCTAAAGACAGCTTAACACCAGCTGGAAATTGAGCAAAACATTATTTTGTTTTTGGGGTAGTGGGTATATTTGTCAAATAGAAACTAGAAGTAATGGTAACCAAAATCAATTCTTTTTTGTCGATTGATTCTTTTGTCTGTTTTTGTTTTTGTTTTCTAGGCCCATGAGATGTGTGCCCTGCTTATTTTGGGGGAGATCCACAATCCAACTCTCATTAATGCCACCAACAGTGCACTGCAAATGTGAGGACTTAGTTACTAATTATAAAATTCCTAGATTACTTGTATTGTGTACTTTGGTGTCAATATTATATTACGATCTGGGAATTCTGGGAATTGATGAAATAATATTTTATCAATTAATAATATTATTATCATGGAAAGTGGTTTTGAACTGAACTGCTAATGCTTTTTAAATCCCGGTATTTGTTGTTGTTTAAAATCTGTAAAGAAAATCTTATTTAAGTATTCATCGCATCAAGCAGCTAAAGACTTGGACTTGCACTTTCAAAGTGGCAGAATGGGAGACCCTGAGGTGCCGGCTACACAGAGCTGGATATTTCTGAAGCTAGACATTTTTTTTGTGCGATTGGGGCTTGCAGCCACACAAAGCTGGATATTTCGGCCGCGAAACTGGATATTATTAAAACCAGATAAATAAGTGAAGACATTGAAAAATATCTGCATGGTACACGGATATCTCTGAAGACTTTACTGTGTGTGTGCTTGTCCCCCTAGTGGAGGTCTGGGGACTCGGATTATTTTAGACCTAGATATCTTTGTCGTGTGTGGACCTAGATATTTTTCTGTGTGGATATCTGAAAAACCGGGCTATATGAAATATCCAGCTCCGTCTGGCCTAGGCCTGAACCCTGTCTCTAATGTGCTCCCACTCCCCAGGCCCCTTCACCTTGCAGCACGCAACGGCCTGGCTACTGTGGTCCAGGCCCTCCTGAGCAGAGGAGCCACCGTGCTGGCTGTGGATGAGGAAGGTGATGAACCCCCACATCCTCCTCCTCCCTCCATTCTGTTACCCGCTCCAGTCATTCACTCTCACCACAGCTGTAGTATTTAGTTTAAATCGGCAAGCATGATACTTGATTACCACATAACCTTTTAACCACTTAAACCCGACTCGACCTGGTTAAATGGGACACGTGAGCTTGTGGATCTTGCTATTTTTGGCTAAACGTTCCCTCCCCCAGAACATGGATGGCTGGGGTGGTTTTTAAGTCAGTGGTTCTCAAAGTGGATTCCAGGGACTTTGTGGGTTCCTTTTTATGGGGGTCTAAATTGACCCATACTAGTCTGTTAAGAGTGTACAAATGGAACCAAATGAACCCTAACGGGTCCATTTGGTTCCATATGTACACTGTCAGAGTTAAGGGGAGACCATGAAATGTAAGGGGGTCTAAATTGACCCATACAAGTCTGTAACTCTGACAGTGTACAAATGGAACCAAATGGACCCTAACGGGTCCATTTGGTTCCATTTGCACACTGTCAGAGTTAAGGGGGAGACCATGAAATGTAAAAGTTTTAGAACCACAGGTTTAAGTGGTTAAAGTTTATCGTGGGACGTGTGACGCGCTTCGTGTCACACGGAAAAATCTCCAACTTGTGGAAACTGCTGATTGGCTGATTTGTGTTGTTGTCGTTGTTGTTGTTGTTGCCGTGGTGACAGGCCACACCCCAGCCCTGGCCTGTGCCCCCAACAAGGACGTGGCTGACTGCCTGGCTCTGATCCTGTCCACCATGAAGCCTTTCCCCCAGCGGGACCCTTCCTCCTGCTCTTGCTCCCCCCCCAGCGTCTCCCCCTCCCCGGGTCTCAACTTACTGAAGCACTGCGGCATCACGGCCGCCTGCGCGCCGCTGCCCAACGGCAGCCTCCACAACGGCTACGTCAAGGACCGCCACGGAGCGGCCGTCGGCCTGGACGGGTGTCTGTCCGAGTGAGGCCGCCCCCCACCCCCGGCCCAGCCCAGCCCGCCACCCCACCCCAACAGTCAGCTGCTATCACCGTCATCACCACCAGGGGGCGACTCCCTTTAACACAGCCCAGAGGACCAGGAGAGCACCCACCCCACCTGTCTGTTCTCTATGTATGTATGTATGTATGTGTGTGTTTGTGTGTCTGTGCGTGTGAGTGTTTGGTCTTCTCTTGAGGTGCAGTCAAACCTAATATGCAATTAGATCCCATTCCTCCATGTCCCGGTAGTGCTCGATACTTAAAGAGACTGATTTGCTCTACAAGGTCACTAGAACGAGCTGTGGCGCCTGAAACAGCCCAGCAATCTGGCCATCCCCCCCCCCCCCCGAATCATTAAGCCCTTTAAAATCACTTTGGCATAATTATATAACTGACAACTAATAGCATGGAGACCCGTATATCCTTGTCTGTCATTTGTTCCATATCGTTCAGTATTTAAAGTCATATCATCTTCGATCCGACTTGGTGACCTTGTAGAGGAATGCATAGCCTCCCCAAAAAGAATGATCAAAGATTTTTTTTTCCTTTTTCTTTTGTCCATTAGCATAGATTTTTTATGAAGGAACCATACAAGGGAAAAGTACAAATTTGTTTGAGAGTGCAATGCCAGTGTACTACAGTACAATTCTAAATTTGGAAAAAGGGTCATAAAGAAGTTATTTCCGTAGTATACTTTTAATGTACGGCCTAGAAGCGTTTTTTTTTCACAGAAGAGAATTCGGTAATGCTGCTGAATACGTAACGCCGGTCTCCTTCCAAAGGAGAGCCATGTTTGGGGTCGGCAATTCTAACATCGATTTTGTTCTCAGTGCTGACTCTTCATTTTAAAAAAAAAAGAAAGAAAGAAGCTACATAAGTGTTTGTTAAGCTAGAATGTTTCTAAGCATATACGTTATGACCAAAGTTGATCAACACTACTATGGCTATAAATTATTTATTTGAGATGAAACTGTACTGTACAGAGAAAGACAATAGATCTTTGATATACCTCGTCAACTCGTTTAGCAGCTGCTTCATCTTCACCCAGGGTCCGTAGGCCTAACGTTCTCTCCGTAGGACAAGAGAACTACTGTAGGATAGTGACTGACTGAGGCCTTGTTTATCTCTTAGATGAAGGCTTTACTAGTAGTAATATCTGCCAACAACACCTCATCAAAACGTCATATATCTGAGCACATAAATGAACAAGCCATTTCAATTTATTTCCCATCTCTTGACTTAATGAGCAGTATTTCTTTTCTTCTTTTTTTCCTCCATTATTAGATGTCATAATTAGAATGGCCTAAATATCGAAAGAGAGCAATCAAGTTTTTTTTTTATTAAGTCTCTTAAAAAAACGTCTTTGTTGTCTGTAGTTGAACCAAGTGTCAGCGTTTTTGACTTTAACAAGCTCATATACTTAATGCCTCGTGTTTGGAGCCGGTGATCTAATTTTCTCCATTTAATATAGCTTGTATCTTGACTTTTCTGGTGGTCAGCTCTGATAGGTTTGACAAGATGGAGAGTGTTTCTGCTATTTTGGTTTGGCAGTTTTCAAGCAATATTTTCTTTTTGGCCTTTTTTTGATTTTAGCGTTATTATATAGACAATCACTGTCACAAGGGCTTTTGTTTCCCTGGAATGTTTTTGATTATTTAATTATTATTTTTTTGTCAGTTCATTAAAAAAAACTGATCTAAAGACTTAACGAATGGCTCTGTGCAGCGGGCATTTTACTGTCAGTGTCAATACAAATGCACTGGATCACCTTCATGGCATCTCATGAAATGCCTTTTGATCCCTGCCTTCTGTAACGCATCGTCATTTCAGTTAGAATGCTTTATAGCGGAGTAGGACCAGTCCTGAGACTTTTAGCTAGGTTTCATTTCTTTATTTCTTAATGTCTTTCAACCATTCGATATCTTAGCGACAGCATTTGAACACAGTTGAACCAGAGTTTCTAGAGAAAAAAAATACAAATAAGTGTAACTAATTTATATGTTTCCTGGTGTCATAAGAGACTAGAGCGAATTTCTAACCCTTACTAAAATGATTATAGGGCTAAGAGGAAACTAAGAGAGAACTTTGGTGACGCTCCGCTAAGGCCAATACCTGTTTTCTTTTTTTAAATTTCAGGAATAGCAAAAATCCAAATAATTGTTTCATTGGTGTTCCTTTTGTTGTCGCCTCACCTGATGTTTGGTACTAACATACTAAAGATGATTGTATTAGACCACTAGAGCTTTTTATGACTTGGACATTATTCCTAGCCATTCTGCGCTTTGTTGCCATCTGTTGATGGTTTCACAACAGTTTTTTGTCACTGACAAGATAATTTCATATCAACTCATGAAGAAATGGCACAAATACATGCGTTACTGTAGTTGGAGTTTGACTGGATTTGAGAGGAGGAAGTAGACTATGTCATGAAAATACTACAAATAAGTATTTCATGTTGTACTTTGATCAGCATTATCTCCATTTCAGAGCAGTGAATTATTTCACCAGTTTAGTGTTTTCAGAAAGCTAAGATTTCTAGTTCACAATTTCAAATGATCACGAAAATCGACTGAAATGAAATGGACTTATTTGACCCCATCCCCCTTCCCAACCTTTGTTCTCTGGGTCAAATTGGTTTGCGGAACAAAGGGATTTCTAATGTTTTTTATGATCTGTGTAGGAATAGATACATTTTTGTAGTCTCAGGACCTGTGTTAATGCAGCAGACAAAACTCATTTATCAAATCAGAAATATTAATGGAAAAAATATTTAGTATTTTTTATGGGATGGTCCATGGTATATAGTTTCCTTGATCCTACAGCACTTAATTAGATAGTCAAGCACGCACTTTAGTACGTTCAGGTCCTAAGTGTGTAAAATGGAGCAAATGTATGTATGTACTTATGTTTACATGCATGTGTTTTTTCAGCCGAATAGCGGAAGAGAGATTTGCGAAAGACAAGCAAAGGCTGCAACTAAACTGTATACTGACAATGCATCGTTGACAAAACAAAAAGTGTCATCTCTAAGCACTTGGGAGCAGTACCACGCACCCAGACTTTTTGTTTTGTTTTTCTGGAGCAACTAGTCCAACAATGTCACTAGATCACATTACTCAACCTCCTATTATAAAAGCAGGCACTGACCTTAGGCAGCGGCAAAGTGGTGAAAGTCATACAACACCTCAGGCTCTTCCAAAAAATATATATTTACAAAAGAAAACTAGCCTACATATTTCCTCTGCCATCTGCTACTGTCAGACAGGTCGGAATGGGCAGAGATCTTGCTCTTGTGATGTCCATGTATGGCCAGTAAATGGAGCCATTGCCCCCCTGCAAATATACAAATTGTAACTGAATCCTTTTTTTGTGTCACAGTATTCTTATATGTGCTTTTCTTTATTTGTGTGTACCAATGGTAGATGAGTACTTATGTGCATGGAGCTAGATCGCAGTTTTGTTGTAAAAATGGATCAAACAAATGGAGCATATACAGTATATCTGGAGTCAGTAATGGAAAGTAGTGAACGGTCCAATTGTAGCAATAGAGAGAGTGTGTAATAGTGTGCAGCACAAATATTGCACTGCCATCCATTTAGGCCAATTCAGTAAATCATAGCATAGATGCCAATGGAAGATTTAAATGCGGGTTAGATGTGTGAATCTTTGGTCACAAATGAGGCCTATTTTGCCAAAATTTGTTAAGGGGGAGATCCCCCTTAGTAAAGCAGCAATGGATTTATGCATATGTTTAAGCAGTTTACAGTCTGACCTTCAAATCTGAGCCATGAATTTACTGACTGAAATGAATGTAGGGTCAGTTTAGAGCAGGACAATTTGCTTTCTCCTGACTTTAAAATATTGCTCTTCATTTGTGTTGTGTAGATGTAATTATACAGGTAGCATGAAAAAAGAAAAACCTATAATTATCTTACATATTAGTTGTGTATTAGTCTTCCTGCGATGAGGGTCAGGGTAGGTTTTGGCATTTCTGTTGAGAGTATAGGCCTACTGTTTTGTAATATTCACTAGTTTTTCCCCCTCTGTTTTGTGTGGAAGGTAGCCTACAAGGTAAAGCGAAGACAGTAGGTCTGATGGATTAAAAGTGTGTGTTCATCCATTCCATTGAGATTGCCTTACAGTACGGAAAACAAGACAAAAAAAGGACTACAGTAGATACCATCACACACATTTGATAGCCTATATTTGACAAAAATGCACCTAAGCTACACCCATCTAGTGCCATAGAAACCTTTATTTGCCTTTAGACATAACTCATATTAACTTGGTCAGTAACTTAAGTAGATAGTCAGGATTATTATTTTGTTTGGAGCTGCATGTCCTTTATTGCCAGGTATAACAGTAATAAACTAAGTTTAAAAAAAGGAAATAAAATCTAAGAAGATATTTGCATGGAATAGTAGTCATTTAGCGCAGGTATTCTGTTAAGATTTGATGTTACTATAAATCTGTTTTATAATTGGACCTTTCAAAGAAATATAGTCAGTCATTTTGGTATTGGCAAAGCAATCCCTAGGTTGTGTGTTTGTATAACAATGTGGTTTATAATGTGTGTTACCAGGGGAGAAATATATCATTTTAGATGTCCACTAAAGCATGGTGTAAATGGGATTGAGTTGCCTCAATGGATGTCTCGGTTCTTACTTGAAATAATGCTCTAAATGGCAAATTTCAATTCAACTCTCTTTGATCCACTGTTGAGCCTTTTGCCTTAAAAGCTTAAACGGACGTGATATCTGGCAGTACCTGATAAGTTGCATCACCCCCCAGAGTTATGCTGCTTTGTTGGATTGCTAAATTCTTGGCTAATTTTGATCTAATGCTTAATTTATGCTCGTATGACCGTGTTGCATGCCCGAAAATAGCTAATCTATAAGACCACAAGGTGTCGAATCCGCAATGCGTTGCAAGCTTTTAGATCAGCTGTTTTGGGTGAGCAACATCCTTGTGTGACAAAGTATAAATCGGGCTATACAGGCATCTGTGGGTGTCACGAAGCACACAAATCAATGAGGTAGCACATAGCTCAAGGTTGCCATGGTTGCAGAGATTGTTCTGAGAGGTTAGGATATTGCCATATTTGCCACTGTGAAAGAATCGGTCATAATTCACTGATTAAACAATCAAAACTTTGGTCTGTCCATTGTCCAGAGCCAAATAATACAGAATAAAAGTGGGGTATAGGGCTGTCACGATTATGACATTTTACATGACGATTAATTGTCACTCAAATAATTGCGATTAACGATTTAATTGTGTTTTTGTCGTTGAAAATTACATTTCTGATTGGCTTGTAGGCTTTGAAGTTGCACATGGTAGATATGACACATAACCTAACTATACAAAGAAATTACAGACATATTTGACAACTTTATACTTGAAAAAGAACCTTGATTGGAAATAGCCGATCTACAAGCTCACAAGTTTGTAGATCTGCTATTTCCACTACTTTTTGACTTTTTTTTACTATATGAACATTTTTCATCATGGAAACGATTATGACGATTATGAAAAAAAATCACGATTATGTCAAATAATTGCGATTAGACGATTATGTAATAATTGTGACAGCCCTAGTGGGGTACCTCAAAAAAAAAGGAAAAAAAAGAAAAAGAGTAATTAAATTATGAGGACATTTGTATGGCTATGATAACAAAGAGTTGATTCTCTGATCCATCTTGTAAAGGGTAGCATAATTGCTTAAACCAGCCTAAACCAGAAATGTATCTACGCAGAAGTGTTAGATTAGTGTCGGCAGATGTCTAATGTTTCCTACCTTACAAAGGGGCAGTATAATGCACCTTGCGTTTTTATTGGACCTGCAGTTTTACCTCATCAGTGATCTTTGTGTGACGACGCTGACATTGATTCTGTGATTATTTTTTTCCCTTCGTTTTGTCTTCTCCTGATGCCAGTAGTTTTAGATTTCTCTACTAGTGTGCGCGAGTGGTTTTTTCTGTAGATGCATGTTGCACAAGTCCCCTGTTTAATATTGAAGAGAACTAATCTTTTTTTTTATTTTTTATTTCAACACATTTCGTCTTTGTCTCACAGTGAAATCCGGTGTAAATGTTATTCAGGTGCAAAATGTACCCCTTTGGGTCCATTTTTACACTCAAAGATAATGAGCACTACGGATTGCACTGTGTATACGAAGCAGACAAGTGTAAATCCAGGGCAAGTCATGATTAGGGTACAGCCCAGTGTAAAGAGGGAGATGATGGTAGCTATGTAACTTTACCTCTACACGTTAAGTAAAACATTTATACTGTATGACTAACGCTAGTTTGACCGCCTTTCCCCACCCACATCCTTGTTTATTTACCCACCCGCCCACCAGTAGAACAGTGTGATATCCAGCGCAGTGGTGGCATGGTGCCTTTTATTTGTTACTACCGAAAGGTACGGTCTTCCATTTGTACTTCCCGGAAGCCTTATAATGGGGAAACAAATATATACAATACACACAATGAACGTACAAGACTACAGTTGATGCCCTCTGAACATGACGAGCCTAAACGATTCCCTCTTGTAATAGTCTGCGTTTCCAATGGGTGGCCTGTGGCCGAGTGCTCCGTTAGGACGGAAAAAAATGAAAGGCATGTTACCCTGATGTGATTTTTGGACACATTGGAAGGGAGAGGGATTAATAGAGTACGAAAGCACAAATCCAAAGATGGCACCTCAAGGCTAAGCCTAGCTCCTAACACCATGGAGTTTAAGGAGCCTGTGTGAAGTTTTGGCATGCAGGGGAAGAAAGGCATGAGACTCGTGTGAAGTGAGGGAAAACAAGTTTAGATTGTCAGCAACACATGAACTGTAGAAAGACAACTGTCTCAAACCAGAGCATATGAATTCTGATTGTTGTTCTCAATTCTTTTGGTAGGCAAAAGACAATGAATTTAACAACGCAGTCCCAAGTTGTCACATGGTACATTCATACAAGATACAAGTGATTATGTTTAGGATAACTGTTTGTTGTGACTGTGTTGCAAATTGATTGTGGAGATTGTTTTGTGTTATTAGGGTAGACTGATTAACAAAAGTAGGGTTGCAGTAGTAAGCTGTGTGCAGTGTTAATAACAGTGTGATCATACTATAGAAGTAGTGTAACATTTTGTTGTCTTCTTATGGCATTATTAAGGCATGAATCCTCTTTATCGCTGACCTCGTTTTAAATAGACAAAAGAAAAAAGTGCAATAACCTTTTGTTTATCATTGCTTCCTCAGTTGGAAAAATAAAACTCAATATTTAATATGCCCTTATTTGTTAACACCAAAAGTCACTCTCCTGGAGAGAATTTGGGATTTAAAACAATCCTTGTGTTTGCATTCAGAGAAGTGACGTTTGATAGTGGAGTGTGTGATATTACATTATTAAAACTGTGATCGATATTCAATTAACGCTGCCTGCTCAGAGAAAGGACCGTGCACAAGTTGAAGATAGATTTTGAGTAGGCGCGTGTTTTATTTTAATAAATGGGCTTTGATGGTATTGTATTATGGACTTAGACCTAATTCCTTGAATCTGGTTAATAGCTGATAGACATGTTCATTTGCATGTGTAGATGTATATGCATCCTTTTCCTCCTTGAATGAAATGTTTTCTCAAATATTTTAGACCTGCTGTCAGTGAAGTATGCGGATAAAAGGAATTATGAAATGCCTTATAATATATTTGTTTTCATTGTTGAGCATTAAGGGTTCCTATGTATCCCTCCCTTTTTAGTGTGTAGCCTAAAGCTTGTACAGTTAAGAAACTCATGAGATTTATATCTACTGTATAGCCTATGTGTTCTCAGAATCTGTTACTTGGAGGTCCTGTGATTGTGGTTTTTGAGTAACATTCCCCTTGAAAGTGCCGTTTGTTTTCACCAGCAGAGGACATGTCTGGGAAAGAAAAAACTAAAACATATTGCAAGAAGGAGTGAGAAAAACAGCAACCCTGAAATGTTCAAAACATTTGTTCCCCCCCAATGTATATCCCTAGACCCTCTGAACTGAATGACACCCAGGTGTTTGTTCAGGTGAACTAAGGCAGCAATCTTCTGACAGAGCACCTTATTGACTTGCTCTTTCTGTGAACCCACAGTGGAAGTAGTCTCACACCAAGCTTGATCATACTCAAGCAGAGCCATATCAGACAAAATGTCACTAGAGGCTGTTTTATACTTATAAGACTCTGGCCTTTTCAAGTATAAAACAGCCTTTAGGAGCCCCATTGAATGTGCTATTAGGAATAGCCTACTGTAGGAAAGGATGTATACTGCATGTTCCGACATTATGTTAGTGAGGTAGTACCCTAGCCTTTTCTGTTTATTCCGCTTCACCATTGATGATGTTGATCCCTTATTGCGACTCAAAGCTATTAACAATCCTATTACAACTGGACTGAAAACGGGCATAAGTCTGCCACTGAGGCAGTCTTACTTCATGACAGATTTTGGAAGAGAAAAAAAAAAGATAATTGTTGCCTGTTTTACATTGAGTGGCTTATCTGGAGAATAATACCAAGGAGCCCTTTACATGAGTAGAAGGACTCTGGATCAGGGCATATGATGAGTTACAATCAAATAATTTCTTGGTGCACCTTCACAAAAAGTTGGCTTGTCCACCCAACATTCCAAAGTTGTTTTGTTTTAAGTTTTGTTTTCACAATCTTGGCCCATTGGTTTTAGAAACCTCTTTTGCTTTGCTGGTGGTGAATGGAGTGGGCATATGTTTGTTAATGACAGGGTTCCCTATTTAGCCTAACGCTAATTACCTCATTTACAAATCTGCAAATAAACTAGTCTACTGTGTGTAAAGGAGTCGATGCCATCACCAGCAACATGGTCTGTCTGTAGACCTGTGATGACGACAGGACCAAGGAACTTACTCTAATTAAGTTAGCCCATTTAAATCATGATCAGTTCTAAAGATACAGGCAAAAGACACGATTCAATTTCTGTAAGGCCGATAGCACCTTGTAAGATTTCTTGGATACTGCTAAGCACCCCAGTTGGCACCCCAGTCAGCTTCTTCTGGATCAGCATGTGTAAAAGCCACATAGGAAGTGTCTGTTTGGTGCGTCTTCTTCCTAACCTATTAACATTTTGTTTAATGTCTTAATTTGGCTATATCTGATTAATTAACTTGTCCATGGATCACATACTGTCCCAGAGTATGCTGGCCATAATTGTTCTATCAACAGTTGACTGGGATAGAAACTGCAGGTGCTTGGGTGCATCCAAGAAGTCCAGGCTAAAGGCTCATTTATTGTCGTTTCACGAAGTATGAATTAGCCTTAAGCCTGACGCATAGTTGAATTATTTATATAAACGATCATGTTAGCGTCACTTGCTGTTTTCAGTAGCATTTTTCCTACCTCCTTGTTTTGCAGCCTTGTGTATCGTTTGTCTCTCCACCTGTTTTTGACTTAAAGCAAATCTATTCACCGTATGGGAATACAGTTTCTATCATAAGCAATGGTAGTTATACATGAAGTGTGCTTGGTTGTGCTGTATGTGTATATGTCTATTTGACGTGGAAAAAAAATATTTATGAAAAGCATTTATACAACAAAAATACCACTGGAATGTGAAGCCAGACAATGCTATGATGCAGATTCTGATGATAGTCTCTCCCCTTTAACATTCAGTAATGCATGGCCACAAGAACCATCTTTTGAAAATAACTTTTCTTCTTTTTTTTTTTTTCTTTTTTTTTTTACTACCATTTGTTTCGAATTCCTCTTGTGCATATACTGTGTGTATACTGTATACAGTGTGTGTGTGTGTGTGTATATATCTATCTATGTATAAATATATATATAAAACACACACGTATACCCCCCCATAGTGTACTAGGACGTTTACAGCTTCGTGTTTTCTGGCTTAGCCATTCACCCTGCAGCTGGACTTGTACCACAGGTTGTCGTGAGGTAGATGCGTGAGGTAGATTTCACCATCCCGTACGAGGGTGAGTCCCCTGACCGTCAAGCCGTATGCCTTCTAAAGTCATCTGTCTACTCCAAACCAAATTCTGCTATTTAGGTGTCTGCCCCCCCCAACCCTCTACCCCACCCTCCTCACCCCCCCATCGCTCCACAAGGTGTACAGGACATGGGTAAAAGGCTTGAGGTTTTCTGATCAGGCAATGCCCACACACACCTCCTCTAGGACAAGACCCCACCGTGTCCCCTTCACCCACTAGCTCACCTAAACCTCAAGCCATTTATTTCTTCTTTTCTTTTCCTTTTTTCTTTTTTTTTTTTTCAACAATGCAATCCTGAAAGCACTTTGCCTTGTTATTCCTTTGTGTGAACACGTGAATGATAATTTGTTACGAAAAATGTTAAATATGTATAAGATCATTCACTGTTTTGGAAAAACCCGCATCTGTCTTTCTGACATTAAAAGAAAAAAAAAAGAGAATTTAGTGACATGAAAAACCTGAATCTATTTTATAAAATGTTTGCTGCAGCCAATTGGTCTTGTCATTCAGTATTGTGGCTTAGGGTTGTTGGTGTTCAATAA
The DNA here is from genome assembly GCF_963921795.1 of Nannobrachium achirus. Taxonomy (NCBI): domain Eukaryota; kingdom Metazoa; phylum Chordata; class Actinopteri; order Myctophiformes; family Myctophidae; genus Nannobrachium; species Nannobrachium achirus. Next base: position 36,289,330 of record NC_137818.1, on the reverse strand, counting down.
AGTGCTATTGCTAAATATCTACAGTGTCTTAAGTAATTTCTTACCATTGCACCACTGTAGTTTCACACACTTCTTATCTTTGTTAGTGAATGATATGATATAGTACTTTATTGTCAGTTCACACTGAAATTTGTCTTACGACACAGCAGTCATGTATTCAAAACATATATACAAACATTTGTAACACATCAAGGCATACGTGACACGCTGAGTCGCGGTGCAGCCCCTGTACCAGCGCACCAACAAATGAATGAATGGGACCAGGCAAGAACTGAACAACACAATGATAAAATGGTCCAGCATGATTCCATTGCACCTTTGGAGGGACTTGTTTTGAACAATGCAGATGAGTAGTTATAATCCCTCAACAATAGAAATGTTTCTATTTTTCTTCTTAATTATGTGAAAAGAAATGTCACATTCACACTAAAGTGAAACGCAACTGATGCTAGTTTACAGATTAATTTTGAAGCTTACTGATGCTCAATGTGATTTTTCCTACTCAGATTTGAGTTATAAATATAAGCACTAAGGTGTTGGGAGACTGCAACTCAAGTATTTATTTTATCTTAAGTCTGCTCACATAAAACATGCAATGTCAGTCTGATTCGGATCTCAATACCCACATAAAATACAATATATTGCATTTAACAGAATGATTATTCAATTGCATAAGCAAGAAAATCCCAGTCACCACCATACACACCAAGCTTCATTTCCTTTTTGCCAGCTTTAGTAGGCAAGTGAAATGATAGAAAAGAGGACTCGGACTCCTGTTCAGGAGTTCTCTGGGAGCTCCGTCTAGGGGACCACCAATGGACCCTTAAAGTTCTTTAAAGAAGATTCCATTTCTGCACACAATTAACACTGATCATTTTACAGTGTAGATTGGGGTCCCAAAGATACAAACTGGCTCCATGTGTACTCACTCAGAGTTACAGACCTGCAAGGGTCCGTTTGGACCCCTGGTGTGCCCCAAATCAAACGTTGAGAGATGGTGCTCTAGAGAACACGCTATCAGTGCATGGGTTCCTTAGTTCTGACTCATACATCCGCATATTTTGGGGGTTGTCTCAATTCCTTTTCATTCACTGTGAGGGTCTATACTGTTAGGAGATCACTCAGGTGTTAAGTAACAGTGTGGCTGTATTCCCAGCAATCCACCTACTCATTGCAGTACAATAAACCTGCTCTACTTTGGACTTTGGCTGCAGTTTCCTTCTTTTACTGTGCTTTCTGGTGACATGCACCACATTAAACTGTATTAACAACATTTACACGTGACGTGAACCATGGTGTTTTGTGTAAGTTAATGTTAGGACATAGAGAGATAACACAAAAACATTTCCGCATTGCTGGCTGAAGCCTGTGTAGACCCAGAGAATGCATTTTAATGTTTTTTCGACCCTAGAAAACCAGTGCGGTTACATTAAGCTATCCAATCAGAATCCTGCAAGGTGGGGCTTCCACTTAAAGGATGGTTGATGGATTGTTCATATTATTGATCCTCACTAATGCTCATGATGATACGGTACCATTTTTCTGTACCCGCCCACCAGGGACATCATTGATGGGGATTGGGGAATGAAGCTAATGGAACATGTAGGCTTTCTATTCCTGAAAAATGTGTACCGGTATGATATAAATACAGGCACGTGCACACGTAGACACCAAAGGGGTCTTCAAAGTGCCCTCTCCAGACCATGAATGCAGTTTTTTACTATGGTGAAAGAAAAGAAAATGCCCTCTTTCCATGCAATACCTGAAGGCAGCATTCAAGACTCTCTCAAGACTTTGTCCAAACTCTCCTGAACTTGAATGCAGCATCTTATATTGAAAGAATTTCCCTCTCTGTGTAGAAATAAATGCTGTTACGCCACAACTCCAGCATTGACTTGATTATGGTTAGTTCAGTGTGGTATCAAGCATCGAAAATAGCTGACCTCCAAGCTTGGAGGTCTGCTATTTTCAATATTTTCACTAAAAGGCCCTTTTAGAGATTCCAGCCCCTGCCTCTCTAACATTCTCTGCACGTCCCATTATAAATATACACAAACAAGTGTATGCAGTACAACACATTTAAAGGGGTGAAATTATTTTTGCTTCATTTGACTGCAGTTACATTGTTAGTTAACTTAAAATAAATAAAAGGTAAGAAAATATGGATAACGGGTATAAAGGTAGGATATATACAACGCACAAGAATATATGCACACAATTGAAATCAGTTTTCTCAGGCAGCCAGTTAACTAAAGGAGCTTGATATGTACTGTAGTCTGACGTCTCCATAATCCTACAACCTACACCATCCTCATCCTTTATGCTGCAGCACGAGGCAAGCACGTGGAAGAGGAAGGTCATGAAGACAGTGCCAGAGGGGACTCCATCTCAAAGACGAATAACTTATATCCTAGATAGCAGTGATGAAAGAAGTACTCACGTGTTTTACTTTATTAAAAAAATATTGTCAAGTCAGTAAATGTATCTTTTGTAAGTATAATCAAAACCTACAAAGTAACTAGTAGTTACTTCTAGTTACTTTACACGACTGCTGCTAGGTAGTAGGTGCATTCTTTCAATTCATTTTATGCATTGTTGCTGATAAGCTCAAACAGATATGAGTGGGCCTGTTCGTCGGTTATCATAACATTTTTTCAATATAGTATTTCAATGGTGGAAAGTAAATAACTAAATGTACTTAAAGTACAATTTATTTGTACTTTACTGGAGTATTTCCAATTTTCAACACTGTTACATATACTCCACTACATCTCAGAGGCAAATATTCTACTTTGACTCCTTTATGGTTATTTGAAGACTTTAGTTACTTTGTAGATATACATTATTATATTATAAAACATACATGAACAACTTTAGCCCAATTTTTTACATGGGCTATTTGAAAATAGTTTTAATTGTATTTATTATAGACCAAAATTATGCAGGAGATAGATGCTATTGATTGACGCCCCCACTTCACTCGTACGTAGACTACGTAACGTGCGCGCGTACGTAGCTGCGAGTCGCAACGTAAAGCGTAGGATGTAGCCTGGGACGTGGCTGAGAGTTGGAGAGGAGGATGGCGAGTACGAGCGGAAGCATGGTGGATTCGGAGAGCGAAATTCAAGCAGAGGACTCGAGGGGGAATGAAAACAAAAGGAAAAGGAGTAAAGTATATAGCTCAGCAAGTGATGGACATGATACGGAAGACAGTTATGCTGCAGGAATGAGAGCTGTCAAAAAAGTGGATGGAATATTTAGTGATAGGCACAGTGTTGCAATGTTTGTGGGGAAGAAACTAGGAGAGGTGAAATCGGTTCGAATTGCTCGAAGTGGAATGGTAATTATAGAATGCAAGTCAGAAAAGCAAATGTTGAAGGCAGTACATGGCATCACGAAGTTTGATGGCCACAGAGTTGAGTGCTATGAACTTGGGCATGGGAGAAGAAATGCAGCTGGCGTTATAAGTGGTGTGCCACTCACAATGGAGCTGGAACCATTTTTTGACCTGTTGGGGGTAAACAAAGTGAAGAGAATGAAACGCTTCAGAGAAGGAAAGAGTGAGGATAGTGAGTCACTGTACATCGAGTTCAATGGAGATTTGCCGAACAGGATATATGTTGAGTATGTAACCTACAAGGTCAGACCATTTGAGAGGGGCCCTCTAAGATGTTATTGCTGTCAAGAATATGGACATGCCGCGGCCGTTTGCCGAAGAACAAGGAAATGTGGAAGATGTGGGGAGGAGAAATGTAAAGATGAGTGCACAACAGAGAGGAGCGAGCCGAAATGTATCCACTGCAAAGGGAATCATTATGCAGGGGCATCAGTGTGCCCTAAAAGAAGAAGGGAAGAAAGTGTCAATAAGATTAGAGTTGAAAAGGGAATATCGTACGCAGAGGCAGTAAAGAAAATGGAGGGAGGAAACGAATTAAGGGCGAAAGAAAGACATGAGGAAAGATCAAAGAGAGCAGAGCAAACAATTTGCATGGACAGGAAACAGTTTCTGGCGTTTATCGCTATGGTAGTGAATTGTGCAATGGAAATTAAAGGGAAAACAGAAAGAATCAAGATGATTCTAGACGCGGGCAAGAGATTTCTGAAAATAGAGGATATAAGTGGAGAGGACCTGGACAAGCTACTGAGGGAAGGATTTTCTCCAACTCAGGATGCTGGGTCTGGGGACAGAATGGACTGAATATGGAAGAAGACAATGGGGGGGGTTTATAAATGGATGGACTTGAAAAGTACTGCATAATGACTATTATGACTCCTTAAGTGCAAGGAGTGCACTACATACTCCGGTAAAGTAGGTGGCGGTATACACCTTCCGGTTGTCACCCGCCATTAAACTTAAAGAAGAAGAAGAAGGGACGTGGCTAGCAACTTAAAGCTACCTCGTATCTACAGTAGAGACATCATTCTGCCCATAGGATATACATCGCGACTGTTTTATGTGTTCTGCTGTGTGTTGACGTAAGTTTCCTCAACAGGTTTTTAGACATTAAGCTTTAATTCCTCCGAGTGTATCTGCTGATTATCTGTCTATTTACCCTTGGCTGAACACAGTGGGTAGCTTTGTGGCTACTGGCATCCAGAGGAAACCAACGGTGTTAGCCAGCGCTAGTGTGGCTAGCGTTAGCATTACAGGTGGCTTCGCTAGTTGGCATAATGTTATGTACTTTAGATATTCGATGATGCTGTGTTTGTACAGGATGAATGGCTGTCTGAAAGGATCACTGATGAACCCAAGTGATCAGGCAAGATTTGTAATGTTAGAACAGCGCAGCATGTATCTTCATAGCGTGTACTTTAAACCCCCTTGCAGAGTTAGATGGGAGAAGGTAATGATAATCACCTCCAATGGTGTGTGTGTGTGTGTGCTGCTGAAAGTGGGTCACCACAGTCAACAGGGACAACAAGAATCTCTCCTCCTGTTATGTGGGAGCAGCAGGGCTGCGGCACTTCACACATCTCCATGATCACATCATCTTTATGTTTATCATCCAGCTCAGAATAGGACTGATTTGACATTCTGAGAAACGAAACGCATCTACTTTAATAATAAATAAGTGACACTTGTTTTCACGTGTGCTTCACCCGTCCATAGTTTTCTTAAGAATATGATTATCAACTCGCTTTTAAATTGTTTATGCAGTTAAAGCTGTTTTATAAGACTAGACGGTTTTATTAGTTGAATTTTCTGCATTCTAGAATTCGTTGTTTTGATGATGGGGACCACAGAATGCATCTTCTGCATCTCATTAGCGTGTGCCCATCTGAAGCAGAGTTGCATCCAGGGTACCAATCTCTCAAGAACAGACTCAAAAGGATTTTTTTGGACGATGGCTAGCCAGATTGCATCCAGGGTGGTAAATTAATACTAGCAAACACCCAAATGGGACCATCATGGCTATGGTCCTGCAAAGTCATTCATTCCATTCCACTCCTGAATAATAATAGTCTACTAACAGGGATCTTCAGCGTTTTTCAGGCCAAGGACATCTTAGATGAGAGAGATGAAGCAGGATGTAAATAGAATGTATCGACTTCCGTAGTATTTTGTGTATTTTCAGTTAACCAGTTAAAACCTCAATACTTACTGGCTCTGCACTTTTCCCCACTACACCAAACCTCTTTGCAGAAAGTATCGTTTTTTACAAGTTCACAACTGTCTGCAGGTCGCTTGTGAACTATTTTCGGCTAATGTCCCCCTAAGAAAAGTGACGCTAGGGTTGGTTTAACGATGGGTTGCTTGAAGTTAGCCACACCCACAGCTGTTGTTGAATGGTGAAAAGAGGAGTGGATGATATTATGATGTTATTAAATCAGTGTATTTCAATCTGGCCTTTTGACTTTCAGCTTTCAGGAAATAACCAAAAATACACAGGGAAGACATATTTAGATATTTATAACCACACCTGGGGGTCTATTAGAGTAATGTTAACTCCACAGACACATATAAAACAGAAAAAGTACAAAACTATGGAACTGTTTTTAAAAATCCGTTCCAATCGATCACACAAAGATTTGGCGGACCCCCTGTAGTAACTCTTGAGGACTCTCTAGGTGTCCCGGACTTGGTCAATGGTTGAACACTAAATAATGAACTCTACCTCACAACACAGGTTGTCATCTGTATGGCGTGATCGGAGGAAAGCCTGTCAGACACTGAATGGAAGCATTGCAGCTCATTCGTGAGTGAGGTAACATGAAAGCACTTCATCCCAAGGCATTTGCCATTATTCATGGCACACAGCTAAATCGTTAGTCTTAATTTAACTCAGACTTAAATTACCACTTGGATTTACTGTGGTTTTATCTTATATTATTCATGAGGGTGATTTTTTTTTTTTTTCTTCTTAAAATCTAACTTTGTTATCAATTGTCATTTCATCAGGCGATTGTGGGTCCCTGGAATGTACCATGGGGTACGACGTCACCAGGTTCCAAGGGGAGGTGGATGAAGACCTGCTGTGCCCCATATGTAGTGGAGTACTAGAAGAGCCAGTGCAGGTAAGTTGTTTACAGCTGCTAATGACAGATCTAGGGATGGGACGATAAGCGATATTATAGTTTATCGTGATTAAAAAATACTCATGATAATCGTATCGTGGAGATTTAATTTATCGTGATATCGTCCTCCGTCATGCACTGGGATAAATTCACCTTTTATTTGCTGAGCTGCATATCCGGTACCACTTAAACCGTCTATAATTGGTAAAAGGTACTTATAATATACGTACTTGATACAGTCTTTTTTCCGCTCTCTAACAAATCTCTTCTGCGACGCGTTGTGAGCTTGTAGATCGGCTATTTTTTGGCAAATGTTCCGCCCCGGGATAATGGATTTTGATTATCGCGATAATATCGTAAATCGTGATTTATTTTGTCACAATAATCGTGGTATGAAATTTTCATATTGTCCCATCCCTAGACAGATCATCAGACGTTTATGACGGATCATCTTAAAAAGACTTGCATCCTATGTTGTTGTGTCTTAATTAAGTTCATCATCTCATTTGTAATTTTGACTTCACCCTACAGGCCCCACACTGCGAGCATGCTTTCTGCAATGCCTGCATCACCCAGTGGTTCGCCCAGCAGCAGATCTGCCCTGTGGACCGCACCGTGGTGACACTAGCCCACCTCCGGCCTGTCCCGCGTATCATGCGCAATATGCTATCCAAGCTTCAGATCGGCTGTGACAATGCAGGATTCGGCTGCACGGCCACGTTGCGGCTAGACCAGCTGCAGTCGCACTTGAAGGATTGTGAACACAACCCCAAGAGGCCTGTCAACTGTGAGGAGGGTTGTGGGTGAGTGAGAAACCTCCACATTTCCACTGTGGAAACTTAAGGTGTCAGGAACGTCATTGTTTGCACAGGCTTCAATTGGATTAGATACAGAATTGGATTAGATACAGAGGATAATGGATCTCTGATCATTTAACAAATATGGCATGGAATGCATACACTTTATTTTTCAGTACCAAAATTGTGGATAGTTACTTTGACAACTATAAATGTTCATTCTTTATCTTTTCATCATCCAGTCACTGTACAATGAAGCTTGGCTGGTAATTTATTTTATTTTATTTTGCAATTTTTGTTTATTACATAGTAGAGTGTAGTGAGAAGGGAGACATGACATAAGTTGTATTCAAACTCGGGGTCCTCGAAACTCTGGGAGCAGTTTCTGGCTGAGCCACCAGGCAGTCCTTGGCTGGTAGATAACATTACATCAGAAGAAATGATGTAACCCAAATAAGTTCCTTGGAGCTAGAAAGAAAGACTTGGGTACCTGAAATTCCTATTCAGCAAAATGCGCATGTGCTCCCACAGCTCTTATTGCCGTAGTTTGTGCAACCTGCTGTCTCAGTCTCTGCTGTGTGCTACAGTGTCTCTTTACAAATTTAGCTAAAAGGAAGTTTAGTTTAGTGATGAGAGATGGGGGGGGGGGGGGGGTGCTTACATTTTGATGCTTACATTTTGATGCTTACATTTATCCCATTAGTAAACCATTGGAAATTGAAATTAGCGACACAAATTTAGAATACAGCCCTTTCTACAAAATATTTCACTCAACTTATTTCATATAATGAAAATGATTGCCTTCAAATAATATAGGTAAGGCAAGCTGTTAACTTACGTTGTAGGCTAAAAGTAAGGTGTGGGGGGAAAAAGCACAATGTTATTTTGGTATCATCACCACCCTTTCCATAACATTAGCAGACGTGAACTTAGAACTAACGAAACAAATTGTAAATCTAGACTATATAATTGCAATGACTATAAGATGAGAGTAGTAAAAGCTCCCACACAACTCTCTCAGACTGAGGTTTGACCGAATTCAAGTCATTCACAGTGGTTAACTACTGTGTATGGAATTTGTACCCACAAAAACCTACCTGCAACAGACAGCAATAGGCAAGGAAAATTGACGGCAAGCCGGTCATTGTTGAGAAATAAACCAGACGGGGTGATTAAATCCTGACACGAAGCGGAGGGATTTAAACGCCCCTGAAGGCGTTCATTTATAAACAATGACCTGCTCGCCGCCAATTATCCAACTTATTACACGGCTACTTTATAAATAAATTACTAAATTGACCCAAAACAAAAGTAATAACAAAATGAAGTATTTCATTGCTTACGGTAATGAAAGTATTCCATTAACCCATTTAGGACTGATGCCTTCTAAATCCTGACATACGTTTTGTGAAAAAAATACAAAACGTTATGCTGCTATATACTGTACATAGCAACAAGAACTCCAAAAGTGGTTCCTGTCCTGAAGGGTAAAAATACCAAAAGGGTTTCCCGCCCAAAATGGGTTAGTTTATGCCAGGGCCGTCCAGTTACACGGTCGCCTCGGAAAACAACAGGAAGTGTTGCTCAAATGGAATACATTTTCGGTCTGTCTATTTCTCGCTTCAAATATTTTCGAAAGCATTCTTGAGGCCAGTGTGCCCTGAGCCTTTGATTAGACACTACAGTGTTATTGAGCTCAGTGGTCATTATCCAGAAATAACACACCGCTGAATTCAGTGATTGACCAATCAGAATCAAGCATTCAACCAAGCCGTGTAATGAGGAGAGATAATGGTGAGAGAGTATCGTCTGATCGGCTGCCATTGAAATGCATAATACATGATGTGGATATAAATTAGATTGAATGTTCAGGCCGCTAAGCTGCCTTCGCACCTAGATTTTCAAGTGGTGTCCATATTTGGACATTTAAAATGTACTCACTCTAGGCTCAACCAACCTGCACAATAGATTGGAAATCTGTTGCCTGGTCTGATGAGTCTCGACGATCGAGTAGCTCGTCTTTCTTGACCACAGGCTCATACCTTGAATTGTAATTGGCTGATTAGAAATTGCATTCATGTGCTGTTGTATCAGACAATAAAATAAAACAATGCTGTTTAAAGACACTAGTAAACTAATAACGTGACCAGTTAGTGTATTATAAATTCCTTCCCACAGGCCAGACAAGGGGTGTCAAACTGCTTTGCATGTTGTGTTGGACTGGTGTGATATTTTAAATGACATGCGTTTTCTCTGGCTTCATGACACTGCAATATATTATCAGTGTAACTGTAACAGTTAACAAGTGTTTTTCCTCTCTTCCTCCTTTTGTTCCATCTCTTCCTCTTCCTGCAGGCTAGAAATGCCCAAAGATGAGATGCCCAACCACAAGTGCATCAAGCACTTACGAAGTGTGGTGCAGCAGCAGCAAACTAAGATTTCGGAGCTTGAGAAAACCGTTGTAGAGCATAAGCACCAGTTGGGGGAACAAGTAAGAACGCTCACTTTGCTTGCACATAAATACATCAGCTCCAACAGAACATTCAACACCGGACCACAAAGACAAAATGTAGCCTCTGGATGGTCCCATTGTTTACAATTTACGTGACCCTGCCAAAAACAGGTGCAACCTTGCTGTGAGCAATGGACAGTTTTTCAACACTGCAGAACTCCGGGGTGGCTAAATGTTGGAAATCTTTTCATTTGTTATCAGTTTTGGTGTGAATGTCCATTGACACTACTCATCAGTAAGGGTTTTTTATCATTGCAGCAGCTTTATCAATGAATTCATAACTTGGCACCACTTCTCCATTGAGCTGCGGTTAAGCCAAGTATAGGCTGTAGGAAAGAATATATATGTATATACTATATATATCTCATCTAAACAAATTTGAATATCGTGGAAAATATAATACAGAAATGTCGACCATCTGAATGTTAAATGATGTTCATTTATGGGCTTAATACTTGGTCTGGGCTACTTTTTGAACAAATTACTTCATCAATGCGTCGTGGCATGGAGCCTAATGGAGGCGATCAGCTTGTGGCACTGTTGAGGTCTTATGGAAGCCCAGGGTTGCTTTGATAGTATCCTTCAGCTTGTCTACACATCCTTCATCAGTGACCCGGGAGATGGCATCAGAAAGGCCAGGCGGCACCAATGCTGCAACTAGTCACGACTCCTTGCAACAAACTGTTATGCAACTCCTTGCAACTGCCATTGTGGATAATGGTTGCAAGTAGTTGCATGTTGCAAGGAGTTGCATTGATGTGGATGGGCCTTAAGATAAGCTCTACCATGCAGCAATGGACTCTGCTGAACCACCTGCATACTTTGGTCAGTTGCTTCAAGTCATATGGCGAGCCTGAGCAGACTGCAGAACATATAATTACCACCTGTCCCCTCTAGACCACCTTCAGAGGCCGGTCTCTTCCAAGTGCAACCAGAATCAAGGGTGTGGCTACACAACACTGAGTTGGACATTTGACAATGATAGTGATACACGAAAGAAGTTGAATCTTGTCTGCATTTTTGGGTCTGGTGTGTCTCATCTTCCTCATACACTCTTGATGGGGCCAGGAGATTTGGCTCACCAATAAGCTCTGTATTAAATACCATGGTTATTATGCTAGTAGTTTTAGCACTTTGGAGTGGTGCAAACTGCAGAGTCCTGCTAGAAAATAAATTTCGGCACCTCTGTGTGGTCCAAGTGAACACAACGGAGCGCTCCCTACCGGTGGTTCAGCCAATCACAAGCTTCCGCTGGCGGGTCTTAACTGTGTCGTGGTGGGTTTTGGATACACGCAAATAAAACAAAGTGGACCTACACCTAGTTAGGTAAAGTTAGCCGAAAGTTAAACCAATCTGGGAACTAAATCAAAATCAATATCTTTCTTCACAAATGTGTTCATAAAAGTGTCTACTATCACCTCTGAACTTTCTCAATCACAACTCCCTTCGGAAACTTTGTGGGAGCCAATCAAAGTTGGGGGTATCCCGAGGGCCTGGGATTAAAGGGGAAAAAAAAAAAGAATGGCCAATATGAGCGTATGAGGTGTGTAATTAGGGTATTTTGGGGCTGCTGAATCCATTCCAACCATTAGTTTTCAGTAATAATTACTCCTTGGCCATAAAATAGGCCACGAGACATATAATATTGGCAATAAAAAAAATGGTTGGAGTAGGGTTTGAATTCATGAAAACTATTCAAGATCAGGTGGTTAAGCGCACATCATGACACACAGGATAACATGATACAATCTGACAAGGAACACTTAAAAGGGTTTAAAACAGCATTAGCCAATTAGGCCTATTTTATGGCCAAGGAGTCATTTTAACTGAAAACTAATGGTTGGAATGGATTCAGCAGCCCAAACATACCCTAATTACACACCTCATACGCTCATATTGGCTATTTCTTTATTTTATCCCCTTTAATCCCAGGCCCAGGTATCCCGTTACCCCCAACTTTGATTGGCTCCCACAAAGTTTCCAAAGGGAGTTGTGATTGAGAAAGTTCAGAGGTGATAGTTGACACCTTTATGAACACATTTGTGAAGAAAGATATTGTATTTTGTATTGTATTTAAATCATATATTTTGATTTAGTTCCCAGATTGGTTTAACTTTCGTCTAACTTTACTAACTAACCAGCAGATGACATGGCACCCCAAAACATCACACTAGACTTAAAGCATCTTGGATGCTGTGCCTCTCCACTCTTCTTCCAGACTCTGGGACTCTGTCTGAAAAAGAGGCGGTCATTTGTGTAAAAGAACCCCCGACCAACCATTTAGTTCTTTTCAGATGGTTGACATTTCTGTATTATAATAATTGTTTTTCACAGTATTCAAATGTTCTAAATATTGTCTTTATTTATTTTTTTAGATTAAAACAAATGTTTTGAAATATTTCACTTTGAATCTAGAATATATGGAAGTTTTACTTTTTAAATGATATCATTAGATGATCCTGTGTGTGGGTGTGGGTGTGGGTGTGGGTGTGGAAGTTACTCAACAAGCAGTCATGGGATAATCAAAAGCTGTTACTTTTGATTGGATCCTTTGACAATAGTTAAATGAAACGAGTCATTGTATGTTTGAGTTCATCACGGGCTAAGCAATTCGGAGTTAACTGTCACTGTCACTGTTGTTTGAGTTAATCATATAGGCTAAGCAAACACTGGGTCACAGTCTATCTTTAATGACACAGCACATGCATATTAATATAAGCAAAAATACATATGTTTAAAATAAAATCATATTATAAAATTCTCTTTATCACCAGTGATCACCCTCACTTGTGCCAATGTTGGTACCTGTGCCTAAGGTTGCCTACCCTATACAAAGGCTGGAACCATACCAAACCTTTTAGATGATTAAGTTCTTTATATATATTATTTTTGGCAAACGCTATTCTTTTGACCTTGGATGATTTTGTTGGCTGAATAAGATTCATTGCTTTTCTGTAATGTAATGTAATCCATAGCACTAACCATGTTGTGCCAAAAACTCAATATCCGTTTTGTTCATCAAAAAAAGTGCTTTCAGTAATTTGTCTAATGGCAGCCATAATCATATCTAACCAATGGCCCTTTTTATATAGAACCAAATGAACCCTTGGAATGATCGGTCTCAACTATTTTTAGCCCATAAAGGTTGTGTGAATGCATCCCCTTATCTGAGTGTTTTGACTCTCCTAGAAGCGGGATATTCAGCTGCTGAAAGCCTACATGAGAGCAATCCGCAGTGCTAACCCTAACCTGCAGAACCTTGAGGAGAGCATAGAGTATAATGAGATACTGGAGTAAGTATCCCTACCAACCCAAATTAAAGCAGTCCCTTTTCTTTTAAAACACACTCAAAACCCACCTCTGCAGACTTGCCATCACCACCTAATCTACTTTGCCTTTTTTTTTATCATTCTAATTTGAACTATTTGTATTTTTAGCCAGTATTGTCTCTTTATTTACTTAAATAGTTATTTGTTGTCTTTTCTGTTTCTAGGTGTTTTTCAGTACTTATAATCACTATTATAAGTCTGATATATTATTTTTACATCAACTTCTGCTGTACATCCTACACCTACAGTAGTGTTTAAGACCCTCTCAACTTGAGATTTCTGAAGCCTACATTGTTTTGTTGATGGTGCAAATGTTAAGTTCTTACTTCTTGGTTGTGTATACCTGTCCTGACTTCAGCCTCACAATACCTTTCCCCTTACTGTGTTGTCACCAGGTGGGTCAACTCCATGCAGCCGGCCAGAGTGACACGCTGGGGAGGTATGATCTCCACTCCTGATGCTGTACTCCAGGCGGTCATCAAGCGCTCCCTCATTGACAGCGGCTGCCCCTTGTCCATTGTCAATGACCTGATTGAGAATGCCCATGAGCGCAACTGGCCGCAGGGTCTGGCCACACTGGAGACCAGGCAGATGAACAGGCGCTACTATGAGAACTACGTGGCTAAACGTATCCCTGGCAAGCAGGCAGTGGTAGTCATGGCCTGTGAGAACCAGCACATGGGAGAGGACATGATTCTGGAACCCGGTTTGGTCATGATCTTCGCCCACGGAGTGGAGGAGATCTTATAACAACACAGCTTGTGAAGCTGGTTCAGAGACACAAGTGGGGATGCTTTGCTTGGGGGGCTTGTGTCGAGTGCAATCTCTCCTATTTCGAATAAATTCTAAAGTATGTCTGGATTTTTTTTTTAAATCTGGTTCAACGAGGTTCACTCACAAGCTTGCTACCTATGCCTTAAAACAAGGACATTACTGACCAAATTCTCATAGTGTCCATTTTGCTCTTATGATGTTCGTTGGGGGTGAGGAGAATTTCCCACCCCCAACTATGATGTAAGAGCATGATGGCCGCTGTGTGAATATGGGCATTGAGCCTGGTGAATGACTATTTAATCTGACAGATGATGGCTAAGGAATTTACAAGAAGAAATGTTTACAAGTGTGATAAATTTTGTTGTGCATTACACAACCTGATTGTTCAGCTTCATGTCCTTATGGTAATAGGCTTCTCTGAACCCTCCATTCAATGTCCTCAATAATGTATAAACACTTGTAAATAGAAATATTATATTGAATTATAAACATTATCCATCTATTCCTCTAACTGTAATTAGACTGTGATTAGTTCTTTGTTAAGCTGTTTGTTTTCTGGGGGGGGAGGGAGGGAGGGAGGGAGGGTGGGGGAATTTATGCTTTTTAGACAGTGTACTAGGGCAGAGATTGAGGAAACGAGAGAATAGGAGTTAAATTCAAACTCAAGGCCTCGTGGCTCACAAGGAGCATTGTGGTCAGTGCACTAACCAGGCTCTCTTATTTTAAGATTATTCTTTTTTTCCCTCTGCATTTCTGCTTTATTTAGATTGTGATAGAAGTTGTGAACAGAAACAGGAAAGGAGGGACAGAGGGGATGACGTGCAGTAAAGAGCCTCGGGTCGGATACAAACTCTGGCCTTATTTATGTGGTACGCTTCTCCTACAACGTATGCCACTGGGCCACACTACCCTCCCGTAGTTTTGTTTTGTTGTGTTGTCTCCAGGGATGTTGACTCAGAAAGTTATTGTTTAATTCTTGCTTGCTTTTGCGTCATTTATTTTCTTTATTCTTGTGAATATTTCATGAGACATTGTGCTTCTCATTTTAGATTGTCCAAATTTGTGTGCCATTGGATTTATTTATTGTGTTGCCTTTTACATGAACATGCTTGAATGAAGATGTATGTAAATTTGCCTTTTCAATCCAGTTGAAGTTCATTGCAGGATAAAGAGAAAACACTGTTTTGTGTTTTTGTTGTTGCCTTGGTTGTATATAGTCAATATGTGGGTCCAGTGGAAGTGATACAATGGAAGTTAAACATTTGGGATAATGTGTAATACATTTTCTTTTTGACAAATCATAATGGTTCACACTTGTATGCTACATTGTTCCTAAGTTGTTGAAAAATGTTTTATGCTTTAAATATACATTTATTTCCCAGTATTCAGTTAGTCAAAACTGCTCATACTGACCGCTTTTCTGTATCATGGTAGTTGAAAATCACTCCAATGGTTTCTGAATGAGAAAAGTGTTGTACAACTACTATTGAGGCCAACAAGTAGACTTATGGCGAACTGGACTTAATGTCTCCAAGAGCAGAAGACGAGATAAGGTTGGAAGTCATTTATTTTTTCCCCTGTCAATGACTTTGTTTTGTGTCTTATGTGCTGTGTTGTACAGACAAGAAAGTAATAAAATCTCAAACTTGATCATAAAATGTAGTGTTTTCTCTTTTTCCTTTTTCTTTCCTTCTCCATGCAGTTACTTGTTTTTACCACATCATGTCACCAGATCTTTATGGCATAATCATTTCCCTGGGGCAGATCAGCTAAATACGAAACGACTAGGAGCCTTATTAAAAAAGCAGGCATTTCTTTAAGGTCATCGCATATTAATGCATTTAAACGTCGGGCTATGAAACCTGTCCGAAATGCTGACGATGCTAAAAAAGGGAGGGAGTGCCGCACCGGCAGACAGTTATGCTGCCTCAGGAGGGACTGTCTGTCTGTGCTCATTGTACGGGTGGTAAATAACGTCCGGTATCTGCTCCGGCTAGCCCCATTGTGTACAGTCTAAAGCCTTTGCCTTTGTGATCAATGGAATGTGGGCATGTGATCTACGCAATGGCACGCTGAACTATTATTGTCCATAAACATAATTTTGTCATGCGGCCAGCACTACAAATGTGTATTCTCCGGGCCGGGCAGCCAGGGCTCCCTGCTCTTTTAGTGCGGCACAAATGACGGTGACTGGGTGTCCTGTCCGTGTCCGCTGGAGTGGACTGCAAGGATATTATAGCCTAGCCTATATTAATTTTAGAACTACATATAGACCTACGTTACGTTAGCATTACCTAGAAAGAGGTTGAACTTGATTGTTAACACGTGCGCTTGGTAAATATAGAGTAAACCACACCCGCCGGGCAAAGTGCATGTACACGTATAGGCTCCAGTTCGAGCAGTGGTGTGAAGTAACTAGGTACATTTACTCAAGTACTTTATTTTTATAGTATTTATTTTTTTACTTTACTTGAGTATTTCCAATTTCCAATAGCCTACTTTTTACTTCTAGGCTACTCCATTTCGGATCCAAATATTGTACTGTAGGTCTACTCCACTTACATTTAACACTTAAGTTACCTCTTTAGATTTTCATTATTATTACAAAATTAATCACTTCAACCCTATACATTTTGGCCATTTGAAAATAGCTGATCTACAAGCTCAGTAGATCTGCAATTTTCAAAAGATTGTTGAAACTTGAAATGGGACATTCTGCATAATAAGCAGGCTAGCCTACTTTCACTTTTTGTACATTGACGCCAAAACTGTTGTACTTTAACTCAAGTAAATTTTGAATGATGGACTTCCACTTGTAACAGCAGTTTCTACAATGCAATATTGATACTATTACTTAAAGTAGAAAATGGGAGTACTTTCTCTTTCTCCCACCACTGAGTTCGAGGCGGTGCTACAGTGCAGCTGTATATGAGGAACATTTCATACTCTGAGTCGGGCGTGGGAGGGCGTTTGTCAGTCTTTCCCTCACATTTCGCTGTAGCCTTCCATCCGTCGACTCGCAGCGCCCCGTTCAACTCATCGCTCGGACTGACTCGCACTTGGAAATAGGGCTTATTATGTGGATATTCTCCTTCACCAGCACATTGGCAACTTAAAGTACAGCGGGGTCGACGCAGGAAAAGGTAACTGAGCCTCAAAATAGCGCTCCACCATGCCATAGCACTGATTGAAGTTCTGTGGAGCTTTGAATAGTTGATACATGTGCATGCTGTTATTATAGACCGTTCTTTGCGCTGCTGTCAAGTTTCGCATCTGGAATCAGCAGACGTATGTATTTTTCAGCTTATGTAGCTACAGTGCACGTTTGTTATCGTTGTCATTTTACTATTAATGTAATCATTTGAATGTTATACGGATACACCTGCCTTAATAGAATAATTCAGCTGATCTTCAAAAGGATCAATGCTTCTTCGTGTTAAATTCACAGTTGTATTTACAGTTTCACACATGACAACATTGGGTCCTAATAGTTTATGTTTTACTATACCTTCATCAGCTGCTTTGTGCAGTGTGCCATTTGGTTTCCATGAAGCTACTTAAGTTATCTTTGAGGGGAATTCATCCATCATTCTATGCTATTTAAGGAATTCTGGAAGTCATAGCCTATATAGACTCGGAGCTACTGTATGCTTTGCAAGATTTGGGGGCAAAGGTGTAAGATATAACCTACAGTTACTGTATGGGTGCAAGCCTGCAAGGTAGTCCACTATTACTTTTCCTACAGACCTACATGGATTCTGCCAGCAAAGATCCTATATTGATGAGGTAGCCATCTATCTATCTATCTATCTATCTATCTATCTATCTATCTATCTATCTGTCTATCTGTCTGTCTGTCTATCCATCATTTGTATGACTGCAGTTTAAATTGACCTTGTCAAAACATTTCATGTTGGGTACAAAATCTAATTTGCACATCATCATCCACACACACACACACACACACACACACACACACACACACACACACACACACACACACACACACACACACACACACACACACTATAGCCTACAGATAGATGACAAATTAGAGGGGGAAAAAACCCAAAAAGTGCATTAGTAAGGTTTTTGGCCACCACAAGTCACGAACAGCTTAAAGGTGCTTTGTAGATGTGCACACGTCTCTGGAATCCTACTGGAGGGATGGAAAACCGTTCAGCAAGAGATGTTCCCTCATTTGTCGTTTTGATGATGCTGGTGGTGGAGAGCAGGTCTAAACTCTCCCCTGGGTGTACAGTTGGGTAGAGATCTGATGAGCATGGCATATGATTCACATCCATTTTCATACTCATGAGACCGTTTAGTGACCTCTTGTGCCCTGTGGATGGGGGCATTATCATTCTGGAATAGAAATATTGAAATATGTCATCTAAAGGCAGTGGTTCTCAACCTTTTCAGGCCGCGACCCCCAAATTAATCATATTTTAACTGGTGACCCCTCCCCACCCTGACGAGCACTGAGTGTTGAGGCATTACATTTTGTATATTACGGTTCTGTTGCGAAAATAGCCGATCTACATGCATGCTCACAACTCCTCGCAATTTAGATCGGCTTTTTTCACAATTTCTGCCTCTAATATTTGACAGTTTGGCCAATGTTTAATTTGTCATTTTAGAGGTATTAAAAAGTCCTTAAATTGTCACTTTAGAAATGTGCAGATACCTTTAAACTTTGTGTTGGTTTGTTTGTTTGTTGATTGAGAAAACAGTGTTGCACATTAAGTTAATCATCTGGGGACCCCCCAAAATAATTTGGCGACCCCTCTTGGGGTCCCGACCCGCAGGTTGAGAACAACTGATCTAAGGTGATCTGGGCTCACAGTCACAGAGTATAAGAGCTCATCTTACTATAAGGCTCCCCGTTTTGCATTTGACACAAGACCTTTAACGGCATGTCAGCCCCCAGTGCCCCCCCACCACTCCCCCACTTTTACTGCCTGACTGTTCACTGTGACTATCTTTTTTTTTGTTATCAATTATTTTTATTTTCCATAACATGAAATTAGAGACATACATATGAATAGAACAAGAAAAAGTAAAACATTAATCAAAAGAAAAATGCAATTAACAGACAAACACAAACAATAGCAAAACAAGAAAAGGAAAAGAAAACCCACCCACCCCCTTTCCCCGGACCAACACGGAATGTACAATAGTGCATGCCTGTGCTAGGCTGTTACCACTATATAGTGATTTCTTGAATCATAGCCTTAAGCTTATCTGCAACACTGTGACTATCTGAAATAAAAAGCATAAAACGTCGCCCAAAAAATGTGAAGCATTGTGCAAATTAGGTTTGTTACCCAACATGAAATGATTTGACAAGCTAGATAGATAGATAGATAGATAGATAGATAGATAGATAGATAGATAGATAGATAGATAGATAGATACACACACATAGATAGATAGATAACTTTATTGATTCAGCTTCAGGCAACTGAGACAGCACAGCAGTAAAATATATAGATACAGGGCATAGCACATTTGTACATGGGACTGTACAGAAGAGGAACATCACAATAATGACACCCTTAAACAAAATATTGATAAAAGTACTTAGACGTATACACCCTTTACAATCATCCGGCCTGGTGAAGAACAAGAAGACACTGTCAACAAATTGTAAAGAACATAGACGTATATAGACCCTATACGATCCTCCTGCCTGATGCAGAACAGGAAAGAGTGGCAAGCTAAGCCTATAGTTATGACATCAGCACAAACCATAGTATAACGCAAGCTAGCCTAACCATAGGTAACGCAATCTGGCTAGCCATTGTCAAAGAAAGGGTCCTTTTCATTTCCTTTTCTGCGGAGCATAGAAGTCTGTTCTTGAGAGATTATAGGTAATGTAACAGTTTCCAAAAGAGTGGATGTTACAATAGTCACACAATTGTACACAACAGTCACTGCAACGTATTACTTTATCCCAACTTGAGATAAAGTACTTCCTTAGTCTACTTTGTATTCATTTGCAGTGGCCCTTCTCTGGGCCAAGTGGACACAAACCAAGCCCGTGAAATGCCCCCACAACATAACAGAGCCACCAAACCCCTCGCTGTCAGGGTCAAGCATTCAGGCCTGCACCGTTTTCTTGGTGTATGCCACATAAACACTCGCCAATTTGTGGAGAATATAGTGCATGATGACTCATCTGACTACAGTATATCACTTTTTCCACATCTCTGTAGTGCCTATGATTTCTGAACTCTCAAATGTCCATTTGTCTTTGTAATGAGTGCAGGGCTTGACGTTTAACTTTTTAAGGCACTTGCCCTTTGGACAAGTACATTTCCCATTCACTTGTCCAGGCACAAAAGTCACTTAGACATTAGACATTTCAGTGCTTTCTTTCTTATATGCATGCATAGGAGTCAGACATTGAAATAGAATGAACAAAAGGACTGACCCCCCTTGCTCCCTCCACCCTTCACTCCATAGTATGGGCAGTCCATAGTCTGCATACAGCACAAAGTTGCTAGGAGCGTCACAGAAAAAGTGAAACCAAAAGTCACTTGTCCAACGGAAAGTACATTTTTAATGTACTTGTCCGGAAGGATTTATTACTTGTCCCGGACAACAGGACAAGCTTTAATGTCAAGCTCTGTGAGGGTTGTAGTTACTGACACAGTCTGATCGATCATGTCCAGCATTGACATTCTCTGTCATCTGAGAAGTTGGTCTCCTGTTTTTCCTCACACTAATCATTAATGCACAAGCATCACAGTCTTTGAATGCAAATGTCACTTTAGTCACTGGTCCTATTGAAAAACTAGCCAGTTGAGCAGTTTGTGACTGAAGCACGCCTCCTGCCATCAACGCTTGGGAAACAGAAGGTCTCGGGTTTGATTCCCGGCCTTGGCAATGTTTCGTGTTGTCCTTGAGAAAGATGCTTAACCCCTAACTGCTCTCCTCCTGTGCTGAAACTGTATTTCCCCAGTGGGATCGAATAGGTCTAATTATTATTTGTATTTTTCTTATTTTGTTTACACCTGGTGGGTGGTAGTTAAGCTGTGATGAATATTGTTACTACTACAGTATTGTTATTGTATACACAAAGCTCTTCATTCAGCAACGTTTGACCACATTCATGTGATTGCAACTATTGTGTTTACTCAGCCGCACTGTTTTAAAAAAGCACTGGGAAATCTGGAAGCAGTTCAAAACTGGGGAATCTAAGTGGTATCATCTGTCTGTCCATTGCTGGCTTCAGGGAAGTTTTTAGTCAAGGGATCAATAATGTTGTGAATTGACACATTGTTATTAATATATATTTTAGATACTAGAGGTCACAAATGAACTAGAACGAGGTCATAGTGCTCTGACGGATAAGTGATTCATAGTTATAAGTATGGACGGGTTTCTGGTCCACGTTACACTGATAAGAACTAGATGCGTGCGCAGGGTCAGTACCAAAATTAGCCAATGAAACCAGCGCTCCCCAAAACAACAGGTTTGGGGATTGGTAGGAATTGATTACATGATACAGTCACCTGTGCATTTAGTCTCAATGTTTGTAAACAAGAAACCCGTCTATGCTATGGTTTATAACAGATAACAGTTATGATGTCAGTCAGCGCAGTAACGTTTTTTGTAAACAATTTGTAATTACTCCACACCACAGTTCTAACACGGTATTCTGTATTCATGTATTACTAACGATGTTGTTAGACTCTGTGACTGATTCAAGATTCACTTTAGCAACAGACTTGGACTGATCTCTGTGAAGTACGAGTGGCAAAACACATCAACGTTGCCTTCCTTGCTCTAAAATAACAATGTCACAAATCACAATGAAAGGGAATACTAGGCCGAGTGATCATTTGAATGTTGTTGTTGTTGTTATTCAGATGTGCAATAATGTTTTCATTTTACATACAGACTGGCAAACGGGTAAAACTGCTTGTGCCCTTACAAGTCTATGCAGGTTTGAGTTTGTTCTGCTTCGAGTGAAGTTGTACAAGGCTGCCTCCACACAAAGCCTATTACATAAGTTATATTCAAGTCAGAACTTAGAATGATGGACAGTACACACAGCCTGGGAGAAAGCGGGCCTCGCCTACATTTCCCCAGAATGGTATGATTCATGCTGTGGTGAATGTTCTCTTAGTTCTCTTATTTGAATCGTGACAGTTATTTTCATTTATTTTTAGCTCTAGAGTCACCAAGCATGTTGTAGTTCACTACACTACCCTGAGATGTCAACACAGTAGGGGAGGGGGACGAGGTCTAGTGGTAGGTAGGTAGACATCAAGAAGTTGTACTTTATTTTCTGTTGTTGTTCAGCTAAGTGGAATCCTACTGTGTTCCAAACATACAGTAAAGCTTGACCCGAGAAATGACCCCTTGAGCATACATTCCATTTATAGTAAGGGAGTATTCCCTTGTTCATGTAATGAGTCACAGTAGCATCTGCTTGTAGAATGTAATTTAGCAGGCTCTGGTTTAGAAGGCCAAGCGTGGGTTGTGGCGTGGGTGGCGAGGCGGAGGGAAGACTCAGAGACGGCCAGGGCTCCCCTTGTCTGGGTTGGCCTCCCTCGCTCTACATGCGTTAGTCACCCATGGCCTGGCTCTGACAGAGAGCAGCTGATGGGGGAAACACTTTCCATAGCAACCGAGTGTGTTCCTCCTTTTACCCTCTGCTAACCGCAAGTAATCTGCAAAGAATTCAGTGAAAATAATTGTCGTGATGTCAGTAGGAAAACCCACCGGTCGTGAGTTGCGTCACTGTACAGAGAAGTGAGAGAACCCGACCCAAGCTTTCCAACCACAACCTCCTGCACCCTTGGTGTTACAAAAGCAAAACGGCAGATTTCCTTGACACAAGGCGTGGGTGTTATGACAGCTTGCACAAACATGAGCTCGCATGGAAAAAGGTCATCCCCAACCATACCTTAAAACTAATCTTGTGTACATTGGTAACTGATTTGGAAGGATGATGTTTAGCACTTATTAAATGCAACCCCCTTTAAAAGCTGTTATCAGGACTTGATACAAAGGTCTTTGCTCCTTGTGTGGTTAGAATTGGATATACATTGACTTTTTAGAGCATACTATCTGCTATATTTCTTTTGCAGTGCCCTGAATGTGTCTGCTCCACTGTCTCTTTTCATTATTGTAAAGGGTTAGTTTTAATTAAAGATTTCCAATGTAGTTATTATGTTGTCACAAACGCTTGTTAATACTTTTCATTGGTTAAATATTTATAAAATCCACAGATAGGACTTAACCACTTAAAGCCTAGAATGCAACTAGTCGCAACTCCTAGCAACAAAGCAGTTTTAAGGCCAGTCCACACCAATGCAACTCCTAGCAAATGCCATTGGGGATAATGGTTGCAAGTAGTTACATGTTGCAAACAGTTGCAAAAAGAAGAACTTCTGGGGACTCAGTTTCAAGTTGTTACATGTTGCAAGTAGTAGTTACATGTTGAAGTAGTAGTTGCATGTTGCAAGTAGTAGTTGCATGTTGCAAGTAGTAGTTGCATGTTGCAAGGAGTTGCATTGTTGTGGACTGGCCTTTAAGTTTATACGACGAAATGGTGCATTCATTTATGAAAAAATATAAAAACAGAGAAAGTTTCTGCCGGACATCAACGATATGAGGTTCTGCATTAGGCATGCCGTCTAATTACCATATCGCTTTCTTGGTGTATACTTATGGCCTGTTATAACCTTACTGTAATACATGGCCCCATGGTACAGGTAGGGCTGGACAATAAGACAAAATAAAATATCATTATATTTTTGACCAAATACAATATAATATTGATATTGTGATGATGTTGTATGGATGACAAAGGTAAGGTACCTTCACAAAATGAGATTTCTTATTAAAATAAATCATCAGTAATGCCTATAATATATATGCCACTTAGTTATATTATAATAACTAAGTTATTATATTATAACTAAGTTATTTTGTGTTGTGTGTGTGTGTGTGTGTGTGTGTGTGTGTGTGTGTGTGTGTGTGTGTGTGTGTGTGTGTGTGTGGTCAGCAGAGGTATTGCAGGCTATATACAGACACGCATACATACAGACACGCATACACAAACAGCTCTGTATAGGAGTGGTGTGACCACCGATCAAAAATATTTACATATTGCCCAGGCTTACACACAATATAAATTCCTCAGTCAAATTAGGAGCCCCCTAAAACATTTTACTGAAGCCTAAATTAAGCAGACACCATCTAACATATAATTTAGCGAATGTCTGAGTGTCTGAGTGTCTCAGCGTTTCTCCTCGGTGGCTGGAGCAATTGATCTGAAATCGCATCACCATCAGCATATGAACACACCTGACATAACTGTGAAGCCCGTTTGTCACTTTCACAAATCGTATGCTGTATAATAGCATTTTTATGGTGTATCTATATCTATTTAGCCTACAGTACCCTTTGTGACCACACATGTTAAGGGAGGGGCGCTGTTGTTCAGGCCATGCACAATCACACACAAAGGGGGAGTGTGTGTGTGTGTGCAGGCGGCCAGGCGGGCGGGCGGGGGGAGGGGGGGGGGGGGGGGGACAGTATCTCTGGAGCCATTAAAATAAACGGGTTTCTTACATTGATGCTCCTACATCATGCAAGCACCAGTTAAAGTTACTTTCCATCCCTCATATACTGTGTGCACAGTGCACATCCCATAACCCACACACTGCACATCATTTGGGAGCTCATATCTTTGAACGGGTAAGGGCTAGTATAACTAAACCCAAGACTATAATTTGTAAAATGTATTATTCCAACGGCAGTGAATGTCGCTAGCCACACTTGACTGGTAATGATTTCCACTCTGCATGTGAACATTGTGCATGCAAATAATTATCTAATCAGGAAGTTAGGAGTCAGATTACTCAGATAGGCTTGAAATCTTGTTGTACCAGACAGTGATGATGGTACTCAGCCGACCATCATGGAAAACAGACTTAGATCACTGCTTTGAAGGGCATAAAATATAAATGTAAATGTATTGTTATTGTCAGGGTTGTTTGCACATAAAAGAGACTCAGTACTGCATTTTGTTTGAAAAGAACACCTATATTTTGTGGTCATTTATAGTACAGTTTTGTGGTTGGGATCAAGACTTAAGAATAGCTTAATGGTACAGTTAATATGGTAAGTAAGTAAGTCATAGCAGAGGCCTGTGTGTGTGAGGAAGTGAGGAAATGATCTTCTAGCTTTAGCCACACTTAGCTTTCTGTTCAGATTTCTCCCATCCGATTGGCTGCATAAACAAAACTGCCAGGCAACACTCTGCTAACCTTTCAAAGGAATTAGGCCCTTGTTAGTGGAGGCAGCAAGACCCTTTCAGAAATCAAAGGGAGCAAGTGGTTCCATGTCACTTGGACAGAGTGGGTATTATTTTTGATTGTTTCATTAAGTTTCTCTGTTCAGACCTGGCTGATGTGACATACACTCACTGGAGCCTGTATTTCTTTCTTTCTTTTTGGAACACAAGTCCATGGGATTTTTGAATGAGACCAAAGTTTCATGACCCAGGTGATGTGTTTCAATTATTTTCCGAGCCTTTAATTGATAGTGGTGACAGACAGGAAATGGCAGGAGTCATACAATACAGCGAAGGGCCCTCAGATCAGACTCGAACCCGCTACTGCTGCGCAAGGACTGAGTCTAATGGCATGTGCCCTATTGATGTGTGGGTTCACCCATAAGATTAAAGAATGGAGGTCCGCACACAGCTCAATGCTCCACAGTGTTTATTTAAAACATAAAGTTAGACGACGTTTCGGCCATCAGCTGGCCTTCATCAGGTCTGATGAAGGCCAGCTGATGGCCGAAACGTGAGGCGCCACCATGAGGCTGATTTGAAAAATGTGGGGCAGAGGTTCTAGATTGGCATCCAGGGAGTGTGTGTGCTCAGTTTGGCAGCGATCGGGCCAACGGCGCCGGAGATTAGCTGGTAACAACCAGGCCACACAAAACGGCCTGTTATAGCGCCACCATGAGGCTGATTTGAAAAATGTGGGGCAGAGGTTCTAGATTGGCATCCAGGGAGTGTGTGTGCTCAGTTTGGCAGCGATCGGGCCAACGGTGACTGAGATTAGCTGCTCACAAACTGCGAGGACGCACGGACGGACGCACGCACGGACGCACGCACGGACGGACGGACGGAGGGGAAAACATACTCTCCCTCAGCCTTCGGCTGGTGGAGACAATAATGTTATACATAGATTAGAGAGGGAGTTAGTGCATGTACATCAACTTCAGTGTCCAGGTGCAGTACAAACAGAGGATCAACATAAATAAAATTACAAAGTCAAGCAAATGATGTTGTACATAAGCCTTGGGAAGCCTTGCTGGAGCCATGTGGCCCACAGTTCCAGTTTCTGTAGCATGAGGCAGCTGTAGGCCCTGAACATGACAGTAGTATGTCACACTCACAGGGACCTCCATACCCTGATGCAGGGAGGCATTGGGTACCACTTTTATAGTCTTTGGTTGCGACCGAAGGTCGCATTATACCCTGAAAAACCTTGTCGCTTGTCTGTCCTTCTGTCCGTCCGGCTGTACAGGAAGTGATGTCAGTGTGATGTCACGTGTTTTTCAGTACAGGAAGTGATGTCAGGTGACATCACTTTTATGCCCATATATGACTCATTCTGTACCACATCACTGTGACTCACTGTCACTCTGTGCCTCATCACTGCTCTGAAGTTGATTGCATGGCAAAGCGAAAGTTGATCACAGTGATGTGGTACAGAATGACTCATATATGGGCATAAAAGGGATTTCACGTGACATTGTACAGAAAATGGAGGCCGAAAATGAGAATGTTAGGGTACCCCCTTATGCCCATATATGGAGATCCACAGGCATCAAACAAGTTTTTGTTTCATTCATTTATTCCAAACGTCACAAATAAGCCACATTTGGGTTAACATTCCTGATGATATCTCCAGAGACTATGAAACTTGGATATGTTTAGACTGACATAATTATTAACAGAACATTGCATGCATTGGCCCCCGGGTTTGAGGGGCCAATTAGATGATAGTAATGCACTAGAGACAGGGCAACACATTCGGTTTGATGTCATGAATATAAATGTAATAGTGAAATGCTCATACCCTAAATCATCACATCCATCCAAACATACAAAACCTAGATTTGAACATACATGAAATAGTGATGAAATAAGATTAGATTCACATAGAGACACATACTTCAGCACCATAACAGATGATGATATTAAATGTGCTTACTAAACAAAGTAAAGAATCATATAAAAAAATCAAATTATTTCAGGGGGTCCCCAGGTGATTAACATAATGTGCAACATGGTTTTCTCACTCAACAGTAAACAAACCAACATAAGATTTAAACGTAGGCTATAGAGGGTTTATGCACACTTCTAAAATGACAATTTAAAGGGCCTACACCATGCTTTTAAAACTATATTTTTTGTATAAATATATGCTCAAAATTGAGTCTTAGACAGGTTTTAACCCTCAACAAACACTCTGACCATTCTTTTTGTTTAGCTTTTTTGTCTAGCTCTACTATAATGAGGCTCTCCAGCTGCAATACCAAAACGGCCTCTGTTTGCTCAGGGGCGCATCTAGTGGGGTTTTAAAAAAAAAAAAAAAGTTTTTTGAAAAAGAAAAAAAAAAATTCTTGAAAAAAAAACTTTTTGAAAAAAAATTTTTTTTTTGACTCTGCATTGCATTTTTTTGAAAAAAAGAAAGTTTTGAAAAAAAAGTTTTTGAAAAAAAAGTTTTTTTGAAAAAAAAAAATTAATTTTTTTTGAAAAAAAAACTTTTTGAATTTTTTTTTTTATTTTTGACTCTGCATTGCATTTTTTTGAAGAAAAAAAAGTTTTGAAAAAAAGTTTTTTTGAAAAAAAAAAAATTGAAAAAAAAATGTTTTTGACTGAAAAAAAAACGGGAATCCGTGTGACGTCACACGGATCAACTCTCAGAACAGCACTGTTCTGAGAACCTGTGGAAAGCTTTTCATCTCTGTCTTCCCAAAACCAGAGAAAGACACAATGTACAGAAATAGGACTTTGTGAGGATAGGTGCCAGTGGGACCCCAAAAAAAGGTTTTAAAATAGAAAAAGTGAAAATTCATGGTGTAGGTCCTTTAAGGACTTTTTAATACCTCTAAAATGACAAATTAAACATTGGCCAAATTGTCAAATATTAGTGGCAGAAATTGTGAACTGGGTCCCCAGTTAAAATGTAATTATTTTGGTGGTCACAGCCTGAAAAGGTTGAGAACCACTGTCTTAGATCATGGCACAGCATTACATATTGTGCACAGAATTCTGACTTTCTCTCCCCCTCTGACTCTGCGCCACCACCCCACCCCACCTCGCTTTATGTACACTGTCGGTAAGGTGCGCGGCGGTGTAAGCTGGTGTGTTCTTTTGCTTGCAGCCAAGCTTTTGTGTTTCGTACAGAGGCAGACTAATCCGCCCCCCTTTCTTCCTTTCTCTCCATCTACTGTGTCTTGCACTGTGGTTCTGCCGCCTGGTGCACAGCCAGTCAGTGCAGAAGCAGCTACCATGTCCACCGCCACCCCCACAGACCCAGAGGTGAAGGAGCTTAACCCTGTCGACTTTATCCAGCTTCAGCAGTACATTGAATGTGAGTACAGCCATGCAGGCAGCTAAGGTCGGGAAGGCAGCTTTCCCAGCGCTTAACCACTTAAACCCTCTATAGTCTAGACCTGAGTTACAGGTGCTATTCTTTTCCAAATCTCTTCCCCAAACAGAGCCGATCTACAAGCTCACAAGTGAGCTTGTATGTCTGCTATTTTTGGCGAATCTTCCTCCCAGAATAGGCATGCTGGTGTTCAAGTGGTTAACCCTCTCCCTCCCTTCCTCCTCCCCTTCCACTTCCACCCACACGCACACACACACGCACACACACACGCACACGCACACACACACACACACACACACACACACACACACACACACACGCACACGCACACGCACACGCACACACACACACACACACACACACACACACACACACACACACACACAGACACCTGCACTTGCATGTGTGCACACATGCACACACACCCAATTTACACTCACTTATGCTTTCTCCTATCTAGAAGAGGCAGCTGTTGCTCATGTTTGGTGTTTTGCAAGCCAAGCATCCCCTCAGTGTTTGCGTCGTTAGGCCTACATTCATTGTGTGCATGCATGTGTGTAAAGTACATTGCATGCTCATGAAACAACAATTTAAATACAATAAATCATGAAATAATCTATACCACCTTCTTCTAATTATAAATGTAATTAATTAAAAGTATGAATTAAATTATAATTCAGCTGTCCAAAGCATGTGTGTGTGTGTGTGTGTGTGTGTGTGTGTGTGTGTGTGTGTGTGTGTGTGTGCGCGCACACACACGTGCGTGCACACTTGTGTGTGTGTGTGTGTGTGTGTGTGTGTGTGTGTGTGTGCGTGCGTGCGTGCGTGCGTGCGTGCGTGCGTGCGTGCGTGCGTGCGTGCGTGCGTGCGTGCGTGTGTGTGTGTGTTGTGTACCTTCAAGTACACCACTAGGTGTATACAGTATGTGACCTGTGTGTCTTTTTCCCCAGACTGCAGCCGGAAGGTTAAAGATGTGCTGAGTGAATTTGATGCAGATGGCAGCCTGGCCCAACACAGACACGGAGAGGTCAGGAGATATGAATATGTCCCGCATCTTTCCACCACAGCACAACTCTGTGCAATTTAACTCTGAGAGTGTACCGGTACACATGTAACAAAATGAGCCCGTAAGGGTCCATTTGTGTACAGGGTCCACTTGTACACTCTCAGAGTTACAAATGGATAAGTAACTGAGGATTTTACTACAGGCAACACTAACAATTTAAGTAGCTCTCCTTAGTACTGTATACTGTTGAGAGCAAAGAGCCTGTGTCTGACTGTTGTGTATTCTACTGTATATTGTACAGTGAGTCACCTAGTAGATTTATTATTGAGACTAAAGCTGTCTATGAGAAATGTCTGTACAATATCCAACTGAGGTTGCAAATGCAAATTAGCCCTTTAGTTTTTGCCCACGCAGCAACACTCTCCTGAACTGCATGCTGGCTCCAACCACACAGTGTAGGCTCAAATGTGACTGAAAGACACAGACTAGCCAGTACAAACAACATTGCCAACTCCATTTGAGCAACAGCAACAACAGCTGTCGCTGGTGCAAATGTTTTTTTGGACATAAACATGAATAGAAACTGTATTGAACGGCCTAGGTACGAGCCTTTCACAGTATGACAGTCGATGCCTTCCAGTGGCTCAACATTCCTGCTCTCATTCTCTTTACTAAACTGTACTTTTCTTCAGTCTTTTGGGGATTTCACTACTGACTGTCTTGCAATGACATTATTTATGACCGGGTTAGTTTTATAGGTTATCGACAAGGGTAATGGAATAGCAACAAATCAACAAGAAGTGGGTTTGTGGTTCACTATTTATCCAGGGAGTACAGATTGCTATATCCCTGGAGCTAATTATCAAATGCAAATGTCAGACTTCAATCTTTATTAAGGACTTTTGCCTTTTGTTGCATATTACTTAATGCATACTTCGATTTCAGAGTTTGTGGGAACATAAAACTATAAAAGCACCACTTATGGAGCGCAATGATGGTAGTTATTCGGACCACATAATTGCAACGTCCCTGGCCCATTTCCGGCTTAGGACTTGTGTTGCCTGTCCTCACCCATCTCATCCCTCAATTTACTGTCTTTACTTTCCTAAGTAAAGCAAAAACTGCTTGCCTGCAAAAAGCCCCACTTACGGTATATGCATGTGTACATTTAAAGTCTGAGTCATGCATTAGCATTGTGATTAACAACACATTTTCCTTGCTCATCGATCAATTCCAGTGCATCAACGAGGAGGGGTTTGGTCTGTTCCTGAAGACCTATTTAGACGATGGCTTCCCTGTGGATCTCTGCCAGAGGCTCTTCCGCTCCTTTCCCAACTCTGAGCAGGAACAAGAAGAGGATACTGCCAGTGAGATTATGCCTCAAATACAGCCATGAACACTGTCTCTCCTCCTAGTCAGCATTGGAGTCTGTATCAAGTTACAACCAGGGGTCTTCAACAGGGGGTCCGGGACCCCTAGGGGGTCCTCAGAGTTACAACAGGGGTCCGCCAAATCATTGTGTGATAGGATAATTCTTTTAATTAACAACTTGAACCCTCGCATCCATATTCCGAAGAGAACTTTAGACAAAAATATCAGATCTAGAAGCTCTCAACGCCTCACGCTGCGAGGCGCTGCGAGGCGCCTCACGCTGCGAGGCGTTGAGAGCTTGTAGATCGAAAGGTCAAGTTTACAAAATATCAACGATTTAAGAGGAGGTTAAATGTCTGAAAATACACATTAACATGAATCCAACATGATGACAGTGCTGTTAAACAAGTCTATGAATCTTATCTATGAAATCGATGAAAATCTGCATCACACATTTATACAATATGTAGAGGAGGTCCCTGCATCATCTCTCTCTCAGCTAAGGGGTCCTTGGCCTGAAAACATTGAAGACCCCTGTACTAGGTTTATTGGGCTTTTCATCAACTGAACATGAGTGTACACAGTACTGGGTGTGCAGGTATGGTAACTGGAGCATTCATCTTCCTTGTAGAAGAGGTCTTCCTGAAGGACGTCTCGTGTTACTTTTCCCTGTTGGAGGACGGCCAGCCCAGAGACAAACTGGAGTGTGAGTCCTGATTATGTTGTTCTTTTGTATCTCTGCCATGCTGCAGGCCTTTCCACAAAGTAATTAGACTGATGACTATGTCTAACACTTTCATTTCTATCTCTCCTCTTCTCCAGTTGCTTTCAAACTCTATGACATAGATGGAAATGGAGTCCTTGACAGCTCTGTAAGTTATTGGGAATCTCCATTTTTTTGCACGCTGCTGGCAACAACAATAAAAACAAAACAAAAACAACAACCATTGATCTTGTGGTGATTCACCCACAAGCTCAAATTCCAACTCAATGCTCCTTGATTTTCACAGATAAGAAGTAGGTTACATGTCGCCCACTATGCAACTAAAAATAAGTATTTGTTGTGCTTCTGAACGCATAGGAAGTGGACCGGATCATAGCTCAAATGATGCATGCTGCAGATTACCTTGGCTGGGATGTGTCAGAGCTCAGACCGGTAAGTCCCAGTAATACAGTATATATTCTTAAACCAAAGCTTGCTTTAAAGTTTTAAACCAAGAGTCTTCAACAGGGGGTCCGTCCGGGACCCCTAGTGGGTCCTCAGAGATACTACAGGGTGTCCTCCAAATCTTCCAATCCTTTTTATATTAACAACTTGAACCCTAGCTCACAACGTCTCGCAGCGCGAGACGTTGTGAGCTTGTAGATCGGCTATTTTCGGCAAAGAGGTTTGCTGTAGAGGAGAAAAAGAGCAGACTAAGTACAGAGTGAAAGGTCAAGTTTATTAGGTAATGACGGCTCAAGTGGTTAAATATATGAAAACACAAATTGACATGAATCCACTGATGATTGTGCTGTCAAACGATGAAACTATATGGAAATTTGAACAGGTTGTGGGGGTCCCTGTTTCATCTCTCTCTCATCTAAGGGGTCCTTGGCCTGAAAACATTGAAGGCCCCTGTTTTAAACAAACGAACTTCTGCACATGGCCCTCAACTATATACAGGATAGTGTGCAGTGAGGCGTTTATAATCGTTGGTCCTGCCTCACTCTGTAGAGTTTATGTAAGAGATAATGAACAGAGTACCTTATTGAGATAAGAGATAATGAACAGAGTACCTTATTGAGATAAGAGATAATGAACAGAGTACCTTATTGAGATATAAACCAAGACCAAGGGCTCTTGAATCACTCTGAAGGGGTTCATTCTTCAGTAATGACCACCTTGCTGTTCATTATTCTTCTTATTAAATGGTTACTTAATAAATCAATTAAAAATATTTTATTGATTTTTAAAAGGATTTACTTTCTTCCTCTAAACAAACAATATTCTACAGTTGCTACAGGTGTGGTGATTTATTGAGCTCTGTGGTCTGCTATCAGGAATGCATAGACCACAGAATGCTGTGATTGACCTGTGTGTGTGTGTGAGGGTTAATAGGAGGCCAATAACCCACTGCCATGCCACCAGGTGCTGAAGGACATGATGACAGCAATCGACGCTGACAGCAGTGGCACAGTATCTCTGGAAGAATGGGTGGAAGGAGGCATGAACAATGTTCCCTTACTGGTTTTACTGGGACTGAAGGTACATCCAAGTGTCATGTAGTCTCTCATGTCTCATTATCTCCGCCAGGCCAAAAGGCAGGGAAGAGGAGAGAATATGTTGTTGCCACTGTCCGAGTGTGTCTGTCTGTTCGTGCGAGTGTGTGTGTGTGTACAGCCTCAGCTAATCTCGGACCAACCACTGGACCGTTCGGCATGAAAAGCAGTAGGCCAAGGAAGAAACTCTACTCTAAAGTTTATAATTCGGCCTGATGCTGGAGCTATAACAGGCCGCTTCACATTTAGTGTTGTAGCAGATTCTTGGTTCCCAGATGACCTGAGAAGTGTGGACGGCTCATGATGTAGCACAATATCAGAAATGTATGTCGGCCCTAAACCATTCAATGCTTTATAAAACAGTAGTATTTTTAAATCAAGTATTACAGTGACTACGCCAGGATTTCTGGCCTGTTTTTTTTAACCAACCGAAGCGGAGCACTGACTTTGATCGTTCTTCCTTGGCTCCAAAAACAATTCAAGCAATGTTATGAGGTGGGAAACAGACAGGAGACACCTACTTGAGGATCAGTGGCAGAAAACTGGCTAATAAGGAACTAATGAACTAACTGGTAGTGGTAGCCAGGCAGGGCAACCAGTGCCTGAGCATCTGCACGATTGTCTTCAGTAAAACAATTCCATGCCCATTTATGTCCACATATTTTCCTCTCATTTATACATCTCTTGCAGGACCACAGTTGCTCTCTGCCCTGCTGTCATTCAATACAAAGACTAGCCTATTTATGTAAGAGATAATGAACAGAGTACCTTATTGAGATATAAACCAAGACCAAGGGGTTTATATCACTCTGAAGGGGGTTATTTTTCAGTAATGACCACCTCGCTATTCCTCTCATTACATGGTTACTTTACTCATTTAGGGTAAGTGTGTGCTCAACTCAAAAGTATTCAGAGTAGGATAGTGCTGACCCAAAAGGCAGCAAAATAGGAAATGAGGTCATCATTCACAAATAAGTATGTAAGACTTTTAATAATGCACAGCAGCAGATGGAAATAGCCCTAGGCCTTCCTCAGCTTTTCTGAGATGTGTGGGTGTGAAGTCTGGTTTTAGGAGAGGGCGAGCATATCTCATGCATATCAAACCCAAATGCGTGAAATTGTTCTGTGCATAGACTTATTAATGGGTTAATCCACTTTTCTTTTCTTTCTTTAATCATTATCATCCATTATGTTTAACTATAATACATACTATCTACAGTAATGAGCATGTACACTTTCATGGATCGTGTCTAGTTTGGTTAGCTTCTCTGGTTTCTAAATGTGCTACTGTCCTCCATGAATAGGCTATTTTTGGGGAGAGGGGAGTACATTAGGCCATCCCAAAAGCATGGCTCTGCTGGAAGCCAAGCCATGCAATCTACAACAGTGGTTCTCAACATGTGGGTCGGGACCCCCCCTGCGGGTCCCTACATTATTTTGGGGGGGGTCCCCAGATGATTAACTTAATGTGCAACACACATTGTTTTCTCACTCAACAGTAAACAAACCAACATAAAGTTTAAGTGTATAGAGGATATCTGCACATTTCTAAAGTGACAAATGAAGGACTTTTTAATACTAAAATGACAAATTAAACATTGGCCAAATGATCAAATATTTAAGGAAGAAATTGTGAAAATAGCCAATCTACATGTTCACAACGCCTCGCCTTGTGAGCATGTAATTTAGATCTGCTATTTTCACAATAGAACCATGTTATACAAAATGTAATGCCTCAACTCTTAGTGCTCTTCAGGGTGGAGGTGGGGGGGTCCCCAGTTGAAATATGATTATTTTGGGGGGTCGCGGCCTGAAGAGATTGAGACACACAGATCTACAATACAGTCCATATACGGTAGTTCCTTACTTAATCCTCTTCGTCCCAAGTGGGACATAAGGCTTCCACAATCTGCCTCCATCAGGACCTGTCTTGTGCTGCTTGTTGCACCTCGCTCCATGTAAGATTCATCTCTTTAAGCTCAGCTATCACGGTTAATCGCCAGGTGGTTTTGGGTCGACCTTGACTCCTTTTGCCTGGGGTCCATCTCAGTGCAACCTTTGGGATTCGATCCTGTCCTGGGCCATTCCGACCACATGTCCCAGCTACTGTATCGTAGACAGCGCTGTTTGATTTCCGACAGGTCATCCTCTGCACTCTGCAGCTCTTTGTTTGAGATCTTCTCAGGCCAGAAGATGTGTTAAATGTTACGGAGGCATCCATTGTGGGGAAAAAAAGCATTGATCTTTTTCATATCAAGTGTTTTTTTTTTACATTTTACGTTTCTGTTGTACAGTATGCATGCAGTTAGGATCTATTAAATTAAATTTACTCTCTTATTGGTGAGGGTTTTGCCTAAATAATGGGGTCAAAAAGACTGTTTTGAATGATAGGTTTCTGCACTTTTTTCTAGGCCTATACACTCTTGCTGATAGACTGTGACTGAACTATAAGGACCGACTATGAACAGAATTCATGTGATTTCGTCTTCCATCTGAAACAATACATGGGACCTGGGTTTTGTATATTCAGCCCTCTAACATTTGCTGTGTTATGATTTGGGGCTTATGCTCCTTGCCTGACACTTGGATGTTTCATGTTTCAAACTGGTGCTAGACAGGAAAATAAATATGTCTCTGTAATATGGATGAGAGCACATGCATTATATCCAAAATAAGCGTATAATCTTGTGCTAGTATTTGAGATTAGTCAGGGTGAATTTAAAAATGAATGCATGGTGGTGTAATGTATGATGATCTGGTGAGTTAAATTTCCATAATGACGTGTCATTAAGCTAGGCGTAGTAGTGAGTGGGCGTCTGTGAAAATGCCGGCTGTAGTGACAGCGTATAACACAGTAGGTATATGAATGGCTTTGTGAAATGTGTTAAGGTCTATGGTGAAAGTGAGTGAGTGATAAATGTTGATAAATTTGATAAAGTCCTTACATACATACATACGCAAGCACGCACACACGCACGCACGCACGCACGCACGCACCCACACACACACACACACACACACACACACACACACACACACACACACACACACACACACACACACACACAATATAGGCCTATGTCCCATTCAAACCCAACCCAAACACCTAATATAATTTAATTATTATTATAAAATAATGAAGTACTTATCTCTTGGCTCACAGATGACTCAGCGGGATGGTCAGCACCTCTGGAGGATGAAGCATTTCAACAAGCCAGTTTACTGCAACGTGTGCCACAGCATGCTCCTGGGGCTGAGGAAACAGGGCCTGTGCTGCACATGTCAGTACCTTAACAGTACCAGCAGGGGGCGATTCTGTACTATCCTGTGTATTTATTGAATTAACTAGATACAACACTTTTCTAATGATGATGACATTGTAACATCAGCATCACAAAGGAACTGCATATTATGGTCATTAGTACACTTGTATTTATTCATTCAATTTAACATCATAATGCTTAGTTAAACTGTAAAATATTTAGTGTTTATCCAAGGGGTTTATATCACTCTGAAGGGATTTATTTTTCAGTAATGACCACCTCGCTATTCTTCTCATTACATGGTTACTTTACTAATTTAGGGTAAGTGTGTGCTCAACTCAAAATTATTCAGAGTAGGATAGTGTTGACCCAAAAGGCAGCAAAATAGCAAATGAAGTCATCATCATTCACAAATAAGTATGTAAGACTTTTAATAATGCACAGCAGCAGATGGAAATAGCCCTAGGGCCTTCCTCAGCTTTTCTGAGACGTGTGGGCGTGAATTCTGGTTTTAGGAGAGGGCGAGCATATCTCATGCATATCAAACCCAAATGTGTGAAATTATCCGTTTATCCATTTGTAAGAGTGTACAGTATATGTAACCAAATTTGGTTGGTTACATTTGTACACTTTCAGAGTTAAATAAACACTCAGGAATTTAGTGTGTGTAGTTTTTGTTACAGTTTATTTACTTATGTATACTCTTTTTTTCTATGTAAGGCCATAAAAGATAGACCAAGGCACCAAGTCAAGTTCTTCATATGTGAACATAACCTGCCAACAAACAGATGATTCTGATGTGTTTCCTTACTCAGGTTGCAAATACACAGTCCATGGACGCTGTGCCAACAGCAACCCCGCCCCCTGCACCAGGACCTATGTCAAGTCAAGGAAAGAAACAGGGGTACGAATCAACGATACATTACATTGCTCTGTCAACATTTACACTGACATTCATAGTCAACAAATTAAACACCAATGATACTAATTAATCCTCTGGCATCTGGCATTTTGTTGTAAAATACAAAATGACTTCCCCTTTTTGTTAGGGCTGGTATGGCCTACTTTAAGTGATTGACTCAGTTCCATTTATTTTAGTAGAGCCTTTCCAGTGAAAAGCACGAACAATAGCAGCACCCTGAGTCTGACACTTTTCAACCTGAATCAGAGACCTGAATGGAATCTTAACCTGTGTTTACCCCATTATTTAATGTCTAAATTGCTGCTGTGGAAAAGGTCTATTGACCATATTCACATATCACATTATAATCTGGCCTGAAAACATTGAAGACCCCTGATGTACAATATTTTATCTTACTGTATATTACTGTCCACCACTGCTTTCAGATTGCAGCACACGACTGGGTGAGTGGGAACTGTGACGCAGGGAAATGTGATAAGTGCCAGAAGAAGATTAAGAGCTACCAGGGCCTAACGGGCAAGCACTGCGTCTGGTGCCACACCATGGTGAGCATGAATCATCGTGCTTGGCAGAATGTTCCCCCTTTTGACATTTATGACCATTTTATTTTTGTCTAGTCAGTGGTAGAAAAAGTACATGAATTCTTTACTTAAAGGGGAAACCCACCCATTTTCAGTATTGAACTATGTCATTAATATACCTTAGAGGAATTGTGTGTAAATAAAAAAAGGTTCCCCCCCTTCTGTGTTGCCTAGAACTGGAGGATTGATTTTGGGGTTTGTATTGCAAAGTACACCGGTGTGATAAAAAAGTAACTAGTAACTGATGTTTTCAAATAATTGTAGTGGAGCAATATTTGCCTCTGAGAAGTAGTGGAGTAGAAGTAGAAGTATTGCAAATTGGAAATAGTCAAGTAAAGTACACATTCATTAAAATTGTACTTAAGTGCAGTACTTGGGTAAATAGTACATAGTTACGTTACACCACTGATGGTGAGCCTGAATCATCGTGCTTGGCAAGCTGTTCCCCGTTTTGATATTTATGACCATTTTATTTTTGTCTAGTTGACATTTTGAATTATTTTGTAGCCTTGTTCGTGTAAACATCTCTTGAGAGGGAGTTTTGGGTTTCTGGGATATGACATTATTTTCCCCCCGTTTGTGAGTCCCTCTCAACATAATGTAATGTTGTTGCCGTTCCAGCGTCATGATGAGTGTGCAAACCTGGAACCATCGCAGTGTACCTGTGGACCTCTCAGAGACCATATCCTGCCCCCCTGGGCAATATATCCTGTTGTCAAGGTAGAGAAGTACACAGTATGTCTACAGCCGCACCAGAACATACACAGTCAAATCCTCTGTGTTCATTTCATAGAAATGGAACCAGATCGTCGTTGTCAGGTGGAAACCTTGTATCTCCAAGTTTCACATTTGTACATTCTTTCGCAAAGTAAAGCCCTGCTTCATCATACAAGGCCGTCGCACAAAAGTAGTGAAAACAGCAGATCTACAAGCAC
The DNA here is from genome assembly GCF_963921795.1 of Nannobrachium achirus. NCBI lineage: Eukaryota > Metazoa > Chordata > Actinopteri > Myctophiformes > Myctophidae > Nannobrachium > Nannobrachium achirus. Next base: position 36,250,405 of record NC_137818.1, on the reverse strand, counting down.
ACAACGCCTCGCGGTGCGAGGCGTTGTGTGCTTGTAGATCGGCTGTTTTCACTAGTTTAAATCATTTTTAAAATGATAAATGCAAAAAAACGTTTTGGACATACAAGGTTTTCATCGGACAACGACGAGATGGACCTTTTATACTCTCAGCAAAGTTAAATTAACACTAAGGATGTGTGTAAAATAAGTCTTAAGAGTCTTAAGTTGCATGCAAAGACAAATACAATACCAATCCAAACAGTCATAAATTAAGACGGTTTGTCTTTGCATGCCATTTTAATCTTTTGCACTTTCATTTGACACCCTCCACTGATTTTGTATTAGGTTTTAAATTAAATTTCCCCGGTGACCTAGGCTCAATGGTGTCCCTGATCCCAATGGCCTTTTCTGTGTGTCACCCCCAACTCTCTCTCCCCATATCCCGTCAACCCACTGTCCTATCAATAAAGGCATACAAAGCCCCAAAAGAAATCTAAAAGATAAAAAGTTGATTACATTTCCCCACAGGAATGAATACCTGTTAGTGTTAACTATCCTAAAGTTTGTGCATTGTGGCACATAAGGCCTTCACTGAGCACTTCCACTTTTCACGGTCAGCTGCTGCAGTCCTCACTTCAGACCATGATTTCCATCCTACTTCTTTTCTTTCTTTCTCTACGGTACCCCGCCAGGTGGTCTTTGGTCTTGATTGTCTTCTTTTCACTTCTGGTGCCCCCATGTCATTGCTATGTTGCAGTCGTTGTTGTGGTCCTGCCGTAGTATGTGTCCAATCGGGAGAGTGTTTTCTGCTGGTGTTTCAGTCCGAGTGTATCAAAGGGTGCGTTCGGAAAGGCGCACCGGGTGTGTGCTCAGTGTAGTGAGTGCCTAAACCCAACCCTAACCCTAACCCTAACCTCAGTAAAACTATGCCTAAAACTAACCCTAACACTAACCAAAACCGGTGCGCACCCTTTGATACACTCGGACTGAAACACCAGCAGAAAACACTCTCCTGTGTCCAATCATCTTCCATCTTCACAGCTTTACTTCCTCACTCAGCGGCTACAGCTCTTTCTAGCAGGAATGTAATGTTAAGTAATCTCGTCAGTGGAGGTTGGGGGTTCCCTATGGGTTTCTCCATACATATTGTGCAATTATGACATCTCTCTGATTTGCATTGAAACATGTAGATGATAAATGTCAGATGTAGTTCAGTGGTACTGTCATCGTTACGACAAGGAAATGTTGTAATGTGATGTCAGGTGGTTAGTTATCTCTTTCAACTACAGATAACATGACAGTGGTCCAGGAGCTTACCAGATGTTCAAAGATTTCAATAGGCACCCACTGAGAGAAACAGAAGAGGGTGTTGAAAACTCTGAAGATGAATAAATGAAACCATTACCATTTGGTAATGGTTTCCTCATCAGAATTACATTTTAATTATCTTATACTGGGATCAAATCGCTTTGCAGGTTGCTGATCCGGTCTAGGTCTAGAGTGGATACTGAAAAAGAGCGTGCATGTACTGTGTGTGTGCAAATGACTTACAGTATGGCAGACTCTAGACCGAATCACACTGGTTAATTCAGAATAGTAAGCTGCAGCCACCTACCAAGCAACCACCCTTAAAAGTAATAGCAGGAACTGCCAACAGCACATACCATTTGTGATTCTTTGCTTCCTGACTTGTAAAAGGGTCTGTTTGTTTCCCTGAATTAAGGAGAGACAAAACAACGTGAAGAATGGATGCTCCAGTTCAGCAGAGGACAGTGACGTCAACACCACCCCTGATGGACAAGTACTTCAGGTACTGTGCTGTCCTGTCCATCAAAGGCCTTATTGGAGGGCACATTTTGACTAATCACAACATTCTATGCAACGCAGAATGGACATACCGGTAGCTTTATACTGGGAATGCAGGTTTCTTTTGCAGGTCCAGGTCCAAACCTACAGTATGTATATTTTATGTGGTATTCGATCTGTTGGCTAAGTATACTAATAATAGTAATATTCATCTTTTGCTCAACAGATTCATCCTGTACCAAACACTCATCCACTTCTAGTATTTGTGAACCCTAAAAGTGGTGGCAAACAGGGAGAAAGGTGAGCCAAAGGAGGAATGTATTCAATATGTATGTATGCAGTATGTATGTATGTATGTATGTATGTATGTATGTATGTATGTATGTATGTACCGGTACACACATATACATGTGTGTGTGTGTGTGTGTGTGTGTGTGTGTGTGTGTGTGTGTGTGCGCGTGTGTGTGTGCGTGCGTGCGTGTGTGTGTGTGTGTGTATAAATATATATATATATATATATATATATATATATATATATATATATGTATATGTATGTGTATGTGTTTATCTATATCTATATCTGTAACTTATATTTTGTGTTTCAGAGTGCTGCGTAAATTTCAGTATTTGCTGAATCCACGACAGGTGTATAACCTCACAAATGGTGGCCCTGCAGCAGGGTAAGACAGTGTACTGTAGTAGCACAGTAGAAGGTTTCTAGAAACGTGTAGTTTTGTGCTGTTGATCAGCTGCCACTGCCATTTGTAATTCCTTTTTGAAAAGATCAGTTTTTAAGTCTATTTTGGACTAGATTTTATTTTATTTTAACACCCAACACCTTTCTTTCAGTCTGAGTTTCTTCAGAAATATGCAGGATTACAGGATCTTGGTCTGCGGGGGAGATGGTACAGTGGGCTGGATTCTTGATGCAATAGGTAAGAACATAAGAAGAATGTATCACAAGTAACAAAACACACATTAGTCCCATTAAAATAACAGCTCATTTACACTTTGCGTACAACCATGTTGCTCACCAAAAATATGGAATTGTGGGGAAAAATGAAATGCCATCTCGTTTTTTGGCAGGAAAATCATTTATGTTAACAACTTCTCTCTTGTTGAAATCAGACAAAGCCAATCTTCTTGTGCGGCCACCTGTAGCTGTGCTGCCTCTAGGCACAGGAAATGATCTGGCACGATGTCTGCGATGGGGAGGAGGTGAGATTGTTGTGGTGGTATTCTTTTCCTTATTTCTGCACAATGACAAAAAAACTGTATAGTAGCAGCAACATACATCACTTTTTACTACAATACATCACTTTCTGACACCTGTTCTGATCCTGTGGGTGGTGTCAATGGCACACTGTAGTTGTGTCTGGTATGGCTAATATGGCATGTTGTGTGACTGAATGTAGTGGCGTAAAAAATAATCGATTCAGCAATGCATCGCGTTTCAGCCTTGCACAATTCTGAATCGATGCAGTAACGTGACATAATCGATTATAGCTTGTAACATCTATATATTTAATTGTATTTAATGTTAAGACATTTATGTCAAGGAGGAGAATTTTGCCATGTTGTGCAGTAGAAGAAAAGTGTGATGCTATATCTGGTGAATCATAGTCAAATTGAATTGTGAGGGCAGTGCCAATGCACACCTAACCTAACCTAACTGAATGACTTCATAATAATGAACATAGAGAAAGATGACCTTGCATGGTTGGGACCGCTTGGATCCTTGTGGGCTCGCTAAGGCAAGCACACTAATTCCTATCAACACAATGAGCCCACACTGTCTCTTCAGTGTGGTACTTTCTAGTTGTAACTCACGTCTTTGTTTTTTCTGCTGTGTAGGATATGATGGTGTGGATTTGAGTCGAATCCTTAAAGATCTAGAAAGTAGCACCCAAGTGCTTATGGACCGCTGGAGTGTTCAGGTCAACATAGATGAAGGCAATGAGAAGGGTGATCCTGTACCATATGAAATCATCAACAACTACTTTTCTATCGGAGTGGTGAGTTCAAATGACAGACCAGATCAATTAAGCAATACACACTCTTCAATCTTTGGCCTTATGTGTATATTTCTATGGATTGACAGGATGCCTCCATTGCACATCGGTTTCATACATTGAGGGAGAAACACCCACAAAAGTTTAATACTAGGTAAGTCCCCTGGATTCTGGAACCTGATAACTATAGGGATAACTCAGGATCTCATTGATGTTCATGATATTTCTGTTTTGTTGAACATTTCCATTTTATTTGACTTTGACACTGTGCCTGTATGGAAGTTTGTGAACACAAAACCACCAAATCTGCTTTAGGGACTTGTAATCACCAGCACTCATTTTGGTTTAGATAAAATACCTAACACGTGTACTGTTATTACACCCTTTATGGCTCCAGAATGAAGAACAAGCTGTGGTATTTTGAATTTGCTACTTCAGAAACCATCTGGGCTTCCTGCAAGAAGCTGAACGAGTGTCTAACGATTGAGGTGAGAAGTTAGGCTCAGAGTTCAAAGCAATGTATACATTCATTGTGCCCACTGTCACTGAAAGAAAACGTTTGTTCTCTTATTCTCTGGAGGGTTAACTCTTCACAGTTACTTTCTTAAATGTAAGTCCAACACCGTTATAATATTCTGCTGTGTTTCTGTGTGCTCAGTGCTGTGGCAAACCACTGGATCTCAGTGGCCTCTCTCTAGAGGGGGTTGCTATCCTGAACATTCCCAGCATGCATGGTGGCTCAAACCTGTGGGGTGAGTCCAAGAAAGGGGACACTAAGAGCTCAATGAGTCAAGAAGAGGATGAGGTGATTGTGGAACGAGAGGTTCTGAAAGTTACCTCACAAGGTAATTGTGCTATAACTATACTAATGTAATCCAGCAGAGGGCGCTTGTGAGATTACTGGAAATCTTTGCTTCAGTTGGCCATTACAGTCATACAGATGTAAGGTTCATATTATAACAATGCAGTAATGTAAAATGCAGTATACAGAATTTGTAAGCAACCATAATATCTCAGGTTATGTGTGTTTTTAACTGACAATTCCTCTGTGTTGAGATACTAAACGCAATGATTACTCTGACTGACATGAATTTCAGCATCTCAATATGTTCTTCTTGAACCAAAAATGCTGCATTGTACTCAGTATAATCTTATTTTGCCAGATGTCAGTGACCGTCGATTAGAGGTGGTTGGGCTTGAAGGAGCCATGGAAATGGGACAAATATATACAGGCCTCAAAAGTGCTGTGAGGCTGGCACAGACATCCCAAATCACCATTAGGTAAGCTATGAGCGCATGTACATGTCCAGGCTTGCCAGAGTGTCAATAGCTGGACCCTTAACCTTGTTCACAGCTCGTAGGTGACTTTGAGCGTGAGCTAAAGATGACCCCTAGGTGCCACTTAACATAACAATGATCATGCAAAAAGACATGCAGGATTTCGTTTTAGCACATGGATGACATTTCAATTGCATAAAGTACCATGCATTGTAAGTAGTGCATAAGGACCGCAGGAATACACTAGAAACAGAGGGGGAGAGCGATTTATTCCATTTGGTCCGTTTGATGTACGTTCTTTCTCCCTGTACATAATTGTCCGTGTGATTTAGGTCCATACACGAACCCTACCGTACAGCTCCCAAATGAATGTACAAGATTTGTAAGCTATTAGCCTGATCAGGCACACAAGAAGAGCTGATTTAGCTCAGCGGCTCATTTATTACTTGGGAATTATGTTCAATATATGAGCGGGTGTGTACGTTTGTTTTGTTATAATTACTCCGGGTCCGGATCCATGTGGTTAAATCTGTACCCTCGCGGAGTTACATTTGGACCGCGATGTAACGTTGCCGACAGACAGCAGAACCAGTCCCGACTGTTACCACTCATTCTACCACTTTTTCTAGTCACGTGTTCAAATACTGGATTCTGATTGGCTAAATTCCGGAGGTTATGAGAGGACAACTGCCGCAAAGTTGTGTGTCCGAGATCAATGCGCCTCAGTGTACATCCGGGGACTTCAGGAGGTAGTGGAACACTTTTCCCCCAACCAACAAATGAAGGTCGCAGCGGTCCTATGTTTACTAACGTGCGTACTATCGTCGCCGATTTATTTGGATCCAATGCAATCCGCCAACTTTAAAGCCCCTTTTCTCTGAACCTATGCCTTTCTGGAAGCGAACAGCCTCTATTTACGGCCGGAACGGTGCTTTTAACTGACGTTAGCTTAGCTGTAAGCTAGACGCATGGATTAGTATGGAGTTGGCGCCATCTGTTGGTGAGTAGAAGATGTTGTTGGTGGAACTATCTGCTGTCTCGCGGAAGTTTTATAGGCAATAATGATTGTAACTTAAGATCCTTGCAAGTTACAACTATGTGTTTTCTTTCATGTATACGGGAAAAAGTGGTAGAAAAGCTATTTACCACTCGGGGTCGGACATTATGCTCTCATAATGTCCTCTCACTCGGGGTAAATTGCTTACTTACCAAACATCACGTCGGGTCAAGAAATTCTGTGGTTCTACATAGTTTGGCTAAATGCTTCGGTTTACACGTGTGTACAGAACCAACTCCGTAGCGCTTTTGTTTAGCTATTCTGTTCTGTGCTGCGAGGCGCAAAAATGTGGCGCGCGGCCCCGACGGGAGCAGAATTGGCCCGGAGAGGTGGAGAGCAGGTCGGCACGCACATACCGTAGAGGAACTATGCATGTCAACGCATTTACAGTACGCTCTCTCTCACCCAAAACGTACACAAAATCAAGCATACGGAACTATAAACGGTCCTTAAGAGCGAGGTTTGTATAATAAAAGTCCATGGAACAGGAAAGGTTTTTGAAATGTGGTGGATTCTCTTGAGGAGCTAGGGACCCTAAGCAAGGGTGACAGACCAGTCTGCATGTTCACTAGTATTTATTCAGCATAAGTACACTTTACGACATTCTAGGTTTAATCTAGCACACGTACAAGCAGGCGGCGGAAGCAGCAGGGAGCTCCCATCTAGTTCATGGGTGCTTGCTTATATACAGTTTATGCTTATACCTCTTATCATTCCCTATCAGGCAGATACAGTGACATCTATTCTTACCTACAGTACCACTCACAAAAGTTTCAATATGAGCATCCTGTCTCAATCATCAGAATTCATGTTTCAGTTCTAATATGTCCAGTCTGTCCTCTCATCACTATTTGAATCACAGACCTTTAGACACAAGTGTCATTGGCTGGTCACATTGGCTGTGACATGTCCAAATATTGTGTGTCATCATTCTACTAGTCTGTGCGTATTTAGACACAAAGAAGAAGGCTAGATACTGAAATGCATCACAGTTATTTTAATTATGTTCTATATAGAACTTACCGATGATTTTATTTTATTTTATACATTTTCAGTTGAAGCATTCAAGTGTGATGGTTTCTCTCATTCCTTTAGGGAAATTAGTGTTTGATCCTCTTGTGTTCCTCTTCCTTGCTATCTTTATCAGGACAAATAAACCATTGCCAATGCAGATAGATGGAGAACCTTGGATGCAACCTCCCTGCACGGTGAGTAACAAGTTAGCACAGAAACTTAAAACGTGGATGCTCAATTTCAGATTTGTACTCCATCTTACGACAAAGTATAAATCAGGCATAAGCCTAATTGTAATTTGTTGCATGATGGTGTTTGTTCACAGGAGATAACAGATTTTAAGTGGGAAATGTGATGCATTGCATCACATTTCTCACTTTAAAATAATGTATTTTTGGGGTCTTTTAGGCAGAAATTCCCCTGTTGTCCAGTTTCCCCATGCAGAACCCAGCAGCTCTCATAGCATAGAGTGGGGCCTATAAGCCTATCGCTTTTACACTATTTGTTGTGGTCAAAAGTGTTTATTTTTTTCATGAATGTTACTAGTTGTCATTACAAACACATTCATGCCTAGGTTGTTCCAAACACGCCATCACACTCTGCTAAACACATGTTATGCTTTTATGTGTTTTGCCAAGTCCCGGAAAAGATGTGCTGTGATTGGCCAGTACAGTCACTTTGATTGGCAGTTATGCCGAATGTTCACCCCAAAACATGATTTATGAGATTGTGGTGGCTTGTGTGGGACAATCAAGGCATGGATTTGTTTGTAATGACAACTAGTAACACATTCATGAAAAAGAAAATAACTTTTGACCACAACAAATAGTGTAAAAACGATAAGCTTATAGGCCCCACTCTATGCTATGAGAGCTGCTGGGTTCTGTTGGGGAAACTGGACAACAGGGGCATTTCTGCCAAATAGACCCCATGAACAATACTTTTGGATCAATATAAGTGGGAAAATTAGCCTAGATGTTATTTAGGGCAGAGTTGTCCTTTAAGGTACAGACCAGGAATCAAATGCCAACATTTATGTTCAAGAATGTTGATCATATACAGATCTCAATCTGAATCTTTTTAAAACAGGACTGAATAATGGGGTAATTGATTTGACATGTTTTATGTTATGTCCTCAGATTCACATCACACACAAGAATCAAGCCAGCATGCTGATGGCTCCGCAGGCCAAACCGGGTGGCTTTTTCACCTACAAATAAATTGTTCTGCACTATGACAGCTATTTTACTTATTCTATATTTGCTAAAGGACTGAAATGTTTTTGTTTTGTAAAATGTTGTTTGAATGTGTATGTTTTAGGGGGAAATGCATTTCAGTATAGTTAAAGTATGGATAACTTCTTGAAGAGAACTACATACAGTATATGTAACGCATCGTCGAAGCATGATCTATTAATGAATATAATCTATTTTGTAAATTAAGGGATTTAGAAATTAAACCTATGTTTACAGTGGCAAACCTATTTTGACCAAATTTGCTTGATATATTGATCAATGTTCACTGTTGCCTCCTGTTTGAATGCACAGCCAACAGCAGCTACACTGCTACTCTATAGAATTGCCTGAAGTAGTCATTTATAATTTCAACTAACTAATGCCTTAGTTGGTGGAAAATCAGTTATTTTGAGCAAGTGACACTGTTCTGCTATGGAGTATAAATTAAGCTTGTCAGCTTGAATGAGCCTTTATGTTTTTATTGTTATGCCTTTGTTGTCAGAAGGTGTGAGGAGGTGTTGTGCTGTAGATAGAAGATGGAGCTATACACTGCTGTAAAGTATTGCCTTTATGATGTTTTTACAATGTTGTGGCATTCAAGAGGCCAGCTGGGCATTCTCGTTAATTTGAACCCCGGAGCTATGGATGAACTTTGAGTTTGGATATTGAATTGTATTAGAACTCTACTTTAAGAACAGTAAAACTGTAGGCTGTTTCAGATAATGATGTTGCTTTGTTTTCATAAAATGCTCGAAAGGGTGTCAGGGGACGTGAAGATAATGAGTGGTGATTCATAGCCTACCAGAGAATAATAATATTTACCATATTATGGTAACGATACAGTAGTAAGAAGACTATACTGTTGGCCTTGTGCATGTGAGCTGAAAATCCTTGCCGTTCTGACTGTCCTGAAACATTTTATTTGGAAAACAGAGAAAAGCTCACTCTTAATTTAAGTCATAATCGTTTAAGTTGGGAATAATTGTCTTAAAGTGGTTTACAACTTTTGCATCCTTATTTATATGCTTTATCAGTCATATCATTTCAATAAATCCTGAGAAATATGGTCATGTTCAATATTGCACATTGTGAAAAGATAAATAAATAAAAAAAACACCAGGAATCTTGTTTTGGTATTCTTTTTTCCAATCCATGCAAATGTAGTTAATTTGTTATTGTTATCACAAGGGGGCGCCATTCACTTGGACAGTTATGGCGACAGATGGCTTCAATATTATGATCTAGCATATACACAAAATATATAGTCAATCTTTTTATTTTTAGATTTCATACTTTTACCCCACTTTGACTTTGTGTTTGTTGTGGCATAGACTCAGTCATAACTCGAAAATTATATTTATAATGTTATAAATAGTGACCTAAATTGTGGACTTCCACATTTCCTCATAAATATGTATAATTCCAACCTCGGCTGTTGGAATCATAATATAAATATTTACAGGCAGAGTCTTATTAACTTAGGCCTACTACACATAAAATAGGTGTGGAAGAAGTATCCATAATAACTGACAGTAGGCCTACGTTTGTGTACATTTAAATTAAAACTGTAATCCGGAACATGAGCCAGGTGGTGGTCTACCAGGCTAGTATTGAATTAAATGTAATAATAACAACTTTATTTGTAGGCTATAGCATACTGTGGATAGGTTACCTACTGCCTTTTGGGTGAGCGAGAATTTTGGACAGTGGTTCTCAAAGTGGAGTGGGGACTCTTAATAATTATAATAGCATCACAATTTCAGCGTTGACGAGGGCTCCTGTCCTGTACCTGTAAATCTTGACAATCTTGAAAAATATGGAATACGTTTGAGCAATTTTAATACAAAATCTTCTCTTGTCACAGAAATATTTTCAGATGGGCCAAATGGTGGCCAAATAGATGTTTGAGAATCATTCCAATATTGTACAACAGTAGCCTACAAGATAAAAGGTCTCCTGATTGCAGTTTTAAACGGATGCTAGGGGAGGTCTTTGACATTTTAAAGTTTGAGAGATAGACCCACTGTTGCCATGTCCGTTTATTATACGCGATTTTGGGCTTGTTTCTAAAGAGTATTTATAAGAGTAATATATTTGGGCTTTCTATCAAATATGTTGATGTCATGGACCCAGGAACCCCATTATTTGTCCCTAACCCCCATCTCAATATGATTGTACCAGGGAACCCCATATGTGTTTTTGTAAAAAAAATTAAATAAATAAAATAAAAAACATTTTATTTCCAGATTTTTGTTGTTGTTGCAGATCTTGCGACGCATTGTGAGCTTGTAGATCGTCAATTCTCAAATAGCCAATGTACAGTAATAACAAAGTAATAACAGAATAGGTTTAAAGGAGTAGTTCACCCAAAAATGACTTATCATATCAATTAATGAATTCAAGGCTTCATGGATATTGTTACATTTTTCTCGCATTCTTGAATCAATAATAATCAATAATAATGATGAAAAATCTCTATTTTTTTTTTTTTTTTAGGTGAACAACTGCTTTAAGTGCTCATGTGCTTATTTCTCTCTCTAAAGAAATCTGGCAACACTGGACACACACACACACACACACACACACACACACACACGCACACGCGCACACACACGCACGCACACACACACACACACACACACACACACACACACACACACACACACACACACACACACATACACACACGCACGCACACACACACACACGCACACAACAATACAGAAACAAAAGGATGCACGTCAACACAGTGCACGCAGGCCCCGCCCCCAGGCTCCTACTACAGTCAGTCTGAAGTGTTGCACCACGCTGCCTGCCTGCCTGCCTGGCTGCTTGCTGCTCATTAACTCACACTGGATACAAGTTGGCAAGACACCGTGACACAAGATCGCGATTCGCGACCCACGAACAACATTCTGTCGCGGCGTCAAAATACTTTGGATTCCTTTTCAAGTAACTTTAACAGTGACTGCCAAGCAGCACGGGATATCATCATGACGTTCAGGAGACTCAGAAAAGTCAACTCCAGCGCTCCAGAGAGCAGAGCATCATCTCACGACAGCGACATTTATTTCCCCTCATCGAAATCAGACAGTTGTAGGACTTCGGAACCTTCCAATTCCTCGGAGGTTTACAACTATAAGACCCTGGCTTACTCTGGTGGCACTTTACCCAGGAACTTCAAAAAGGTATGTGGTGGTCTTCTCTAGAAGAATGCAATCAGCAAAGTAAGTGTGTGTGTGTGTGTGTGTGTGTGTGTGTGTGTGTGTGTGTGTGTGTGTGAGAGAGAGAGAGAGAGAGAGACAACAAGAATACTTTAATTTGTTCAATTTGACCTGTGTCTATTGTCACATTGTACAGTTAGTACATTAAGTGGAGTGAATGTGTCCATTCATAGACTACACACGTTTACATAGCATCTGTCTCACACTGAGAGGATGATGATCAGTGTCACACTCTAATATTACTTGTGCTTCAGCCTCACAGTCACTCGATTAGTTAGTTTTATACTTAAGTAAATAATTTCTGAATTCCATTCTACCCACCAAGTTCATACAGGGAACTACAGTGCCTACCACCAGTTGTGTGTGGGACTGTGAATAGTGCATGTCAAAGTAAACCCGCCATGACCCCATCTCCTCCTTGGTTTAACTCGTTGCAACACATTTCAGATTTTACTGTGACATCACAATTAGGTCGGTAAGCTGTTGCCCAGGCCAGGCCATCTGAAAATGTAGCCCAAAGGTTCTAATGCAGTTGGTTAAGATCTTTGTGTTTTTGTGTGGAAGTTGAATGTGAAAAGATACAAAAGATTATTGTGCACCTATGTCACCTCCTGTGCTGCTCAATAACATTGCCTGGCCTGTTAGTTTGCTGTTGTAGAGGCAGGTACAGTCCACAATCTCTCATCCCATCTCTCAGTCAGTTGGGGCGAAGGGCTTCAACAGTGCATTGTGTGTTGCAAACTGAAATTCTGCTTCAACCACCCCCATTGGTCTCTTGGGGTGTTTGAGAATAAAAGCCCTCATTGAGAAGGACCTAGGACAATTCTGTAAGTGTTGGAAAATAGAGAAAGCAACATTTACTGCCCTGCGAGACCGTAGCACAAAGCAACCTTTCATAGGAGCTGCATTCAAGATCATTGACGTTGAACAGAGGTGAATTGATTGTGATTTAGAGTAGCCTGACCAAATTATTTAAATGTTAAGGTAGGATATGGGTCCCACCCTATTTCACATGGCTTTGCTCTTTCTCTCAATGCAGTAATTGTAGACATGAAGCCATGCACTAAGCACAAAGTCAATTTGTTTATGGGTTGGGTAACTTGGGTTATAAGGTGTACTCACATGGAAATGTTTCAGATAATTACTGGTATCAGAAAAGATCCATTCATATTCTGTTGTGTCAAGAGATTAGCTGTCCCAATCCAGCAGACTTGGTGTAAAGGCATGGCTAAATATAGAGGTATTAACCTCTTTTCCTTACGTTGTGTCTGTGAGTTGGGTAAACAAAGAGCTGCCTGACATGCATTTCCAGTTTAATGTGCCACATGGTAGCTTGAAAATACAAACGCTATTTCATACACGTGTAGCACTGCACATGGATTAAAGTATTACCTGTACTGTGTGTCTGGGGAATTTTATGGGGAAACCCGCCGTGGGGGAGTACGATGATATTGATCCACAGGTGTAATTCTTATTTTGTTTCATATTTGTTTCATCACAGGGAGGGGGATTGCAGAAGTGGAAACCCCTGACACAAACTCCAGAACCACAAAGGTATAATGAATCTCAACATCTCATACTGATTACTGATCTCATACCATTATGTTCATCTTTCCACCATTTTCCTGGTGAATGACGTAGAGAAGATTCAAACCTGGTCTCAATTCAAATAAACGTTACCACATAAATAATTAAATTTAACAAAGCAACAGGTCACACATTTAAAGGTCTCTCTCAGCATCCCTTGACTGAGCAATAATCAAAGTTACTTGGAGGCACTCGGTTAAACAGTAGGCTTCTATATTAATGGTCGTTGTTATGTATGATATTCCAAGGGGTTTTCATGAATTTTCATGTACTTCCTCAGATGGCTTTGTGACGTCCCTCTGTCAAACAGAACCCTGTATATTATTTGCTTGTTAGTTATGACGCAGAGCCTGCTGGACATAACCGATCACTTGTTCAGTTTGAGACAACAGACATATATTGTTGAACAATTTAGATTAGGCCTTGAATGGAAGAGGGGATTTTAGTGAATGCTGTTAATGTCCGGATGATCTCCTCATCCTGGCTTTGCGCCGTGGAAAACGATTAACATTGTTTTATTTGCACTGCAATATTCCAAATGCAACATTTTGCACCGACATGATTCTGTAATATCCTTCATACGCAGAATAAATCCCAGATCTGATAATCCTGAAAGGTTTTCTCACCAGAAAGATTATGGAAAATGCTGTATGCAAGTTTAATGACATGGTGAATGATTACTCTGGGAGACTATCAAACAGGAAGGTAACACAGGGAAATCTCGCTCTTTCGAACGACCGTCATTTCGACAAAGGAGCGTCGGGAGGGTTAGTGACTCTGACTCACCCCATGGATGTTAGGGTAAGGGTTTGGGTTGGGTGTCGAAAAGATGACACGTAGTAATAGCGAAGCACTCCCAGGTAACACTACAGTCAGAATAGACCTGTCAAAACAATAATCTCTATTTGCTTTTTTGTTTTGTTTTTTCTTTTTCAGAAAGATAGTGGTTCTGGAGAAGAAAGATGATGAGACTTTTGGTTTTGAGATCCAGGTAAGACACACTTCTCTGGTCCATCATGTTCATAATATTTGCAGAGATAAATCCAAGTGACCAAAGCATATGGATCTTATCGTTTTAAGTCTTTTTAATCTGAGCGTCTGCATGTGTCAGTAGTACTCAGAAGGGTGAAAGGTCACATACTGTATATGTTTAAATACTCACGGATGTTGTCCCATGACTGTGAAGGCAGGGCAGTTAACTCCCAGTATCTATTTTTGAAGCAGTGTGGTTTTCTCACACGCTTTCCCTTGTAATACCTGCTTTTACACACATGCCCCCAGAACAGACTCGGCAGTCAAATGGTTTCACACTTTTTACTTAAATAGTGTTTGAGATTGTAGTTCTTAAAACCCGAGAGGGAGTTCCCAATGGGTTCCCTCACCAAATGTCAATGTTAGATTTATCCAGAAAATAAGGCCTGCGGTTAACATAAGCCTATTTTCTTGAACACACACATTGTGCTCATTAATAATTTAATGGTGAATTTTATGTGCTTTTTAAAAAGGCTTGTGTGGTTACAAATAATAATAATAGTCATCTTTATTTTTCGATATGATTTTGTTGAACAAAATTAGTTATTTACAATAAATCTTTTCAAAACTTTCCATTGTGCAGCTTTCTGAACTCTAATTCGGGGTAATGCTTTTCAGAAGTTGCGAGTGGCGTCATTTTGTAGTTGAACCGGACCTTTCCGACAAAAAGTTTGGTGGTCGGCCTAAAGAGAAAACCCACAACTCCTGTTGACTGGCCCATTTCCCTCTCTACTCTACTCCTTATCTATCAGGCACCTCCCCACAATGATTATGTTATAGGCTTTAATTGATTTCATTCTTTAAACCATACTTGATCTGAAGCCTTTTGAAACCTGATGCAAGTTCATGTAATCACAAATGGTCATACTTATGGTTTTTGTAAGTGCGTTTCAGTTTTCATATCGTATATATTGTTCTATTTAAGGCGTAGATTGAGGTTCCTCCCTTCCTGCAAGGCTTAGGGAAGTGAGGTCATCAGGGCAGGAAGACGGATGACTTTGAGTTTTCCTGCTTAAATGTTGCATACATAATTGCATAATTGAGTTAAAGTTCAGTCCATTATGTAAATCTTTACTTTTTGGGACATTTTAAGAATGATATACTTTTACATTTACCTAGCAGATTCATATAATCGCAAAAGCACACACAGAATTCTAAAATTAATAACTATTATCTCAAGAGACAGTGTCTTTGTTTTCTCGCTTTGAAAGTTGTATATGCAGTTTTTGTTTTTGACAATGTTGATAATCATATGAGTTGTTGTGACGTCCATTGGGTGCTTTGACAGCAGTGGGATGTTGACTGGCTGACATGATACTCACGACAAAGGGAAGTGTGGTCTGCAGGAACCGGGCCTTCCTCATAGATAGACTGTGGTTAATGATAAAAGGAAGAACATTTGTCTAACAACGCACATGGTGACCAAGGAAACAGTAACTGTCAAATATACAGAAACAAAAATGATACGTGGAGGTACCAAATTGAAAATGTCAAAAGCAATTTTCTTAGGCATATCCCTTAAAATGTAAAAAAGTTAATTACATTTATACTACTTCAAATGCTTTTTAATATGGTGAGCACTGTGAGAGGCTGTTGGTTTATGATACAAGAGAAACGCTTCTCTTGCTTTGCATGTTTGCACTAGCAGCCTGCATATGATAATGTGAACTGATGTTATCATCCTTCCTTCTTCATCTCAGTGTGAGCTAACTCACTGTACTGTGTAGTGTGTGTATCATCCCACTATTTCCAACAGTACACATTAATGTTTTATCAGGGTAGCATTCTGGGGTATATAAGATATATTTTATATCTTTAGATTTTTACTTTACTTACTTTTTATTTTCTTATTGCCATCTTGCTTTTGTAAACTGTGTAACCCTTTTTTCGAATTGATAGTTTCTTATTATTAGAAGAATATCATGTGAATATTCTGCTATATAAAAATGGGAGAGTGTTTTCTGCTGGTGTTTCAGTCCGAGTGTATCAAAGGGTGCGTTCGGAAATGCGCACCGGGTGTGGTTAGGGTTAGGGGTGAGGGTTAGGTTTAGGCATAGTTTTACTGAGGTTAGGGTTAGGGTTGAGTTTAGGCAAGTTTTACTGCGGTTAGGGTTAGGATTAGGGTTGGGTTTTAGGAACTCATTACACTGAGCACACACCCGGTGCGCCTTTCCGAACGCACCCTTTGATACACTCGGACTGAAACACCAGCAGAAAACACTCTCCCATATAAAAATAAATACTGCTTATGGCTTTTCAGACTCTTTTCAATATGTTTGTATATGTTTTCTCTCTTCCAGACATATGGATTGCATCACCAGGACGAGAACTCAGTAGAGATGTGCACATTTGTGTGCAAGGTGCACGATGAAAGCCCTGCACATCTAGCAGGACTAAAAGTTGGTAAGTGATGGTGGATTATATAATGGATTATATAAGAGTTGTTTATTTGAATTTACCTCCTAGGTAACTACATGAAATGGCCTTTTGAAAGTCCTTAAAATAGTCATCAGGGGAAGTATGTTTTTCTCGTCTGCTATTTAGGGAAGTACACACATGACGGTGTGTGTACTTATTTTCCAGTCACTATACTCTTACTGTACACAGGATGCATCATGAGTGCCATATCTAAAATTATCTGTTAATGTAACTCTGAGAATGTATGCTGAGGAATTTAACTCTATGTTTTCAAAGACGGCATCGAATCAATGTCAGCATTTTATACCAAAATATTCTTTATTTGATAAACATAGTGTAGAAACATAAAAAACTGTATACAGACCACTGCAGGATTTTGGTTGGTGCTAACCTCACTGAGGTTAGGGTTAGGGTTTGGGTTAGGGTTAGGATTAGGTATATTGAGGGAACATAGGGCTGGGAACATAGGGCTGAGGGAACTTGAGCATGGACGTGATCATGGAAGACATGTTCAATGTTATGAAAAGCTTACTGTATATCGTTTCACACTTTCACTAACAAAAAACTATTCATTTGAATACAAATTACGATTGAGTTAATTCAAATTGATATTTTAAATCAATTAAGTTTGATTAAATGTTGCAGTCTTTGTTGAAAGTGTTCGTCCCCTGCATCAAACCCTGTGCCTGGGGGACTAGCCTCAGCTCTAGGGCGATCATAGGAGCCTAACATGTGGTGTCGTGGGTAAACTCGCGTGAATATGGGGAGAACATGCAAACAAACACTACACACAAAGTCCCCAGCCAGGTCCGAATTCATAACATGTTAACCACTGAGCCACGTTGCTGTTTGGTGGCTCACTACGCTATTCAAAGGCACTTGAACAAATAATTATTAAGGAGGGTGTGTGTCAGGCCTTAACAAACCTTTAGACGTGTAGTTCATGAGTCATGAAGGGAAGGTGGGCTTGAAGATGGATCGCTTATGTCACATTGAGTTTCACTTCCTACATTCCTCTCATGCCTAATTTAATTGTTCCCTTTGTCATGCTGGCCTGAGCCAGATGACTTCATCTCACGCGGGAGAATAGTCAGTGGTTTTTGAAAGGGAGAAAATGCATTTGCTGTGCTTTAGTCTCTCGGTTTACCAGCCCTCCTCAAACATGATAGTTCTTACCCCATCCAAAACCAATTTGGTATGGCTCTCAGTAGAGGCTCCTCTCAGTTTGATTATAATAGAAATAACAGATGTGAGTCAGACATGGACAGAAATAGAACCGAGGGGTCCGTGGTATCGTCAACTCCAGAAGTAGATGGCGAATGTAAACCATCACCGTTGCTGCTTGATCTTGCCTTATTCTGAAGGATATGATTGTGTTTTACACAACATGTGTGCAACATGTGTGCTGAAGGAAGAAATGCTCTGATTGTTTGGCACACCATTAACCACTTGAACCCATGTATACTTTGTTGACTGGGATCCCCCAGGGTTTTAAACTGGCCCCCCTCTGTTTTCTCTCTACACTCTCACAACGCCTCTTGATATGCTATTTTCGCCAAATTCTTGCCTATGAAATGCCCAGAACAGGGACACTAGGGCTCATGTGGTTAACTGATATGGGATGGAAACGGCTCTAGTTGGCTACCACTGACATGAAGGCTGTACATCTGCTGTCTATTTAACACATGGTGTTTGCGTGCACAGGGGACACCATCGCAAGTGTCAACGAGGCCACAGTGGAGGGATTTCGGCACAAAGACATTGTTCAGCTCATCAGGGCCTGCGGTAATACAATAAGGTAAGAAACATGCACACTTTGAACAAAGCGCTTGTGGATGGTTGGAAAAATAACATATGGTAAGATTGTAACAGAATAATTAAAATCACACTTGTGTGAACTGAGCGGTTGTGTGTGTGTGTGTGTGTGTGTGTGTGTGTGTGTGTGTGTGTGTGTGTGTGTGTGTGTGTGTGTGTGTGTGTGTGTGTGTGTGTGTGTGTGTGTGTGTGTGTGTGTGTGTGTGTGTGTGTGTGTGTGTGTGTGTGTGTGTGTGTGTGTGTGTGTGTGTGTGCCTGCCCCCTGTGTGTGTGTGTGTGTGTGTGTGTGTGTGTGCCCCCTGTGTGTGTTTGTGTGTGAGTGTGCCTGGCCTATGCCTGGCCTATCCTGAACAACAGCGCCCCTCCCTTAACATGTGTGGTCAGAAAAGGTTACTGCAGGCTACATACCCGGAGACAGACAGACAGACAAACAGACAAACAGACAGACAGACAGACCCACACACACGGCCACGTATAGGAGCGTTGTGACCACCGCTCAAAAAGACACTATCACACTTTTGATGTGTGTTTTCAGTTCATTCTTGATGGCTTTGGCTTTCATAGTGTATATAGAAACAATATTTATAAATAATACATTTCATGTTGAATTTCGGTCTGTGTGAGCCTTGTCTCGATGTTCCTACAAGGCATCGGGCAAGGCCCAGTCAGGCAAGCCCATACAGTTCTATTGTCTGCCATTAGATCAACCTGATTAATATTTTCAGAAGCCTTTCTGAAGGGGACAGACTTATATACAGACAAACCCTGGTTATAGTAAAATGCAATTGCCTAGTGTGATCTGGCTAATATTAATCTTGACTACAGCAAAGTCAGTTTTTCCAGAGCTAATCTTGGAAACAATCGGACTGATCAGTGGTCCGTTTTTAGGCACACTGCCAGTGGGTGAAAGAAGTACCTCCATGCGTTTTGCTTTCTCACATAATATTTTTAAATATGTATAACTTAATATATCATTTATAATCTAGATGACTGACATCACAGGTTGGCCACATGAAGTCCAAGATCCACATGTGAGCAATGCCATTATTAGACCCTGTCTTGTTTTATAAACTTGTAAACTTGTACTGTTCGCAATTATTCATGGACCACGATTATCATGACATATTTATAAAAATCCATATTTCAGCAACCGTATCCTATGTAGTGAAACTGACACAGCGAATTAAGCGAACCGTCTTATTGCATAGAGAAGCCTACAAGGTGCCCAAATAGAGTTAAAAAGTCATGTGACCAGTAGTGCCTGGTATGGATCCTTGTGAGTGTGAGGACCTGGGTTTTAAATCAGACCACCATCTTGTCTTGCATGTCTCGTCTGTCTTCTGGACACGTTTTCCACTGTATTGAGGTTTCCTAGTTGTCTCCATCAGTTACGGTTTCATAACAAAGCCTTTCATTCTTTTTAAAAAGCCAAGCCATTAAAAACAAAAGTGAAACATAACTGGGGTTGTCTGTATGTACAATACAAAGCCAAGTTTTCCTCTTCACATGATAGTCCAGTCGCTTGTGTAATTTCGTTCAAACTTTTGGGGGATTATGAAAACAATATATTTTTGGAAACTTCAGAGTATAAGCACTCTTGTCTACATGCTCACACCGCCTCGCACTGCGAAGTGTTGTGAGCATGTAGATCGTCTATTTTCACAATGTTCGCCTCTTGCTTACTTAATATGTGAACGTTTGGCCAGTTTGGTATTAAAATGGTCTTGAAAGTCCTTAAATTGTGACTTTATAAATGTGCAGATACCCTGTATACACTTATACCGTATGTTGGTTTGTTTACCGTTGACTGAGAAAAATCAATTATATTAAGCTAATCATCTGGGGACCCCACAAAATAATTTGGTGCCGACCCCAAGTTTGAGAACCACTGCTATAAAGGGAAGAAATGCCCCCCCCCCCCCCCCCCCCCCAAAAAAAAACTTCTTTAAGTAGCATGTAAGGGGTCAAAGTAGGAGTTTTTAATGATTCTGAATCCATTACAAGCATTTGTTTTTCATGAAAAACATTCTTTGGGCTAAAAACTAAAATACTGCAACTGCTTTGTGGCTGAATTGAAAGGCTTCTCAGTTCATGATAGATCAGATTATTTTGCGTTGTTACAAGCCCATCATTTACCGTATTTCACAATAAAAAGCTTTATTATTAAGTGTATATAAGTGTATAATCTTGTTCATAGTACTAGTAACTAGAACTGCACTCTGTCGAGGTGCCAACTTGCGCCTTGTTCTACTTGTGCGCCAGCAGAGCGTGGCATGAGGTGCGCTCACCACTGGCATCACCAGGAATACTGGTCCCTCATTGGCTGTTAATGATGACATTGCCAGAAATGCTGGTCCCTGATTGGGCTACGGGCTTAAACACACACAGCAGCCGAACGCTGTACTTGCGCGCTCTGCTGGTGCAAGTAACTAGAGTTTGCAAAAAGAGCGTGCACATCGGGTGTTTAATTGCAACCACATTTTCCCCCTCACACTGACTCATTCTCAAACTAACACTTATGCTTGTAAAAGATCAAAAGGGCAATTAGTCAGGCCCGTTCATAAGCTTTGAATGCTACTGCTTTAACAGTGAGGTTAACCGCATCACAGTACCAGTATGTGCATACTTTTAACAGCTGACATTAAATTATTCCCACCACTTTTACGAGTACTGATATTAAGTAACCACTCAAGTGAAAACTAGCTCTATAAAAACAGGGTAAATGTTCAGTCATGTGATTTTAAAAGATAATTCTTAAGTGTCAGAGTGGAAATAGTATATGTCCTTTATCTCCCCCCCCCCCCCCTCTTGTAAACTGTTGAGACCAGACCCATTGCCGTCTGGAGTCTTATGAAAAGAACCCTTCATATGGTTAGTCTAGCTTCCTCAGCTCTCTTAATTGCTGTATGTCCTGTGTTCGGTTTTATTACCACTTCCTGTAATGCTTATTAATTACACTGCTTTCTGCTGTTCCCCCATTTAGGCTGGAGACGGTCTACAGCGACTCTATCCGAAAAGAGGAGCTAGAAGCACGACTGCAGTATTTAAAGGTAAACATCTTCCTCAGGCGTGCACCAACCCACGCTAGGGTGCGACACTGTTTTATAGCCAGCTCTCTCAGGGTCGACCTAGATGTGTGTCCTGCAGCCTCACAGGCCAGACAGAATACAGAGGTCTATACCACCATGTTGCTTGCCACATATAGACGACATTCCCCCCTCTCCACCTGTTTCCCAAACTGCACCACCTGTTGCATGTGCTGCATCTCTCCACCAGTGTGTACACTGATGGCCGTGTGTGCTTGGAGGACAAGAACGGCACATTCTTGCACATGGCTGTTAAAAAGCACTTGGTAAAGTGCCCCCCCCCCCCCCCCCCAGTCCACCCCAAGATTATAGCAGCTGTCTCCAGAGTAATCCATAATGGCCTTATGTCTGAAACTACATACTCCTGGCAATTTACCGTAGTTGGCTTGTACTAAAGTGCATTTTATAGTGCCTGAAAAAATTTAAGACGCATGATGTTGGTACTTTATTTTTATTTTATAAAGGGAAGGAGTCTGCATAAACTATTATTTGGACCACCCAGTGTTTTTCAGAATGTGTGAGGATATCTTGCCTCTGTATTTTTGCTTTCACATTGTAAGATGCAAGCTTCTCTGTCAAACTAGCGAATAGGAACAGACTGACAGGACCATGTACCTCACATCACATTGATTTTAATACTGAATCAAAACTTAAAGTTGTACCCGATGTGTGAATGCTTGTCAACAACCAGGACATGTGAAAGTAGTCTTTTGTAATCTATGTAATCCACATGTAAAATCTCAGTTACACCAACATTGTTATTGGGAAGCAGTTTTTTTGCTAATTTAAAACTGTTAAAAGACAGTTAACTATTTCTATTTGGTAAAGGGGGCAGATGGGGTACCGAGAAGTTCTTTAGTGAGACTATCAGAGGGATGCAAGTGGGTGGTGACAAAGTCAAAGCCAGTATTTTTAATGAACTGTTGGATGTGGCCACAGTAATACAGATTTCAAGACTTATAAGAATATACAGTTTTTGGAAGAGAAATATAACGGTAATACCCATTATCCAGGAGGAAATGGGCCTGTGGCACGCCAACTTAACTAATAAACATTCTGCTAGTAAGCGATTAACTTGCAGATCATGCCATTTTCATCCGTGTGTTCGGGTTTTATTGTGGATTTCCTTCTACAAGCATTTCACAATGTGCCTTTGGTTTTGTTTCCAGCAAACCCTGACTGAAAAGTGGGATGAATACAGATCCTTGATGATGCAGGAGCAGAGACTGGTTCACGGTAGGTCATGTGGTTTTAAATCTATGGTCTTGTTTGAACTCATCTGAGATCATCTGTGCAATATCCCACCATTCTTGAAGGGTGTAATAAATATTCTTCCATTAATATATATAATCATAAATGAATGCTCTGCAAATAACAGTGTCATGCAAAAGTAATGAAAATAGCAGATTTAGAAGCTTGTACTTTGGCTATTTTAGAAAATGCACAGGGACGCCAGGTTGAAAGTTTTTAAGTCTGTTTTCTTTTAGTTTTTTAAATAAATATCTAACCAGGGAAAAGTATTAAGAAGCTTGTGAGCCAAAGTATTTGCACTTTGCATGCACGGCATTGCATTCAGCCATGATCAATAATATTGTAACGCCGCCTCCTTTCCGTCCTGCAGGCATAGTAATGAGTGACGCTTCGGTGTACGAGTCCCTGGAGTCTGCGGGAGTGTACGGCAGCCTGGGCGCCCCCAGCCCTGCCGCTCTGAGAGCCCTCCGCTGCACCGGCAGCACCAGCAGCAGCGCCAGCTACCTCAGCACGGCCACTGAGGACGACCCACTCTACCAGACCTGCCTGTACCAGGGAGACCGCAATGTGGAACTGGAGGGCGTCGACACAGAGCAGCCCAAAGAGCAACCGCAGCCGGCGCAGAGGAAGCAGCGTCTACGACCGGCCAGCGAGCTCTTTACGACCGCCAAGACCCACTTGACTCGCAGCGCCAGCACACGCAGCTACCTGAGGGGGTCTTCTTCGTCGTCGGTCCCCGCGGAGAAGCCAGGGAGCTTCGGCTCGCTTCAGAGGAAACCCAAACAGAAGAGCTTCCGCAGGCAACTCCTCAAATTCATCCCTGGTTTGAACCGACCACTGGAAGAGGAGGAGAGCAAGCTCTGATAGCCGGTGTTTAAACAAACAGTGAATCAAGACCAAAAGACTTAAAGATTGCCAATGACTGTTCGACTAACACCCAAAGAATACAGTATACGCAGTGCCAAAGAGAAATGGGAATGAGACCAAAATGCACAGCAAAATCCGGAGTGTCGGTTGAATTCAGAATTCAGTGAAATTGTACTCTCCGAGTTCAATCAGTGGACCACACAGGTCCACCGGGGATGTTCTTCAGTTCAGTCAACACTCAGTTTTTTACCGTGTAGCACCACAGTTGCACCTGGCCATGTTGAAGTGCCTAGATGTGACTAGACTTGAACTCTGGCTGCATTATTTTGCTTACAGCGATTTAACATGCTTAACTATGTTTATTGCATATCATCTTTGTGTTGTTGTTTAAGTTATTTATTTATTTTAACATTTCTGATTTATGTACAGAATGAGCAATTTTTTTTCTCCTTTTTTACTGCATGAGCCAAGCTTTATTTTGACAATTGAATAAATTACACCTATGGTGAATGTTCAAGACACCATTTGTAAGCAACTAAATCTGGTACTTCTGGTCTTTTGTACTTGGGATGATTCAAATAAACTCTGTTTTGTCTTGCCAAAGTAACCATCCCTAAAAAATAAATATGGCATTCTGATATGATTAGCTTATGTTCTTTAAAACATGCAAGAACACACAGAGGATGTATCTTATTCCTTAACTAAAACCAGTGCCACTGGTATGCTATCATAACACTTGGTCCCCTCCAAAACCTTATTGTCATTGGAGGTATATGGTGGCAGGTTGTGGGTGTTTCAGAGTCTTTTAGAAAGTGAAGCATCCAAAATGGTTTGCTGATGAAATTGAGTCTGACACAGTTTATTGTCGAAAGAATGCCGAGGAATGTGCAGAGAAAGGCATGACCCGAAATTCCAAACACAACCGCCTCCTTTCAGTTCTTGCACGCAGAATGCTGTTCCCTCAAGCTCAACACTCCCATATTCCCATGGTGGGTTCTGTTGGCCAAGACGATGGCAGGGGGGTGGGTTGGGTGGGCTGGATGCTTTAGTGTCTTTTCATTCCACGGTCACAGCTGACCCGTGAGGTCATGACGGTCACTCTCTCTGCTCTGTTTTCCGTGTCGGCATCCCTTTTGTCCACTGCCAGTCATTCACAGTTGCGTCAAGAGTGCTGATGAGGGTGAGCGATGGATGGCATGACGCCATGTGTTCCAGTGAGGCATATTTCAGACCTACTTTCCCTATTGGGGGTCAGAAGGACGGGGGGTTGCCTTGGAAGCTGACGTAGAAGATCATTCTGCACGTTTGCCTGCGCTTATAGCAACGTCTGAATACATGGTGACGGCAATAATTAGATGATAGTGGCGACGTAAAAACAAGGCGTGAAAGGGCCATTTAATGAATGACTAAACGATGGGAGCACACAGTTGACGCTTGGCAATTAACACAGTGGGAGGTCAGAATAGGGGGTTGCTAGCTAGAGGTCCAAATTACAATTGTTTGGACATCACCCTACTGTTAAAACACCACTGTTGATTCAAAGCCTAAGTGGTGAATTTGTTTTGTTTGTATACCAGTGAGTTTTGGGCCTAGCCAGAGTCAGGGTTTATTTGGCTTGTTTTGATGTATTTCCCCAAATAGTAAGGTATACAAATCATGTGGAAAATATGTGTATTGTCATAATTAATAATACCCTACTGTTAACTGAATGGAAAAAATATGTGGAAAGAAGTACATGTGCCATGTTGCAATTGGTGTACGTCTTGACGGAGAGATTTGTGGCTCCTGCTGGAAAATGTCCTTTTACAGTCTGTCAGTTATGACATATGAGACCTCTGAGAGAGGGAGGAAGTGGACACAGTTGTGCCACTGTGGTGAGGAAGTGCAGACCAAACTGCTTTCTCAAGCCTGATCAGGGCTCCAACCGTCACGCTTTGTGACTAAACTGTTTGTGCCTCTGGTCAAATAAATGGATCTGTGTTCAAAATGGGCAGATGTTTGCTTCACTGGCCTTTGTGTAACATGAGGAAACGGTAGGAGAGCAGTCAACATAAAGCTATAAAGCCTAATTTATATTTTGTTGTACGGCACACCACCAAAATAGCAGCTGTACAAGCTCACAACCAATTAAATAGCTTTACTGTGCATGGTAAATACACAAATCGATGGCAGATTGCTATTTAACAACATGTGTCCTTGCAGAACAAGTAAAGCTTTCTATTTCTATTTCATAGTCTTGGTGATTGTGTCCCTCGATAAGAGGGGAAATCAAACAGGATGTGGTGGAAGTCTACCATAAAGATGCACAACAGAAGTGTCAGGAGACTATTGATTAAAAACCCATTTAGGCCTAGAATTATTGAATGCTTTAGCTATTGAAAAATAGCAGATATACAAGCTCACAGCGCGGCACCGAGTGCCGCGCTGCGAGCTTGCAGATCTGCTATTTTTGAAAAAGTTGTGAAAATGTGTGCAAATCTTTGAACATATGTATCTTTAAAGCGAACGTTTGGAACTCAAATTTTGCTTCTGGGGGGTCCCTGGAACTAGATATTTTGAGATGGGGGTCCGTGGCCAAATAAACATCAGTTTGGGGGTCCCTCACATGAAAAAGTTTGAGAACCACTGACATAGTAGTCTCTCGAGAACAGAACTGAGCTCCAGTTATGTGTAAAGGACCTTTTCTTTGACGATGGCTATAGCCAGATTGCTGACATAGAAACATAGTTTTTTTCCAAAAACCTTAGAATGATTCAAAAGACACTTATAGAATCAGGTCAAAATTCAAATTTTCATGATTTTTCAAAAATAGCAGATCTACAAGCTTGCCTGTGAGCTCGTAGATCTGCTATTTTTCAATAGTTAAAGCATAAAATAATAATACACTATAATGTGTACCCGTTAAGCATGCACAATGCACATCAACTGATAGACTGCAGATGAGAGCACAGTTTATTACTCAGCTATTCTGAAAAAGCTAAGCTCATGAACCTATGAATCTATCTCAATTGTTTTTATGTGAGACAATGCATCATTCACATTGATATTACAGTTTTGATAAAGATGTGGGTGTACTCACTGTATGTAATTTGA